>NC_136520.1:50821970-50929470 GCF_053919585.1 Euprymna scolopes
GTTTTCAGTAAACAACCAGACAGAGTTCCAAGCGAAACAATTCCAGAGTAACTCGTTTGGAGTAAAAATGGATAGTGTTATTCTTATTTTTGTTTTAAAATTTCAAATTTTATTTCTAACAGTGACTTTTTGAATATACTTATTTTAAATAAGCATTAACAATTTTAATCCATAGAGACATTAGCGTTTTATGCGTATGCAATTACCAGTGGAAAAATTGTAATTGCTGCTAGTTTCGATATTCGAGCGTTATTAAAAAAAATACTCCTCTGAATAGCGTATCGTCTTCAGGCCAGCGTCAATTATCAAATGAACTGAAAGAAAGAAATACTATGTATATAATGTAAGGCGCGCGTTCACTGTAACGGAAGGATCCCGATGTTTTATCAAATCGATTTCAACATAAAAAGACATAAGACAGATGGAAAGTTACTTTAATGTTAAGAAGTTTTCAAAAATGGGATAAACCATAACTTTAATAGTAATATGTTTTATACGAAAATATCTAAAAACAAACTTTTCGTATGAACACGACAATAAAACATAAATCATAATCGACAACGAAGTTACAAACTGTATATATATATATATATATATATATATATATATATATATATATATATATATATATATACATATATATATATATGCGTGCGTAAGTGTCTGTGTATACATAATGCCCCTCTTCATCCTGTTTCTCCTCCTCTCTCTGCGTGCGCGCACACACACACTCGCACAGACACACACACACACACACACACAGACGCACACACACACACCCACACACACACACACATATATATATATATATATATATATATATATATATATATAGTATAACATTGCAAGATTTTCTGTCTTTCCATGGAGTCTAATCTCAGATGGTATAACGTAATCCCATAAATGACAGAATCTTCTTTCGTCAATCAAGATTATTCGTAATAAGTCAGTTTCCAATAGGATGATCTGTCTACGTCTCAAGTTCCCAAATAGACGTTTTTTTTTAAATTTCCTGCAAAGAAATTATAGTTTCTATGTATGTATACACACACACACACACACACACACACACACATATATATATATATATATATATATATATATATATATATATATATATATATATATATATATTAAGAAACCCCTAATAGAAAGTTAGGGTCATTGGAGATTCGCACATATTGGAAATCGTTGTGCTCGGTTGAATCTCGGAAATTTCATAGTTCATCCATATTTGTTAAGACGACACTAAACGCGTTACGACATTACGCCAGCCTGGACAAAATGATGTTTTCTTTATGTGCTTACTGTCAAGGACAACGCCATTTCGATCCGGCACATAGGCAAGGATCACTTAAAACAATATTGAAAAGATAAAACTCCTTTAATTTATATTAGACTTCTCGGCCAATCGAGGCTTTAATATATAGTCTATTCTCTTTAATAGTTTGTGCAGTTCTTTTTTTTTATATGATTAACCAAATGCAGTTAGACGCCAAACATAAGATGTTTCTCTAACAGATAATGGATAGGTAAGTTATTTTTGTATTAATTACAGCGGAGACGCATTTGAGCAAATAAAATGTAGTATACGAAATGTAGCTCAATCATAACACTTAAAAAGTATTTATTTTAAAACCGGTGTCGATTTTAAAACTAACATGTTTTGTAGGCTATATTAATATAATTGTTGGCCACCTTCTATAATATAAATATAACCTGTATGTTAGTATGTATGTCTGCCTTTACTTCCGACAGAAACGACGGATTTTCACGATATTAGTATCGTTTTAATGCTCGACACTTCGGACAACAAATATCGAAACATTTGCTAAAAACATTAATTCTTTCACCTTCAGCTGGACACTGTTCTTCAGGGGGGGGCGACTTTTCGCTGATATTTTCGAAAGTCATCTCTTCTTTTCGATTGACTGGCGTTAATTTAAACCTACGTCACTTCCCATTTGGCCATAGGCGCAAAAGTAAAGAAGTCACTTTTCTTTGTTTACGTCGTTTTCTTCTATCGCGCTACGGGTTCGAGCCTGCCTGCCTATTACAATTGGCGGTTTAAAAACTTTAAAATTACTGGTGTATTTATATAAAAACTCAGGCTTGTTCGGTCGTAAGAACCGTGTAAAACCCCATGTACGCTTTTAGCATCGAAACTTTTCTATTGTATTTTTATTAAAAACCGGAATAAAACAAAATAAATAAGTTTTGAAATGTAAAAAAAATAAGTAATTGATCAATTTCATTTTTGTTAAAACTATTTTTCCTTACCTAAGTTGTGTATAATTAAAAAATGTATACTCAAATTTCATTTAAATTTTACACCATATCAATAGAAGATTTTTATATAATTTAAAACAATAAATAAATTTATTTACTTTTCATTTAAAACAATCTAAACATATTGTTAAACAAATATTTACCACTTGCTTTTGAGTATACGAGGGGAAGGTTGACAACTAAAACCGTATACATTGTGAATATTTCAAATTGTTATAACGATTTATTTATTGTATTTTTCTTGCAGGTTGCAGACGTATTCAAACAAAACAACAAAACATTTTTTTGCATTAGAAATGTAAAAAAACAAAAATTAAAAAATACTACTTGATCCAATATTTACATAATTTAACTAATTATTCTATTAAAAGACAACCTCAAGCTAAATTCCTGCTTATGAGAGCAGATACTAATTTTTGATGTTAGGGTTGATTGTTTTAACTAACGTGGAATTCCAACGGTTTTGCTAGTTTATATAGTTATAGCAGAGCTAATATCATGTCAACAAGTTTTGGCATGTCAACGTGTTTTTAGATTGAGTAGTCTCGTGAAAAAAAACAAACGAATTTGCTGTATTTTTGAAACAGACGGAAATGTTCCCAAATCATATTATAAAGCCAGTCTAAATTTAGAAGTCTTTGAAGACGGTAAAACTCTCGGTAAGAACGTTCCGTATTAGCGATCTAGTCTTCCCTCTCCAAAAACAAAAAAAAAACAAAAAAACGAACAAAGCATGATATTTTTTACTTAAATTTAAACAACATTCTATTTCCTTAACTCGATTATTTGCAACTAACAACCCATTCTCCTTTCCGGTTCGCGTGCTGAGACCTATAAGCAGTGTGTAGATGAGTGGCCAAATCACTTTGCTAATGTCAATTTCTTTTATTTTTGTTGGACTGTATTTATTCTGCTGGTAATCGCATATTTTCTGGATTTTTTTAAATTTTAGTTTTCATTCTACATGTTCATTTTATTCTGTTCTGATTTATCTCATGTGTATACTGCTGGTAAGAGAATAAGACAACGCATCTATATGCAATGCTTTGTTCTCGATTGCCAACCACCAATTTTTAACGCACGCATCTTATTTGATATCTATATTATGTTAGTTAAAATAGCATCTTAGCAACATGCATACTTGTTAATCTCAAACGGGGCTGTAAATGTCATTGTTTACATAGGGATGAATATATATTCTTTTGGCACATTCCTCTATCTCTCTATCTATATCTCTCTCTGTATATTAGTCCTCGCGCGAAAGAGCAGGGCACAAAATGCTTTAAATAATAATAATAATAACATTATTAATAATAATAATAATAATAATAATAATAATAATAATAATAATAATAATAATAGAATAACCATTACAAAGGCTTTCGCTGGTGAGGACTACTATTGACCGTAACCAGTTATACAAGGCTTTTGAAATTGTCATCTCTATTTTTCTCGTTATGTACTGAATATTTGTTAATGAAACCTATATTAAATATGTTCCTTTTTAAAGTTGAAAGATTTTCTATTCAGAAAGAATTAAAAAAAAAAAATTAATCTAAAATAGTTACTTTGAAGTTTTTGTTTAAAAAAACCAGATGGCCTCATTATTCAGACCTGTATTACAAAGAGGGCGTTGCAAAGAATGAGTTGTGGTGTGCGGAGAAATACACACTGAAACAGAGAGAATATTCAGACCTTTAATAATACAAAGAGCGGGTTGCAAAAATGAGTTGTGGTGTGAGGAGAATACAAACTGAAATAGAGAGAAGGAGAGTTTAAAACATATTCTTGAAAAGATAAGATACAAGTTAGAAAAATATTTCATCCAAGGCAGCAAAATTGTAAAACAAAATTTTTTACTATAGGCTTTAAACATAAAGGTACTAGATTCAATTTGAAATGTATTTATCTTCAATGTTCACTTTTATAAATTTTACAAAGTAAGGTATAAAAATTTAATATCTTACTTTGTAAAATGTATAAAAGTGCACTTTGAAGATAAATTTCAAATTGAATCATGTACCTTTATTTTTTTAAGCATAGAATAAAAACATTTTGTTTAACAATTTTCATGTATTGGATGAAATGTTTTTCTAACTTGTATCGTATCTTTTTATGATTATATTTTATTTTATTTAAAAATTTGGATTTAAACAAAGATGAATGTGCTTTTGTATGTACTTATAAAAACTATCCTACTCTCTATTTCAGACTGAATTTAAATTGAATCAAAAACAAAAATTGAATAAAAAATCAAAAAATTACCTCGGATTTATTTCAGGTAATGTCCATTTTGATGCAATTTAAAAACATACTCTTTCATCTAGCAATTAATGATATAGATATAAAATGTTCCATGATTTTTTTTAAAAGTGCAACAGATATATATATATATATATATATATATATATATATATATATATATATATATATATAAGATTTTTATGGATACATAATTTTATAACCTTTGTGGAGAACACGATACGTAGTGTAAAAATTAATTGCTGAGGGTTTAGGTTTGTTTGTTTTTATAGTTTAAACATAAGCCATTAAAAAGGAACTTTCGAAAATACCAAAATACACTTCTAAAGTATATTTCTCCTAAGCATACATTAGAGAAAAAGGATAAAAAGGTTGGGCAGAAAAAAACCTTTTCAAGACGGCTTGCAGCCAACACTTTTCAAGATTAACGTTGGCAGCGGGAAAAAACATCGTTTAAAAACGTGGGCAAAATACCATAAACCAATAGGAAGGGTAATATATATATACATATATATATATATATATATATATATATATATATATATATATATATATATATATACATAAATATATATATATATATATGTATATGCTTAGGAGAAAAAAGAGACACCATCTCAACGAATATCCATGAGTTCTAAACTATGGGTATACTCTCTTGCACAGAGATTGAAGTTTTAAGTGAATTCTCGAGTGCGCTCTGTATAAAACTGAGAAAGTTTCATTCGTGTATCTGTCAGTATCCGTCATTGCAATTTTCCTATGCATATATTTCTTGTTCTCATGGGTGTAGCTACTAAATTGGTTAAATTTAGATTTGATGTTAACTTGTAACGTCATGTTGCTGGGGTAGCATGGGAAGTCCTTTAGGTCCTAAATTGACTAATATTTGTGTTGGGTTTCATGACAAAATGCTCTTTGACCGTTTTCTTACACCGGTGTGAAATTTACATTAAGTGGATTATATTTGGCTCGTGTGTTCTTCCTGTACGGAAGCTGAGGGGTTGTTCAAACAATTAAACTTGCTTCACCCTGCATTGGCGTTTACTATGGACGGTGAAGTTAATGACTCATTACCGTTCTTAGATGTTCTCATTGAAAGACCCGGTATGAGTTTTATTACTAGCATATATATCATCCTTTACACGTAATTCAAAAATTTGTGAGGGATAAAATATTGACGTTTAAAGATGGAACGTTTGTGGGCCCTCAAAAATGTCCCATATATGTGAAAATCCCGCGGATTGGTGTCAAAAGCCAGGAGTTTTCGTATACAATTGCTACTGCCGTTTCACGTTGCTATTTTGCAACGAAGCTCCGAACGGCGTTTGGGACGAGAAATGCTTTCCCCTCCTTTTGAAAGGATGGTATCCTTACCACTCAATATAATATGGTTGTTTATCGATTTAACGGTCAGTGTGAAGCGGACTAGTTGGACAATACCATTCAACGTTTGGACGTTAGAATTTCGCAACATGCCCCCCTTCGATACGTAGGCACAAATAAGGGCCAAAATCCGGGAGTTTACCAGCTCATAGGTCGGCCATTAATGAACATTTATTACAATACCAAATTTCCAGTGACGGATACACGGATGAAACTTTCTCTGTTTTACACAGAGCGCGCTCGAGAATTCACTTAAAAATTCTCGAGGCTGTATACAATCATTTGCGCCAACTATATCTATGTAAGCAAAGAGAGTATACTAATAATTAAGAACTCATGGGTATTCGCTGAGATGGTTTCTATTTTATTCTCTCCTATTCCCTATACATTTCTTTTTATCCTCGCTATTAATTTATGATCTTTTCACCACGTTTTTAAACGATGTTTTCTCCCACGCTGCCAAGGTTAATCTTGAAAAGGGTTGGCTGAAAGACGTCTTCAAAGGGTTTTTTTCTGCCCCACCCCTTATTCATCCTCTTTATCTAATGTATGCTTAAAAGAATTATACTTTAGGTGTGTAATTTGGGTTTTTTTATTGTGTATGTTTAAACTATAAAAAAATCTCTAAACCCTCAGCAATTCATTATGACATTACAATCGGTGTTCTTCAAAAGTGATATATATATATACATATATATATACATATATATATATATGCGTGTGTGTGTGTGAGTGTGTGTATCTGTGCGTGTATGTGTACAAATCGTTGTTATTAAGGAAAGTGAGATTATCCTTATAAACTTTTCTAAATAGAAACGTTTTAAACAACAGACTTTCCTTGGAAGATTTAATTGAAAGATGGGTCCTAATAATTTTTCTAACCTTATAAAATTTATGTTGACACATGAGTATTATATTGACACAGTGGCCACAGGAGAATGTTCGCAATGCTCATTTTTTTCAAAAACCCTAAATTAAAGCCAAATTGAATGTAAATGCTTAAACAGCCCATAACTCTTTTGATCGGCCATTTATTTTTCTATAATTTTACCTGCTTGTAGTTGATCTTTGATTGAAGTATCCTAGTGTTCACGGCAATTAAAAAAAACAAAAACTTCAAATGAAGAAGGTTAAAATAAAATTGCCCACAATTAAAAATTGTTATTTAACGTCCTTTAGAACAAAAATGCGACACAAATACAACAGGAATACAAAGAACTATTAAATATTTTGCACTATAGCACTTTTGCAGTTTGATAGGCTGCGATCTTTTAGGCATTCCTAAATAATCCGGTGAAAGCACTTACCTCTTCCTATTCAATTTTATTCACAATTCTTCCAGTTTTAAAAGTTTATCATGGCGTAGCTGTTGTTTGATGTAATGTCATACGTGTTCGATATAGCTTAGGTCTGTAGATTGCGCAGGCCAATCCAAACACGGAATATCATGCTGTTCAAGGAATCTATTTGCACTGCAATCTATGTGAATATGAGCATTGTTCTACATGAAATTAGGATTATCACCAAATTCCTTCAAAATAGGATAGAAAATGCTCAGTCAACATATTAATGAACTTTGTCGAATATTTTCGACTCGGCAAGCAAACAGGATTATGGTACAAATAACGCGTCACAAAAAAGCTGAACTTCCACCACTTGCATCGTTGAAATTGTACACCTAGGAATAAATTCTTCGTCCTTCTCTCGACGGAGTAATGCCTACCATCAGTGTCTAGCCTATTGAGTTTGCTTTCGTCGTTAAAAATCACATTCAACTAATTTGAAGAGTCATAATTTTCATGGCATCTTACGAAGTCCAGACAGCGCTTTCTGTTCGTAAATATATACTTGCATCTTGCGAAACAACGTACCTAATTAAATTCATCCAATCTGTTCTTAACTGTAGAAAGAGAGCAATGTTTAACCCGATTACACTTTGGGAGTGGGTTGCAAAGCCGTTTCAAATATCTTTCTGAAGTTGCGAATCTTGATAGCGTTTTTTCCCCGTAAGAAGTAACTCTAAGAAGACCAGATTTAGAGGCATCACGAACGGTGCTGGTGCTTTTTGTAATTTTGGACAATTATTCCTACTGTTTTCTCGTCACATTTCGATCTGCGGCTAATTTCCTTCAGAAAATGGTGATAAATGTGCTTCTGAGGACCACTAAGTAAAAGTAAAGCATATAGATTAAATATTACGTTGTACAACTTGGAACACTATCCATTACGATTACAGATGCGTTGTTGCCTACGATGTGGATATTTAAAGCTGGTTAAAGCTGGTTTGTTGATGCGGGGTTTCTTTCTGCCTTTTTGATTTTAAGTTAATGTTTTAAATTGAGGTGAACGGTAGGATAATTTTATTAAATGCCAAATATAAAACGGTAAAATTATGGAGGAATAAACGTTGAATAAAATGAGGTTAAGTCTGTTTAAATAGTTTCATTCAACTTAGCTTAAGTGTTCGGTTATAAAAAATTACAAGTGCGGACTTTCTTTTTGACGTAACTGTATATATATATATATATATATATATATATATATATATATATATATATATATATAATAGCAAAAGTGCCTATCGTTGAATGGCGTCAAAAACAGCCTACAGAAAATGGACTCTGATTTATAAAAGTATGACAGGTTATTAAAGGAGTGTTTGTAAAGAGATAGCTTCGAATTTTGGGGTATCAAAATCAAAGCAAAATATGGTGAAAGTAAAAATAAAATAGATAAACCTCATAATTTGTTATATCATACCTATTCACACTGAAACACTTATCTCAATATTCTGAGGATCTATATTAAAAAAAACGTTGTTAAACTTTGTGACACATTTCTATTCTATGGAGGTAAGGCGTGAGCGAACACCCCCATTTTATTATACCATATTTCTTCAAATTGAAACATAATTATCAAAGTATACTTACGCAGATAGATAAGAAAAATATTTATTAAAGTGTGTGCCTATTTCCATTCTATGGAGGCCAGGCGCGAACGCAGATCCAACAATGGTATTACAATTTTAAAGTTAAAACATACTTATCAAATTATTCTTATGTACATTGATATCACAAACAATTGCAAACGTTATGTTCTAATTTTTAATTTTTTTTATTTCAATACTTTGTGGGACAGGCGCGTACGCAAACCTCAAAATTTTAATGAATCATCATTATGCCAGATCAAACATACTCATTCCTGTGTCTCGATACATCTTCTATCATTATATGGGATCAGTTTTCTATAATAGTCAACCTTATAGGAGCCTATTCGTGACCATACACACACAGATGTTCAGCTTTATATATATATATATATATATATATATATATATATATATATATATATATGTTCATCGACATACAGTCTTGTTTCGTTGTAGCACAACTCATCAGTGCCGCTAGACTAGCATCTCTCCCAAGCAAAGGATTGAACCTAGAATCGTCCTGTTGACAGTCGGCAGTTCTCCCACTCGACCATGGAATTGATGCCCGTAAATAACTCGTCGGAATGTCAATTTAAAAAGACACCCGTCACCACTTTTATAGTGCTCGAATCGTAAGCAAACAAACAAACAACGAGCTTCGCATTTTCAGCCAATTAAGTAGCGGGAGAGGTTATTTACGACAGTGCTCGACCCAAAGAGGGGGGATTAAATATATTTGTAGTCATCAACACACACACACACACACACACACCACACACACACACACACATATATATATATATATATATATATATATATATTTATATATATAGAGTTATTTATAAAATATACATGGCGATTAAGCTACATTGAATATTCGGCGTTTCATCCAGTCTAGGATTCGTCAGGCTTATGCGCGAATTCTGTGGTTTGTTTCTCGTTTTTATATGGTCCTCTTCTCTTGAAGATTTTTGTTAGCCAATCAGCTTTCTAGTATCCACCGCGCCCCTTCCTTTCAGCCAATGGGCATGCATTTTATCGAACAAAGGATCTGTTGTAGAACTAGGTTAGTGGTTTAAGGCAGACGTTTTCCTCCTTTTTATATACATAAATATACGTATGTGTACATACATACATGCACACACACACACACATATATATATACATATGTGTGATCGCTTATGTATATTCATGTTTATTTTATTTATTTGTTTATTTTCTATTGTTTTTGTTAGTTTTAAAGCTATTTTCTATCGCTATCCTAGAGTAAGTTTTATTTTGTGAACACAGTTGTTTGCTATTTCTCTTCTACAGTTTAATAGATTTTGGGGTTCTTTAAAGTACAGGATAGCAAATTTTTCATGAAGGCATAATTTACATTGGTCGTCTAAATGTCTACACGTGGTAGCTTGTCTTATTATTTTCCATTCGACTACCGGGAAATCAAGAAAGCGGACATTCGCCGGTAGTCGAATGGAAAAAAATAAGAAAACCTACCACGTGTAGACATTTAGACGGCCCATGTAAATTATGCCTTCATGAAAAATTTGCTATCCTGTACTTTAAAGAACCCCTTTATGGATTATGCTTCCAAAATCTTTAAAGAAACCCTTTATGAATTATACTTTAAGGAACCCTTTATGGATTATACTTTCAAAATAAACTATTAACGCTCTATAAAACGTAATAGAAATATTATGTTAAAAAAAAAACATCAATGAAATAAATTAAATTTTACGAGTACAGTATTTTTCAATTTTTAAACTTTAAAAATCTATCAAAATTTTTCTATTGATTCTATTTTTACGATATTTTCAGGGGCAATGTGAAATTGTGTGCTCTTTCCAATAAACCGAATATTATATTTCAGACAGACGTTTTTTTTTAATTAACGCCCCCATTTCGAAATGTATATTAAAAAGTAAATAATCAATTTTACCAAAGTTTTATATATCACAAATTGAAAAAAAGATCAATAAATAATATATTCAAATTTAGACTTTACTTTAGACCTTTTTTTAAACCACGTTGGTTTTTGTTTTGCTTTTTTAATCTAATTTTGGTCCTTGCTTCTTTAATTAAAAAATAAGGGTTTGAATTACATTTTTCGAGTAGTTATAAGTTTGGAAAGACAGAGGTCGAATTAATTCACACCCCCCATTTTAAATGTCTATTAAAGAGTAAATAATTAATTTACTCAGCAAAGTTTTATATATCAAATATTGAAGACAACATGTCAATAAATAAGATATTCAAATTTCAAACAAAAAAGTTGTGTTTTTAGAAATTTACCTGTAAAGTCCGAAGTTTAAAACCTTTTTTTAAAATCGCGTTGGTTTTTTGTCTGTTTGTTTGTTTTTAATGAAACCTTGGTCCTTGCTCGTTTAATTGAAAAAATAGGGTTTGAATTACATTTTTCGAGTAGTTATAAGCTTGGAAAGACGAGAGGTCGAATTATTCAATATTCCTCACAAGGTTTCTGCCACACCTACCGCACAATCACGTTTATATACTAGTTCTCGCTGGATTATTGAAGTTAAGCAACGTTTAACCTGGGCAGTTCTAAATGGATGACTATTTAGAACATCCAGTTTCTTTATGTGCTCTCCGCTTATCTCGGCATTGTTTCCAGTATTATTAGACATACTCCTTCCGACTTGACTCACTCAGTATCAATTCAGAAGAGGTGTGGTTGGGATTGGGCCACCCTTGCCGCATAATTACACGCGCAGCTGTACCATACAGGGACGTCCTCTGTCTTTCGAGACTAAACGGAGTCATCGTGGGTACGCCTATTCTTGTATAGTGTTTAAAATCCGTGGAACTGTTTGCTGTGCTCAGAACGTAAGAACTGTTCAATAGATATTCCTTTCACACAGGTACCAAGTTATTATTTTAAGTAATTGACTTTATCATAAGTCATAATCCAATATTTACACGTTATATCCACGTCTATATATGTAAGTGTATATACTGAACCAAGTGAATACAAACGCTATACATCTGCTAGATTATCATATTGTTTAAAACAACATTAAATCCGTATGCTTTCCTTAACGGTATGATTACACATGACCAAACATAACGCACATCCCTTGCAGTGACAAACCTCTCGATCTACGAATAAAAAAACTTTCTAGAAATGTGAGAACTTTCTTACGAAACTTGTATGTGTAAAAACGATATATTTAGAAAAAAAAACTAAAAGATGAAAGAAAGTTGAAAAGGGGAAAATTGCTTTTTATCGTATAGAATAGATGCAACGTTGACCTAAGCCGGAACCACGCGTCTTTGCATCATGGGAGTTCCAAAGGTGCTTCCGATTATTAAATGTCTCACGAAGTATCCAATAAAGAACGAGCGGATGGAAGCTAAAACGTAAGAAGGAAAAAGGAAATGAGATTTAGCTTATTTAGACAAATCAAAAGATAAAACAACTGACTGTCACTCCTTGCGACGTGACAAAATGCGGACGGATAAGATTGGATGAGATTAGTTGAGATGGAGCGCTGACCGTACCTTCGGGGAATTAGCAAACTATATACGTGTGAAAAATAAAATACACACAAAATACACCTAAAATACACACACATATAAACACACAGACAAACACACGCACACACATGCAAACGCATTAACACACGTACACATATACATGCACACACTAGCACACACCCACATACACATACACCCACATACACACACACACACGCACACACATATATATATATAATGTTTAGAGGTAAAAGATTTATACAGGAATTTCAACATAAGCTAAATCTCTCTAAAGCTTTTCCGGTTATCCGGTTATGGTCTGATCTGGAGACAGTCGAAAGCATTACATAAGAAAATGCATGTGAAACTTCAGTCTCGACGCAACATTGTGGGTTCCAGACTTGGGCAGACAATAAAGAGATTTGATTAAACAATGACGAATTATATTATTTTAATGACAATAAAAATATTAGAAGTGTAGAACAACCGTTTGTATATCTTAGATAGATGGAAAGGTGGACGCGGAGGCTGGGGGTAACGTATAAACTTTCCTCTCGGTGCAATGCGCTTCCTTCCCGGCTATAGCAAACAATCAATCGATTTGATTGAATAATTAGCAATGCTGATTACTATAAACTATAAAAAGGGTGGATAATGTTCGGGAATAAGTTCTCTCACCTGAATTCATGAACACTAGTAACACAGAGAAAGAATATTCTCCAGGATCTTTGTTGTAGAGTTAAGAAAGGGCATGGATCAACTCAGCATATACACAAAAATTCTTGAAAAGATTATGCATCTAAGCTTAATTATATCTTTTAATCTAAATTTTCTAAGAACTTTTTATTTAAACATCAAATAGAAATAATAAATCTTCAACATGTAACAGAAATGGAGAACATATAATTGTTTTATATAAAAAGTGTAAAAATAAACAAATAAATCCGATAAACTAGTATTCGACGATTAAAATTGAACTACGTATATCACGGTACAATCATGTTGACACACCGGCTCTATCCAGATTACCGAAATTAAGCAACGTTGAGCCTGACCAGTACGAGATGGGTGATCACTACCGAAGGCGAGTCACTGCATGTACCGCGAGGTAAAATACCAGGTTCAGAAACTGACGCGATCTATCCTTCTCTCGAGGGTAGATTGGGACTCTATTAAGCCGTGGTAGGCGCCCTATATGTGATGGCGTTACGATAAAAAAATACCCTTGATAGCCCTAGCGAAGCATTAAGTATTCAGCTACCGAAAAGATTTGAATTACACTACAAACTCGTGTAGTACGTTCAATCCCAGCTACGACCGCGCTGGATGGATGGATGACGGCATTTATCTCATGATGTTTCCTTAAAAAAATAAATTATAGTTCATTTTCTTAGAAGTCCGTCATAAAGCCAGATCACCCAGTATAATAGAGCGTTGTCGCGCTTATGCAAATGATTAAGAAATGCAAAATGACGTCACGTTAAAAAAATACTATAAAAGGGAGAATGTGAGAGGGGGATTACTTTCTCCACCCCAAGCATATTCAAAACGACGTTCGACAGGGCAGACGCAAGAAAGGGGGAGCACAATAACGGTTTATTCTGTAAAGGGTCCGCAAACAAATTCCGATGTTTAGAAATAAGGATTCAAGTCATCACTTGTCCTTTTCTGCTTCAACGTGTTTTTCTCTATGTCACGGGGCACATGAACGTTGTATTGATGTCCACGATGTCAATAATTTTCATTGTATAATATTCAACTTTTATTTCCAAATTAATATGTAAAGGCACATTATATAAACATCTTTCTACTGTTATTTAAACAAGATTTTATGAATGCAGCATAGAAACTGACTAATCGAGGTACTGATTTTTTAATCATTCAATTTTATAATATATTAAGATAATAATCATATTTTAAAGTTTATTTTTTGTTTGATTTCTCTTTTAAGTAAATTCTAAGAACACTTTTGATAAGAATATCTATTTCCTTCTATTTTATGGTTTGTATATGTGGTGTAAATATTTAATGCGGGCATTTCTTAATACGAACAATGTCGGTAAGTTACTGCAGTAATAGTTATGTTTGTGTTATCTCAACTATAATGCATTCAGTTGCTGCTAATGTGTGCTGGAAGAGATTATCTCCGCAGGCAATCTATTTTATGGTATTTTACCAAATATGAAATATTAGCCACGAGAAATATACATTTTATAAACAACAACAACAACAACAACAACAACAACGTATGATAGTAATAATAAAATGATAGTAATAATACAATGATTGTAATAATAAAATAATAGTAATAATAAAAACAACAATAAGAATAAAAATAATAAATGATGATAGTAATAATAAAATAATAGTAATAATAAAAAACAACGAAAATAATAACAAAGATAATGATAATAATAGCAATATTAATGATAGTAACAATAGAAAATAATGATATAAATCACAGCAATAATAAAGATGATAAGAAAAATAAAATAAACATGTGAATAATAAAAATGTATCATAATAAATGCTAATAATAATAATAATAATAATAATAATAATAATAATAATAATAATATAACAAAAACACCATAAATGGCTCACTCAAATTGGCAAGACAATTTATTTTACATTCTTACAAAAAGCTTGCGTTTGGGAACAGTGGAAATGTTAAGATATTGCTTGAGTGTTTTTTGTTTGCTTTTTAAACAATAATAATATAGCAACGAACTGTATTTCAGTCAAGGTGAATCCCATTGTAATTGAAAAGCTTGGGAACATAACAAAAAAAAATCCACCATAAATGGCTTAATCAGATTGACAAGATAATTCCTTTTACACTTTTGCAAAACGCTTGCCCGTTGAGAACGGCGACAGTGTTAATTCAGCTTGCATGTCTACTGTCAAAGGAATTGACTGGATGTTTAAGAAAGAAAATACAACCAAACATTCAGAAGTTGAGACTACTACTACTACTACTACTACTACTACTACTACCACTACTTATACTAATACTAATACTACTACAATAATACTACGAATGCTAATAATACTATTAATGCTTATAATAATAATAATAATAATAATAATAATAATAATAATAATAATAATAATATTTAAAGGACAGGACTAGATGAGCCGAGAGAAATGAAATTAACCATTACCATGTAATTTTTTTTCCTCACAAGAGATTTGTTGGGACCAGCTTCGTTTGACACCATCAAAATTGTTACAGATCAAAAAGAAAGTAGCACTAACCATCCAATTAATAAATTAACGAGAAGAATATTTTGATCTTGCAATAAATCAATGTCATTTGCAATTGTAATCGAAATGTAGCTCACTTTTTTTCACTTGCAATATATAGAACGCACTCGGTCATCACGAATGATAAGTCGTTCAATTACTACAACTGCTATACTACTACTACTACTACTACTACTACTACTAATAATAATAATAATAATAATAATAATAATAAGCAGAAGAAGAATTGCAATAATAAGAAAATGAAGAAAGGGAAAATAGACAAAGTAGTAACAATAGTAGTTATGAATATCATTATTATTAGTAGTATTAACGTTGTTGATATTGATATTATTAACTACTGATAATGATACTACTAATAATAGTAATAATTATAAAAATTATAAGAATAAGGAGATAGAAGAAAGAAGAAAAGAAAGCGAACATTATAATAGTTACAACAACAATAACAATAATAATAATAATAATAACAACAACAATAATAATAACAATAATAATAATGACAACACCAATAATAGTAACAACACCAATAATAATAAGAACAACAACAATAATAATAATAAAAACAACAACAATAATAATAACAACAACAACAGCAATAATAATAACAGTATTAAAAACAACAACAATAACAATAATAATAATAATAACAGTAATAAAAACAATTATAATAATAACAACAATACTACTACTAATAATAATTACAGTAATAAAAACAATTATAATAATAACAACAATACTACTACTAATAATAATAACAGTAATAAAAACAACAATAATGATAGTAATAATTCAGAACGTGAAAATATGAAACGAACGTATGATAAAAGGTGAAGAAAACACATAGAAAAGAATCATGCTCAATAACTACAGGTCTATAACTTCTTAGCTTAACAAGAATACTAACAGAACAACTGAAAAACAAATTTACCAACCACTTCATAATCCCACACTACTTTCGGAAGATGAAAAAAGAATCCCAAAAAGTAAAAAAAAGGAACTCATATAGTAATACACATAGATCACAATTTCCTGATGGAGGTAAAAGTTAGAAAATAGAAAAATATAGCAATGGCGCGGATTTCCTACAAGAAAGGGAACGACATGATCCCGCAGCATGGATATAATAATTCCTGAGGCAAGATTATCAATTTGATAGACAATTCAATATAAACATGAAAACTGGAACTGAAAGTCGATAGACAATACATAGCTAAGATGAAAATACAATGCCGCATTATTTAACGTGACTCCATATAACCAATCCTCTTCATTAGATCAATGAAGCTGTTAAACAATATGCTACGAAAGTTCTAAGCTGGATACAAGTTCACTAATACAGATTAAATTGTTAGAAAAACTTAATTAACATGGACGATATTTAACTGCTTTTCAAACCCAAAAATGAATAAAAGCCACAAATAAATGAAACTAGAATCCTCAGTAAGGATATGCGAATGGAATTTGGTTTGGAAAACAATACACTGAAAATCTTAAGAAGGTGAAAAACGGAGGATAGCTAATGTATGGAACTACCCATATAAACGAAGATAAGGGCATTAGAAGAACATGGTAATTGCAATTACCATGTTCTTCTAATGTCCTTATCTTCGTTTATTTGGGTAGTTCCATACATTAGCTATCCTCTGCTTTGGGGAGTTTTAGAAGCAAACAACATCAAAACAAAAGCTATGGCAGCGAAAATTGAAAAGAAACACCATAGAAAAAAAGCACTTAAAAACTGAACAATATAGTAGAAATGTGATAAAAGCTATAAACACATATGCAGTGCCAAAAATTAAAGTCTCCGTAGCGTTTATATGGTAGACCAAAAAGGAACTAACCCACCGCAACTAGATAAAAAGAAACCCGTGTCTACACACAATCCAATACAACTAACGTATGATACTGACTGATTATGTAATAACCGATTATGAAACGGCAGAGGAAAATGGCTGATTTGTACAGAAGACTGTGTACATGACGCGGAAAGAGAATTACTAAAATACATGAGAATATCACTTTTTGTACATGGGGGTCACCACTTATCAAGGCCCGAAGGCCAATCAGGGATAAGGGTTATTGCGTGTACAGTAAGCAATGAGATTGTATTGCAGTAATCATTAGCATTGGGGGTTTTGATAGAGCGCCTTACTTAAGGGGGTGGTTTGTCAGGAGGTTGTTTATGTTAGATTTGAAGACGTCCAAGTTGTAGTCAGGTGGGAAACAGGCAAGCAGCAGAGAGTTCCACTGGCGTGCAGTTCTAAGAAAGAAGCTTTGCTCATGGAATATACGTTTGGATTTGCGCACAGATAAAGAGTGGGGAAAATTATTGACAGCAGTTTCAGCCAACGGGTGTTTCTCGTGAAAGATTGGAGATCAGACGAGCACCTGCCATGGAAATAGCGATAAAACAAAAACAGGCTTGCAACGTCTCTTCTGTGTGAGAGAGGTTGCGGGGAAGAGAAAAGGGCATCCACCACTAAACCACGAAGCCTATTTTGTACTCTGTCAAGGCAGGATAGTGTGTTTTTAGCAGCTACTCCCCAGATGTGACAGCAGTACTCCATCCATGGACGTATTTGGCTTTTATAAAGATAGAGAATTGCATTAGTAGTGAGATATCTTCTGGAGCGGTAGAAGGCTCCCGCCATTTTCCCAGCGTACCTGGCAACATATTTGATGTACGTGTTCCATTTTACATCAGAAGTAAAGGTCAAACCCAGAAGCTTGTTAAAACATGGAACCTCCCCAAGACGAGAGCTATCCATTTCAATTGATGCTAGATGGGGATCAGAGCGAATTTAGAAAGAATGTGGCGAGTATTTTTTCGATTTTATCTTAATTTTAATAAACTTAACTTGACTTTTATATTCTATCCGGGCATAATGGCTTGCACAAAATCTAAACGGTGTTTTATTGCTATTTATACGATTTAAGCGTAAGATATCAATGTTTTCAAATGAAAAAAAAAATGACGTCAAGGTACTGAAAGCAAAATCAGATATACATATGCATATTTATTATATATTTATTTATTTATAAGGCAGGCATGACATAATGAGCTGCACAGTTTTACTTTAATTGCTGATTTCGGAGCAACAATTGAACATGGCTACATCATCTCTTAGGTAATGTGGTTTAAACAATCAAAATGTGTTTAGCTAGATTTGTAGGGAATTTGTTGAAACACGGGAGGAAACGGATCAGTACATTTGTGAAGTGTGCTTTTCGAGCTTACTTTAAAGTAATGCTTGCTGATCAAGATAAAGCGTGGGAACCCCGTATTTTATGCAAGTAATGTGTTGAGAATCTTCGACAGTGGACAAAAAAGGACAGAAAGTCAATCCACTTTAATATTCTAATTGTCTTGCCTGAACAGAGAAGGAGAAAAAATGAGAGAGGGAGAGAGAGAGAGAGAGAGCGGAAGAGAGAAACAAAGGGAGGTAATAAGAACAGACTGTTTATAGTGTTGTTGTAACAAGAGAAATACTTAAAACCTCGATTTTCATTTTACAGCCCAAGAGACTAACAATGTGTTTACCCATAAATGAATTATTAAACATTCCAGACAAATTACTTAGCAGTGAACGCTGCAACTTTTAGAGTGATTGTTATGAAACTATCATTAATTCATACGTTGATATCTATCGGTATATGAATCAATACAAGCTTTAAATAGTTGCTAAATATTGAATTCCCTAATGACTAAAAATATAACATCACAAAACAATCAAAAGCATGGAAAGTAATTTCTACTAATATGAATTCTAGTTAAAACAAACAGAATATATCAATCACTTTTAAAAGAAAAAATACACATTTGTCATTCAAAAGCGTGATCAATAATGTATAATGAACCGGCGTCCTAATAGAATGTTAACTAAACATATCAGGAGTGACGTGCGAACTCCTACAGGCTGAAAGGATAAAATTATTGAGGTAACATAAAACATGATTCTATTTCCGTTTGATAGAAAACTGGTCTTCCTTTTTGTTGCAGAACATCTATTACTTCGCCAGTTGTGTACAAATCCCAAGAGCGATAGAAGCCATTTATAATCTTTGAAAATGACACAATGTTCACCGAGCGAGGATGTTATAACAACAGAACCATTGCCAGCAGCATAAAAATGCAAATCCTAGCGGTTCAACGAAATGGACGGCCATGGTTATTGTCTTTGGTGTGGTTTCACGCTTACATTTTCGAAACCAGCTTGAAAGTCAACACCTACGTGTAGCTTGATGTGCTGAAGTGTGTGGTGATCCCCTGCTGCAAACAGGTGACCGCTGGCAGAAATTCAGTGTGGCAACAGGATATATAAAAATACTTTTGTGTGCTAGCAGGTTTTCATCTTTAATTCTAAACAATTTTGAAAAATCGAGACGCTATGCATATATAGAATTCAGCATAATAGTGAAATGAATTTATATATATATATATATTTATATATTTATACACACAATATATATATATATATATATATTCACAGTATATATAAACAGTACTGTATGTGGATGATATATATATATATATATATATATATATATATATATATATATATATCAACATACAACACTGTTTCGCTGTTTAACAGCTCATCAGTGCGGCTAGACAAGCAACCACCTCAAGCCAGGATCAGAACCCGATCGCTCAAACGATAGTAAAAGCTTCTAACCGTTGCGCAATCGGTTGCTGCTATGCGGGCAGTGAATAAACAACTTTTTGACATTGTCCAAAGTACCTAAGCACGATTTGTCTACACAAAGAGCATCGCCTCATATGCTAATGGTAATATGTACGGAACTACTCATTTAGAGACAGCACACGGATGCCGATCCTTTAGAGACAGCACATGATTAAGGAAAAAGAAACGTAGATTGGATATACGTATGCATGTATATATATATATATATATATATATATATATATATATGTATGTATATAGGTATGTATATATGTCCTGTAACTGCCTGCTCATATATATATATATATAAGAGAGAGAAAGAGAGAGAATGAGAACAAAGAAAGATAAATAGAAAGAGCAGGCGATATATACATAGGCGGCAAAAAAAAAGTCCGCACTTGTATTTTTTTCAACAGCTGCAAATTCCACCAAAATTTAATGTAACTGTTTAAACAAACTATACCCCCTTAGGTTCGCTTTTTATTCTTCTATAATTTTACCTCATCATATTTGACGTGATTGAAATATTCTAGTGTTTTTGTCAATTTAAATAAAAATAACTTCAAATTGAGGAGACAAAAAGAAAGTCCGCACAATGGAAAATTGTTAATTAAATTATATGTTTGGACATTAATGTCACACGAATACAACAGGAACACAATGAATATTTAGTAGCATGCCCTCCTGCAATTTGACAGCCTGCAATCTTTTGGGAATTCTTTGAATTAGACTGCAGTAATACTCCGGGGAAAGCGCATCCCACTTTTCTTAATTTTTTTTCCAAACTTTTTCCAAATTTGAAATTTTCTCATTGCGTAGCTGTTGCTTTATGTACTGCCATACGTTTTCGATAGGACTGAGGTCTGGAGATAGTGCAGGCCAATCCAAACACGGAATATCATGCTCTTCCAGGAACCTCTTGATATTGCCAGTAGTGTGAATGGGAGCATTATTTTGCATGAAGAAGCTATTATCATTCAAATTCAGACGACAGTAGGGCAGAAAATGTGCAGTCAACATATTAATGTACTTAGTCGAACTAATTCAAAGTTATAAGCAACCTATAGGCCCTGGATCATTGGTACTAATAATGTCCCACACCAAAACTGCACGTCCACCACCTTGCAACGTTGAAACTGAGAACGTAGGATTAAATTCTTCGTCTTTCCCCCGATGGGCGTTCTACCTACCATCACTGGCTAGCCTATTGACCCTGTTTTCGTCGCTAAAAAGCACTTTTTACCCATATGAAGAGTCATGATCTTCATTGCATCGGACGAATTCCAAACGGCTCTTTCTGTTCTTTACAGAAATCCTTGGCTTGCGTCTTGCAACATATCATCGCAAATTAAATTCCTTTAATCTGTTCTTGACAGAAGAATGAGAGCACTTTTTAACAAGACTGCGCTATTATTGGATTTGGGGAGCCGTTTCAAACGTTTTTCTTAGGCTGCGGATCTTGATAGCATTGTCTTTTCTGTTAGACATAACTCTAGTACGACCAGATTGGGACATCACGAACACTGCCGGTGTGTTGGCGCTTTTTCACAGTCTTTCGTACTGTTTCCTCATCAGATTTCAATCTGCGGCTGATTTCCCGAATGGATAAACAAGAAAGGTGGAGATTAATGTAACCCTGATAATCACTAAGAGAAAGTCGTTGCATATGCACAAATGTTGTATAACCTGGAACAATAACAATTCCGATCAGAGAAATTTTGTAGCCTGTTGCTATATACTTTAAACTGTTAGAGGCGATAATTTAAGCTGTTTTTAAGCGAATTTGTTGTTGTGGACTTTCTTTTTGCCTCCTCAATTTGAATTATTTTTTTTATAAACTTGACGTGAACACTATAATATTTCAATTAAAAGTCAAATATGATCAGGTAAAATTATGGAGGAATAAAAGACGAACCAAATGAGGTATAGGTTGTTTAAATACTTACATTAAAATTAGCTTAAATTTGCATTTTTTTTTTTTTAAATATTAGTACGGACTTTTTTTTTTGCCGGCACTGTATATTTAAATATATTTTTTGGTGTAAAAACTTTTATATTTGCTATACAAAGATCGGATTTATTTAAAATGTTTCACTTAAAAAAAATAGAAAGTGAACATGCTATCTACACTGGTTTCGAATTTCACAGAAAAGACCTACACCGGAAATACAAAACTTACGTTTAAAAATATTACGTAAATTTAAAATATGCTCATGGGGAAAACAAAAATTAAAAAAAAAAACATACGAAAACCTTAAATAGGAATCACATTAAGTCCTAAAAGATAATATTTATACTTACCAAGAAAATGTCACAAAGACTTACTGTAAATACGTTTCTTCACTTTACAAGTGAAACGGCGAGTACTATTTGAAAAAAAGGGAGAACAAGTACATAACTAACATGGGGGAACAAGCATGTTTTTCTCAAAATTTTGCTATATATCAAAGTTCAAAGTCCCCTCGAGTACAAGGATTTATACGTATAAGGATAAAGAAATTGGGTAAGATGATTCAGTTTTAAATGAAGGCTAAACTGTTTTTCTTTCTTTTCAATTTATTTTATTTTTATTTTCACTTTTATTTTTATTTTATTTTACTTACATGTTCTTATTCAATATTGTGTTGCCTTTCTTTCTATTTTCTATTTTTGTTTTTGTTTTTAACGCAATGTTTCAGATTTTAAAGCAGATCTTTGTATTCTTAATGTCGTTTGCGTTTTGCTTCGTTGTTTCTTTTTTCGAAAAATTGTTTATTCTAACTTTTATTATCATTTCCTTATTGTTTTGTACTTATTTTGATCTCATAAACGATGTATATCTTTTCACGTGTATACAGATATTTATTCATTACGCTGGTGCCATCTAAAAGTTTTTAATCGTGTTTAGAATCCAGTAATTTGTCTATGTGTTTATTCTTTCATCTTTATACATTTTTTTAGATTTGCTCATTAATTTTAGTCTCAATAAGAAATATTATTCTGCCCTTCTCTCTTCCTCTTCTTTCTTTCATTTCCTGTATCTCCATTTCATATAATCTTCTGCCCTGTCATCTACACCATTTAAATATATCGTATCTTCCTCTGTTCATTATTTTTTACAATGTAAATATTAATGTGATATTTCAATTTTAATGTCTGCTAAACGGATGATTATTATGTATTTTTTTGGCAATATTTCTTTACGATGTTTTTTTATGTGATACAAAGTGTGTGTTCCTCTCTGCTGGACACGTCACAAGCAGCAATCAGTTAGAGCATGTTCTTTCTTTGTGTTCCTCTTACAATTCCAAATCAAAGAACTTAAAACAATGACGACGAAAACAAGAACAACAACAATAGTCATAAGGACTACTACTGCTACTACTACTACTAATAATAATGCTACTAATAATAATAATAATGACAATTAGGATGATAATGATAATGATAAGATTAATAATAATAATAATAATAATAATAATAACAATAATAATAATAATAATAATAATAATAATAATAATAATAATAATAATAACAATAATAGCCGTAAGAATACAACGAATTTCTTTAATGAAAACTGAAGGAATATTAAGGGAAACCGTGGAATATGGAGACTAACACCACACATATACAAAGCATATACTGGATACAGAAACGACTACAGATGGAAAATACAAAGTAACAAAAAATAAAACCCTGAAAACTGAACCTATATAAATGGAAAAACCGTCCCCACAATTTTTTTGGAGTGTCACCATAAACAGGCACCACACCAAATAATTAAGATCAAGGTGGAAGGGAAGATCGAGGAGAATAAGCACTAGTCAGACCTCCGCTGGAGATGTGTAAATAAGACTGGGCACGTTAGGAGGCTTATTGCTACCCAAATTTCATTGAAGACCAATGGTGGCTGCCATCGAGAAATCAATGGTAAACAGTTGTTGCGATAACGCAATATATATTGCAAAGTTTATCGAAGAGGTGGAGAGTAATGGAAATATTGGGAGATTTATTGTCACTCAGACTTCAGACTTCTCAACGAGAAATCTTTGATGATGACTGGTGTGAATACACCTACTGAGTGAACATTTATACTTCTACTGCGTGAATAATATATTTTTGTTAATAGGAAGTCACCACTTATCAAGGTCCGGAAGCAACTCGGGGATAAACGTTATTGCATATACAGTACGTTAGTATTGGAGATTTGATAAAATGTCTTACTTAAGGGGGCGGTTCATCAGGAATCTGTTTATGTTGGCTTGAAGACATCCAGGTTGTAGTCAGGTGGGAAACAGGCAAACAGAACAGAGTTCCACAGACGTGCACTTAGAAGACAGAAGCTTTGTTCATGGAATCTACGTTTTAGTTTTGGCACAGATAAAGAATGAGGAAAAGTTTGGACAGTGGTTTCAGCTAGACGGGTGTTTATCATGAAAGATTGGCGAAGGGGGACCAGAGATTGGCGCTCAGACGCGCGCTTGCCATGGAAGTAACGATAAAACAAAGCCAGGCTCGCAATACACCTAGTGAGTCAATAATAGTGGATTTATAATGGTAATTATAATAATAATAACTAGCGGGACCTGTGGAAATTCCACAACAGCATTTTTCATATGTAATATATTGTTGCTGGGCATGCTGTGAGAGTTCGGTTCAGCCTGAATGAAGGCACAACCATATTCTAATTGTTTATTAAAACTGCACTGGCCCCTTACTATAATAATAACTTTGATATATTTCCTGGACTGATTATTTCATTAGAAACGCACCGGTCAATTAACTCACATTTTATCATTTTTCATAATTATTGAATATGTTACTATGTTCGACAATATTTTTTCATAATTTTCACCCACATTATCGCCCCTCCCTTTACTAAAATATTAAATTTGATATATTGTATGGGCTGATTATTTCATACAAACACAACTATCAATTAACTCACATTTCATCATTTTTTAATAATTCTGGGATGTGGTACTAATTTGGACAATAATTTTTCATCATTTAAACTCACCATACCGCACACCTTACTAAAATAATAACGTTGGCATATTGTCTAGGCTGATTATTTCATTACAAACATATACACCAATCAACTCACATTACATTATTTTTCGTAATTCTTGGATGTGTTACTAATTTCGACAATATTTTTTTAATAATTTTAACAAATGTTTTCACCCAATCTTACAAAAATAATAACGTTGATACATTTGCTGGGCTGATTATTTCATTACAAACACACTAATCAATTAACCTCCATTTCATCATTTTCATAATTCTTGGATATGTTACTTACTTCGACAATCATTTTTCATAATTTATACCCACATTATCGCCCCCTCCTTAATAAAAAATGAAATATTGGCTGGGCTTATTATTTTATTACAAACACCCTTACGCATGAAATCACATTTAATCATTTTTCATAATTCTTTGCTATGTTACTTCTTTCGACAATCATTTTTCATCATTCTTTGCTATATTACTTCTTGCGACAATCATTTTTCATAATTTTAACCCACATTTTCGTCCTTCCCTCTATACTAAATAATAACTTTGATATATTGTATAGTCTTATTATTTCTTACAAACACATCAATCAATTAAATAATATTTCGCAATTTTTTGGTAATTCTTGGATATGTTACTAATTTCAACAATAATTTATCATAATTTTAGCACTCCTTATCTCCTTCTCCTTTACTTATATAATAACTTTGATATATTGTATATGCTTATTATTTTTTTATAAACACACCAATCAATTAAATCGCATTTCGTCATGTTTCGTAATTCTTAGACTTGTTACTAATTTCGGCAATAATTTTTATAATTTAAACCATCCCCGTCGCCCTATCTTACTAAAAAATCCCTTTGATATATTGTCTGGGGTGATTATTTCATAAAAATCACAACTATCAATTAACTCATACTTCATCAGTTTTTTTTTAAATTCTTTGATATGTTACTCTTTTCGAAAAATTTTTTTAATATTTTTAACCCATATTATCAACCCCACCACTACTAAAATAATGACTTTTAAATATTATCTGGGATGAGTATTTCATTTCAAACACACCAATCAATTAACTCACATTTCGTTATTTTTCATAATTCTTGGATATGTTATAATATGTCGACAATCATTTTTTATCATTTTAACCCACATCATCGCTCCACTTTCTAAAATATGAACTTTGATATATTGTCTGCTCTGATTATTTCATTGCAAAAACACTAATGCATTAAATAACATATTATCATTTGTTCATAATCCTTGGATATGTTACTATTTTCGACAATTATTTTTCATACTTTAAACCATCCTTTTCGCCCTCTCTTACTAACATAATTACTTTGATATATTTCCTGGGCCGATTATTTTATTATAAACACATAATCAATTAACTCACATTTAATATTTGTCCATAATCCTGAATATGTTACTAATTTCGACAATAATTTTTATAATTAAAAAAAAAACACGTTATGCCTCTCCCTCGTACTTATATAATATATTTGATATATTGTCTGGGCTTATTATATCATTACAAACACACCGATCAAGTAACTTACATTTCATTATTTTCCATAATTCTTGGATATTTGACTAATTTCTACAAGAATGTTCATAACTTTAACCCACTATGTCGCCCCTCCTTACTTAAATAATAACTTTTATATATCGCCTGGGTTGATTTTTCATTACAAACAAATCAATCAATTCTGGGTATTCTAATATTATATATGTTTCACCTATCTTATCCAATCCCGGGTGACGCCGCATATTCTGCTAATATATATCGTTCACCTATCTCATACGAATCCGGGCGACGCTGGGCATTTTGCTACTATATGTTTTCCACCTATCTCATTTAATACTGGGCGACGTTTCCTGATAGTATATATTTGCACATCTCATTCAATCCCGGGACTGACTTCATGCCCGCCACCCCACTGTTGAGAATATACATTAAATAAAGTAATGTTTTAATCGTAAACTGTTTCAGCCATTTCCAGGGCTGACTTTATATATCCCCTAAACCACTGCTAAAGATATACATGAAATAATGTAATGTCTAAATAGTAAACTGTGTCAGCCATTTCCGGGACCTACTTCATATCCCAAACCCACTGCTAAAAATATAAATGAAATAATGCAATGTCTAAATAGTAAACTGTGTCAGCCATTTCTCGAACTGACTTATAATCCCCACCGCACTGTTGAAAATAAACATGAAATAAAGTAATGTATAAATCGTAAACTTTTTCAGCCATTTCCGTAGCCGTCTTATTATCTCCCATCCTACTTTTAAAAGTATACATTAAATAAAGTAATGTCCAAAACGTAAATGGTTGCAGCCATATCTGGCACCGACTTCATATTTCCCACCCCAATGTTTAAAATATACATTAAATAAAGAAATGTGTAATGCTTAAACGGTTTCACCCATTTTCGGGACTGATTAATATCCCCCACCCCACTGTTAAAAATATACATGAAATAAAGTAATGTTTAAATCGTAAACGGTTTGAGTAGTTTCCGGGACTGACTTCATATTCCGTAACCTACTGCTTAAAATATACTTGTTTAATTCATAAACTGTTGCAGTAGGTTTTCGAAAGTAATACATAAAAACATTAACACGGTTAGCGATTAGGCAACCATTGCTTCAATATGAATTTCTGAGTGTAGTAGCAGTTTCAGCATTCCAGTGAATTAAATCCCCCTTGTTTTGGTATTGGTTAATGAAGGAGAAAACCTTCATTACTGATACAATTTTTATTTTTGTTATTGATAAGAGTGCCCATTTTGGGGAGCTGGTTTCCTCCTCAATTTTTAACCGAACTCATGTCCAATTGCGCCCTTGTGAAGAGGCAAGTAAACAAAAAAGTAATCAGAACGGAAATTTTCAAGGGCATTTAATAATTAATCAGAAGTGACAGTTCCAGGATATTTTGTAATTAAATCAGAAATAACTTTTTTCCAGTTAATTTTTTTAATATTAGAACTTTGTTACATTAAACATAGTACCTATTCACAATGCCTCCCCACGCGACAGATTTAGACACCAGCGTCGTTTTTAACGTGGAGAAAAAATCGTCTTACTCGTTAAGGATTTTTCTTCCACTGAGAGAGAAGAAATTGAAATGTGGCACCTGAAGAACAGCTACTACACTTTGATCTCAGCCACAAGATCAAGAAAGACAAATCATTTTTATTAGCTTTGCCTCAACAGCGACACCATTTTGACTTCCCTTTTTTTATGGATGCACAGCATGATAACGGACGAAGCGATAAGCGTAATAACATAATGATAATTGCGTATACGTATAAAATAGGAGCTCAACTCTGACAATTTTCAACAGACATTTCTTTTTATTGCCAATAATTCGTCCAAAACTACTCTCTAAGCAATAATGGGTATTTGGTCGCTGGGATAAAGAGTTCAGATGAGCGCGTGGGAAAGTATTATCAGCAGTGTAAATTGCATGGCTGCGAAGAGATTAGCCGCGACGTCAGTAGTAGTCGAAAAACTGCATATGCATTTTAGGAAGTGTGCGCGAGAAAAGAACGAAAAAAAAGAGAATAAAATGCACTACGTGTCTTTGCAGAAACAAAATTGGTGTCAAAGAATATGGACGTGTTAAAGACGCAAAGAAAAGTTTTATTCAAGACGCGTCTCCTCTTTTTTCCCCGTTTGTCCGTATTTTTCAAGTAAAGAAACACTATTTCTATATCCGTTAGAATGACAGCATACGGGTTTTACTTTTTACTTTTGGAAACTGAAATCACAACATAACAACGCACAATACTCATTAAGCAATTGAGTTAATATTATTTCTTACCAATAAAACATTTTATAAATATTCCTCATCCCACGGTCTTTGTTGTTGTCTTTTTCGCATTGCTGCTGTCGTCAGGGTACACATGTTCACAACTATTTTTTTTTTTATATTCAGAAAAAAAAAAGATTTGTACATATCGGCTGCATTTAGGCTGTGTATGTGACACTGTCCTGGGAAACTACGTATTGTATTTCTAAAATTCCTTGCCAATTATAAATACATTTTTATTAATCATTCCTACGCCATAATAATAACAACCTCTTACTTCTTTTTCAATAACTGCCCCACGTTGTTATTTGTTTACTACCGCTGCTTGCTTACCATTAGATTTTCTACAAATATAAAACTATTTTCCTTTTTAACCCATTTCATTTTCTTTTCTAACCCACTTCGTAACACAAGGCCAGGGAGAGTTATATATCTATATCTGTCACGCATAGAACAGCAGTTGAATTTAAATCAAATATGATTGGTTTTATTTTTTTTTTGAAAACACAGTCGCTAATTTTATCAAGTGTATTTCTTACTCTTTATATATGCATCAAAAGTAAACATAATTTTTAAAAAAAAGTAAACATAATTTTAAAAAAAAGTATAACCTCGAAGATAAGATCTTGAGAAAAACGCTTTGCTATTTATGGTAAACATTTTAATAATTTATTTAATTTTTTGAAAATACTTTTGTGCGTTTGTAAGATCGTTCTTTATAGACTCGAAAACTGATATATTTAACTTAACTAGAAACTACTTCATGTGTCTGGGGATGTTCCTACGTCTGTTTCGTATTGAAATGCGTCTGGGAAGTATCGAAAATCGATAATCGAAAATTCCCATTAAAGAAAGGAGTCCGATTCTGACCAAACTTTTCGCGTTTATGCAATCTAACAGCACATGTAGATTTCAGAAATTGATCACCGCACAAGCACAAAAGATTATCCTATTAAATCAACTGTATATTCTTTTGTAAGACAGACGTGCGTTCGAAATAAGGTTTCTATTACAGCACAATTGAACCAATGTACTAAACTTTTTACGCTCAATGCTAATTCAAGTTATTATATGAAAATAATTTAATAAAATCAGCCGCTGTTTTTTTTGATAAAAATAAAATTTAATGAATGTTTTTTTAGAATACAATTGGACCATGGTACTTGACTTTTGAATTGTAAACCTTACGTGAATCAATCATTTCAGAAAACCTCATGAAATCAATATGTTCTATATAGTACGATGTCAAATTACAATGTATTGTGAATTTTGTCATCGATAGAATGTCAACGTAGGAAACTGCCGACGGTAGCTCCTTATTAAAGCAGGTAATCTATCGATTTGAAGAAAATATGAGTGATTTCACCGATTTCAATGAACAAAAATATGTGTTGATCCTCAGTCACTTATGTGCAAGGTCAGCCATCACTGCTAGAGTTGAGTAAATCTGAAATTCATTTAGTATGAAATGAAACAATGGTAAATACAAGTTTGTACTTGCGTCAGAAGCAGATTTTTAAAAGTTTATATTTAATATTATACAGAGTGCATTTTCGTGTTTACTATAGCAGTACAGCAGACTATGTTATTAGATTTTCATAAATAAGATGTACAGAGATCGTGTTTCTATATTTTTTATATACAGATTTTATACATTGTAGGTCCTGGATATGACCTTACACTATATCCTTTAATTGCCATTGCTCCCAGGACCACTCTGACCCAGAGTGGTAGTAGCTGTTAGGATCCCAACTATAGGTTAAATCGAATCAGACTTGAAAAAAACAAATATATTCTATTTAAAAAAAAAATTCTTCAAAATCTTTGGATTCGGCATTAAATAACCTCAAAAAAGTTGATATGCCGTAAAACAAAAACAACCAACCAACCATATACATTGTAACATTAACATTAATCCTACATCTGTTTTCCTGACTGAGCAGAGTTATATCTTTTCGATATAGGGGATCTTTCAAGAATCTGAACCGTATATAGCTGTACATATTGAGATTGGGGATGTAAAAATGAGTATAAATGGATACTTATATTGTCCGCCATGACTCATGGAGCACGGTTAACTCATGTAAAAATAATACTCATTTGCGTATGCATTAAACATCAAATTAAAGTTTGCTTTTTCGTAAGTAAATTATACTTATTAAAACAAGACACGCAATAAACACCACCAGGTAACTTTCTCCAAATTTCCAGTCGTAGAAGTTAAAACAAACACGCAGTTGTTCATATTGACGTTCAATTCCTTTGGCAGCCCGAATATTTTAACAGTTTTATATTTTACGTCACTCTATTTTTCTAGAATTTGATATGCTTATATAGACACTAAATAAAAATAGATATTGTAAAAGGAAAAACATTGTCTTGCAATTATATTTATATCTTTTTAATTTATTTCACTGAAATGAACGGATTTGATCTCTGTAACACTCCTTCAAATGAAACATCAATTACAGATAATTCACCCTTCATAATCAGATCTAACAAGAACTATATTATTCTCTGAATGCAGCAACCATTAAGCAATACTAAATTATTGATCCTATTGCTAGGACAAGCTGAGGTTGCATCGTATGATTGATAAAAACGTGTTTATGATGAGCAAAACGTTTAAATACATTATCGTAGATTATATCAGTCGGTTTAGCTGTCAATTTATGTGTTAGATATTTAAATAATATACGCCATTATCACATCGCTGCTGAGGTTTACACACGTTTATTCTGGTCAGTAGCAAATTGTTAATAGAGTAGGGATTTTTTTCATTAAGGCTTATACTTTAAAGAGCCCCAACATCTATTAAAATGTAGGGTAGAAATATCGAACAACTGTGTGCACAGAAAAAATATTCTAGGATAACAATACGAAATAATGTGAAAATTGACAAAAACAATAGAAAATAAATGAATAAATAAATAAAATATGTCACCGAAAAAGTAAAAATAAAATAAACACACACACACACACACACACATATATATATATATATATATATATATATATATATATATATATATATATATATATATATATATATGAGTCCAATTTTAATTATGGCAATTTTGAAATTACATAGTCATAACTTTTACCGTTTATATAGATATAATTGTTTTTCTTTTACTTTATCGTTTTTCTACTTACTTCTTAATACTTTATAATTTAATATTCCTTCATTTTAATTCGTTATCTCTTTTTGCATGGCCGGTTTCTTTATGTACATTTTTAACTGCATTTTCTGATTTATTCTTAAACTTTCCGATCTATCTAATATATCAATCTACCCACACTTTCATATCTTGTAAGTATATTTACTTATATTTTACTATATGTTTTTACTTCTTTTCTTCTTTTCTTTTTCTTGCTTTTTCCTGAATTTGCATATACCGGCCATCTTTTCCCCTTAAATAATTTTTTTTCATTTTTTTTATTTTATATTTTATTTTTTATTTTTTATTTATTTATTTTTATTTTTTCTCTTTTTATTTATTTATTTAGTGTTCATTTATTATTTATTTTCTATTTATTTATTGATTTATTTATTTATTTTCCATTTAGTGTCTTCTAACAACTCTTGCTGACCTATTTTTTAAGTGATGACCTGTACATTTCAGTTGCCCTAGATTATTTTGCCCTACATATTTTTTCGCGCCTTTAACATTTCCTGTCTGGATAATTTTGACATTTGTATCTCTATTTATATTTAACTCTATCACCATTTTTTCTCTCCTCTTTTTCTTCCTTGATCTTTCTTATTTATATTTTTATCTCGGCAGTAGAATGAAAAGCATATCTTATTTTTCTTTTATTAATATTTTTGGATTTTTTTCCTTTTTTCCTTGTACACATTTTTGTGAATTTTTCCATGGATTTCTGCCCTGGGATTATTATGGACCATCTTCTTCCAATTACGGGATTTTTGGATTTTACTTGTGCAAATGGAAATTCATTTAACTTTCTTGAAAGTATATACTTGGATTTTACCGTCACTGGATTATATATCTTCCACCAGACTCTCCATTCACGTGTAATCACCTTTTTCTTCACCATATTCCCTCTGCTTTACTTTTTTTTTTCAAGTAAGATCTTTGACGTACTTGTTGTTCCATCAAATACTTGTACATGCATAATCCGATCGCGCATTTTGCTAATTCCTACCCTCTGATAAAAAGGAAAGTATTTCTTCGAAACTCCGCGGATTAAGGACTCTCCACTTATCTAGTGTTTCCTTTTAAGATTAAGTATGTTTTTAACGTATTTCAAAGTGTTTTTAACATGTTTTATAAACTATTTGCTCGTATATATATATATATATATATATATATATATATATATATATATATATATATATATATATATATATATATATATATAACGAGATATGATTGATAACCGACGGACTTTTTCTTTTCCCCATCATTATAGATGACTTTTAAACTTGTCAAGCAGTCTTTTAAATTTAAGTAGACAAGTTATATACAGTAGCGCCCAAACGTTGTTGTTGTTCGGTCATATTCTTAGGGTCCACTCTATATGCTGAATTTAAAAAAAAGCAGATTGACGTATTGAAAAGATCGGAAAAAAGAATATCTTTGTCGTGTTCAATCAATGTGTTTCAAGAATGACCTGCTTCCATATTCATATATATATATATATATATATATATATATATATATATAGAGAGAGAGAGATAGATAGAGAGAGAGAGACTTTAAACCACAAAAAACATATCTACCTACAAAATTATTGAGAGTAGCTCAGCTTAGTACAAAAAAGGAAATCTGCTGTGTCCATAAACACGCACAAAGGAGATGGGTGAACCTAAGAAGAACTATTCCTTGTCACTCACATATATAAATAAGAAATAAATTACGACATATATATATATATATATATATATATATATACATATATATGTATAGATATAGATATATATATAGAGATATATATGAATATTTATGTAAACATATATATATGTAAATATATATATATACATTAATATATATAAACACATCTAATATTTACATATATAAATATATTTATATATATATATATATATATATATATATATATATATATATATATTAAATTTATTCATACAAATATTGGCTACATATGGGAATACATGTTTTTATAATCACCCGTCATTGGGGAAATGACTTCTTCAGGCCAAGAATTACACTTTAAACTGGCATTTCATGATACAACAAATGTTCTTAGATCGTTTACAAAATTAGAATCCTGTCATCGAATAGGGGTTGTAGTAAGATTTGGGGGAGAATAAGTAATATCTCTGAACAATTCATTCCTTACAGACTTTCATCTCTTCTTATTAATTGGGGAGTGACAATTTTAATTCATTTTTATATTCTATTCATAACCTAAAGTTTAAGTACATCCTCTTTTGTTTTGCGTTGTAAATTATTTATGAAGTCCGACACTATTTCGCCTATAGCCAGTGTTCAAAAACTTTAGGCATATTCCCCTCGGCCTCCCAGTATGGGGAAAAACGTTATTTTCGATTTTCACACACGCATATTTCAGAATTAAACATACACACATATATATACTCAGGAGTGGATACACACCGTTTTTTTTAAATATTTCCTCACACACACACACATACACACACACACACACACACATACATATATATATATATATATATATATATATATATATATATATATATATATATATATGTATACAGAAATATGAAATATAAATAAATATAAAATGGAAAAAAATAAGCACACGACATTCTACATGCATAAATATGCATAAATATATGCATAAACATCTATACTCTCATACACCCCCGTACATATATATTCACAACCATGCATACCCACATACATACAATGTACATATACAGTTCCATATATTCACACTAAAAGTAAACGCACAAGCATGTAATATACTAAATGCCTATACACCTAGTTACACCTATCCACATATATCTACAGATATAACTATATAGAAACCCGCATATCATACACCCACACACCCACACACACACACACGCACACACACACGCATATATATATATATATATATATATATATATATATATATATATATATATATATATATATATATATATATATACATACAATTTTATTTACCATATTTTATGATATTAGCTTCGATTTTTATTCTCAACTTCGGAGCGTTTAATGGATACTGAAAATCGATATGGAATATCACGTACTCCAGACTGTCGTAAGGATTTAGTTTGATTACCTTATACGACCCCTAGGAAATAAAAGTAGAGACGAGTGAATATCTAAGTACTATACTTTATGCATATGCTTAATACAAAGCAGACACGGACTGTCCCCCTAAGCTTTGACTCTATCTTAATGTGTCGTTATTGACGCAGCTCATACAAGTCCTACTTAAATAATGTCTGTATGATGATATTTCTGACATGTGATATCGTGGTCATTTTATATTCATGTGCGGACTTAAAGAAGACCTATGTTGCTCGGTATTGAATGAAGATCACTACTATGCCGTTTTTTTTTCATTGCATTAAATCATTTTTTCTTCTTTTTATTTTTTTTATGTTTCATTTGTTATTCAATTTACATCCCAAACAAGGTACAGTGCCACTTTGAAGCAGGGGGCTACTATCAGGGACTTAATTAGCGGGGTCATTATGAAGGGAGATGAGTAGAAAGATGTTTGTTCACATTACACTTGAACTTCTGCATATCAGTACAGTTGGGAAAGCAGAATCCAGGAAGGGAGTCCCAAAGACCCGCAGTTCTGGAGAAGAAACTATTGGAGTAAAAGGCTTTCTTGCCCCTGGGGATCTCTACTGTAAAGGGATGAGACTTAGTAGCTTGTCGGGTTTGTCGGGGGTAGTTATGTCGGGGAGGTACAAGTGTTTGCAGTTCGTCAGAGCATTCACTATTAAAGTATTTGTAGAACAGGCAGAGTGATGCAGCATCTCATCGATGGGGCAGAGGCTGAAGCCTAGATGACAGTTCAGGACCTATCAGGTTGGCGACTCTCTTTTGAACCCTGTCCAGGAGCGAAAGACAAGCAGCAGATGCACCAGCCCAGATGTGGCAACAGTAATCCATACATGGGCGAATGGTGGCCTTGTAGAGGTACAGGATACTGTCAGGCGTAAATAGTTTTCTAGCACGGTAGAGGGAGTCAACCTTCCTTGCGACAGCCCTGGCAATGCTCTCAATGTATCTATTTTATAGATCTCGCTTTAGTTTTGCCTTCTAATATAATCGGATAAAATTGATGTTTTGTAAGAGTTTTAATTACGTTTTTTTTATACATTGGAATTGAATACACATATTTCGAGTTCAAATAGAGAATTTTTCTCCATGCGCTACTTATAGTTTGTGATACGAACCTATTTGTCAGAGGATATGGCTTCTTTAAACTGTCGTCCTGGTCGAATTTTCACATATGATATGATTTCAGAACAGTAAGACATATTTTAAGTTTATACCCTCCCCCATGTCTAAAGATATTTTGGAACACTTCTATTAACTTCTAAGGTTTATTTGATATAAGGAATCAATTTTAATTTTATTTGTGTTCTCTAATAGTATTAACTGAGAGAACAAATCTGCCCCTCCCTTTGTGATCGTGGACTACAACCCGAGAAACAGAAAATATGTGACCGAATCTCCTGATATTAATTCCCTATGACACTGAGGAGCTGATATTTTCGTTGCTAACTTTGCTTTCGATTAAGCTATGCCCGCTAGAATATATCTCTAGATGCTAGAAACTAGCTGACCGGATATGCTCATGAATGTGCAGCAACATATTAATGATGATGTAAAAAACAAGTATAAAGTATATCAATCCCTACCTCGATATTATATTAACCTCGTTAAACTTGATTAGTTTGTTTACCGCTAAAAATATTAACCTTGTATTATATCCACACACACACACACACACACACACACACACACACACACACACACACACATATATATATATATATATATATATATATATATATATATGTATATATATATACGTTTTATTTATTATTACCGTATCTTTCTGTTAAGTTACATTATTGTTTCAGCTACCCGGCTGGTTTTGGGCCGTCTGTAGCTTCCTCAGGTTTTTACAGACGACTTCCTGTAAAAGTCTGAAGAAGCTACAGACAGCCAAAAAAAAAACGGTCAGGTAGCTGAAACAATAATGTAACTTAACAAAAAGATAGTTTTTATTAATTACCATTTCTACTATATATATATATATATATATATATATATATATATATATATATATATAAAAGGTACAAAGTAAAAATAAATAACAACACATAACATCGGAAGGGGATTTTTATTACTTAATATGAGCTACCTTTTTGAGTGGTGCAAAACTACATAACAAGGAAAATAGCATTTTATTAGTAGTGGCCATATTTAAATAAACATAAGTGTCACTTAAAAACAGCAGCCGTACCATTTCGTACATTATCTACTTTGTTATACGTTTTATCAAAATTCGTAGATATATGTATTAACCCCCCACACACAAACACATATGCATATATGTATATACACACACGTGTATATATATATATATATATATATATATATATATATATATATATATAGACAGAGAGAGAGATAGTTAGATAGAAAGATAGATTTATAGATAGATATACAGATAAAGAGCGAGAAAAAGAGAGAAATGGGTATGTATATGTATTCGCTTGTCTGAAGATGTGTGGGTGTTATTCTCGGTTATTGAATGTATAATCTCCCATTTATTTGTATATATTTTGATAAACAAACGATAATCGGATATACGTTTAATTATATTTTCGATTCTGTTTTCCTATTGTGATTATGTTTATATTTCAAAAAAAGACAAAAAAGGGAGATTTGAAGAAAATAGTTACGTTTCTAGTCGGATTGCCTTGATAAAAATATTGGGTGTCTTTCTTGTTTAATCATTGTAGTAAATGTCGAATTAAAATAGTTCGTTGATTCTCATTAACCATTTCACTTCATTTTTGCGTTAAACAGACTACAATTGATTATTTGCTGAATTGTGATCAATAAAATAATTGGACATTTGATTTTGTATATATATATATATATATATATATATATATATATATATTTAAGTATATATTTATATATAAGATCAAATAGTTAATAGAACATGATAAAACACTTTGAAAAAGAGTTAAAACATATTTAATCTGAATTATATATATATATATATATATATATATATATATATATATATATATATAATGTGTTCGACGCATGAGGGCCAAAGATTCGCTCTGTTTGACTCTGTCTTCAATGCTTGTGCCGCATGTGTGACACGAGGCCAGCTCTGCTCCCACAAACCAAGCCGCACGACTCACAGGATACAGGCTGGGAAGGTGCTCTTCCTACTCTTGCTCTACGAAGATTTGTTTGATTCGATAGCCGTGTGCCAATGTGTGTGTTAATGTCCGCAAAACATTTTTCCCTCCACAATTTTCTATCCGCAGCATCTTCTTCAAAGGTTTTTGGGTTCAGGCCTGCGCGCTTAAGATTGTCTTTCAACTCATCCCTGTACCTCAGAAATGGACGCCCCATTTTCGATTACCCTCTTTCAGTTGACTGCATGCTAGTCGCTTAGGAAGCCGGTGTTCATCCATGCAAACAAGGTGACCAGCCTACCGAAGTTGAGACTTTATCAGAAAGGTCTCTATACTTAAAATGTCGTAGCAAACAATCCCGAGATAGGGGCCTTGTCTTAATCCACATATACTGCGAAGGCAACGCTTATGGAATGTATCCAGTTGCTCAATCTGCCTACGGTATGGGGTCCAGACTTCCGATCCATACAGGAGTATCGAAACAATTACTGCACGATAAACTGAGATGTTGGTCTTTAGAGTCAAACCTCTTTCATTCCATACTCTTAACCGCAATTTGCCGAAGGCATCAGTCGCCTTTGAAATTCTGCTCAATATCTCATCATCAAGTGATGCTGACGAATTCACTTTATTTCCGAGATATGCAAAGGATATAACATACTTTAGAGGTTTTCTATTCACTAAGATTTTCTGAGTCGGTTCCACACATTCTGGTCTCGGAATATTCACACCACCTTGCTGCAGCGGGGTGGACTTTGGTTAGTAGATAACTTCTGTCTTTTTTAATACTAATCGTTAAACCAAATGCTTTTGTGACATTGGAAAACTTGTCATCTAATTCTTGTGCTTCTTCAAATGAAGTGGCCACGAGTGCATCATCGTCTGCATAAAGAAAATCACGAACCATTTTGCTTCTTTTTAGTGTTTTAGCTTTGAGTCTTTGGTGATTAAAAAGACCCCCGATAGTTCTAAACTCAAAATGGACACCTTGCGTGTAACTTTTAAAAGCATGCTCGAGCATGATTGAAAAAAAGATGGCAAAGAGCACAGGTGCCATAACACAAGGCTTTTTCGTACCGGTTTTTACGTTGAATGACTCAGAACTTTCCGTCTGCTCTTACACGTGCCTCCATATTCTAGTGAAAGGATGTAAAATAACTTTAAAAAGTACATAGCAAGCATACCCGGTGAACCAAGTGCAAGTGAAATACAAACGATTGCACTGATAGGGACGGCTAGAATCCTGAAAAGATCTCTTGGTTGGACTCACTAAAATAGGGGTAAATGTCAGACATCTGGTTGGATGTCCCATCCCCTAGAAGAAAAAGTTTAAGAAAAATGAAAAAAAAGTGAAAGGATATTATTACATTTTACATTTTTTCATGGATTTCAAATTTATTCAAAACCTTCGAAAGTGCGACACTGTTGATAGAGTCAAACGCCTTGGTTAGGTCGATAAAAACGACAAAAAGATCCTAATCTTTCTCACTTGCCTTGTCTGCAACTTGGCGTAAACAGTAGATCATGTCGATGGTTCTCCTTCCATATTTAAAACCACACTGCGTCGCAGGATAAAATTTGTCTACTAGACGAATGATTATCCTGTTCAAAATGACCATGGCTAATACTTTTCCAGCCACAGAGAGCAGTGATTTTCCACGGTAGTTATGACAATCAATGCGTGTTCCTTTATTCTTGAGGAGATGGGTTATTGACGAGTTCCTGAAATTCTGAGGTACAGAACCGCTTTCCCTGATCCTGATGAATAACTCCAAAAGTATTTTCAAACTTGAATATTTCAGCCGGTATACCATCATCACCTACACACTTTCTCAATAGCATTTGTTTCACAGTAGCATTTGTTTATGTCAGGTCAAAGGTCAAAGCTAAAGGGCGGATGAACCCTCCTATATATATATATATATATATATATATATATATATATATATATATATATATATATATATATATATATATATATATATATCAAATATCGATATTAAAGCGCTCAATTTTGGACGTTAATCTAGAAAGGCCATGCATTGCGTATTTTTCACTGAATTTACTTCCTCTGGAAGTTGGAGGGTATTTCTATGAATAATCACATGTCTTCTCACACCAGCATTATACTTGCAATCGTCTATGCATATTAAACAGATCGTTTGAATCGGACTAATAGGTGCCAAGGTTACCTGAACAGGCGTTTTATGCGACTTAAGGTGGTTGACGTAGCCAGCTGTTAATAAAAGCACTTGTCCAAAATGTCGCATTTCCAGCTCTCTCTGTCACGGTAAACACAACCAATTAAAGCTTTGAGAACCTCTCGCTTGGGCTTGTTTTTTTTTCTCTAGAGCATCACAATTTTCACGTACAGCTTTTGTCACTTCTGCAAGTAAGTAAGTTTTTCCCACGTGTCGATGTCAGACTCTTAAATCGTTCTTTGTAGAGCCTTGAACCACCCCAAGGCTAGTGTTGACGGCGTTTGCCATTTTCAAGATCCCATAATATTTTTTTATGTAGCCTACAATCTTTTAATCGGACGAAGTGGCTCACCCAAAGCACGTGAGTTCTGATTACACGGGTCTAAAATCTAGAGTAATGTGCTCTCAAAAGGACTTCAGTATCGCGTACTTGTGATTGCCACTTGATGTTTAGATACGTCTCAAGCATTTTTGGTAAAATCGTTCAAGCTTTTTAATGTGCCTTTATGTAATGTCCATACTGAGATTAATACAACAGTGTGATTAGCGCACAGGCCTTGTAAACGCAGATCCTATTCCTGTCTGGATGCCACGATCAGACCGCGCTATTTTCTCCAACCTTCTAAAAGCTACAGATTCCTTCTGAATTCGTCTGCGGATTTCAGTGCCGATAGAACCATCACTTGATAGAGTACTACGAAAGTAGACAAACCAATCAACTACTCCTAGCACCACATACCATGACGCTTGTCTCCACGTATGACTGGCCCGGTACAGGAGTAAACAGCGCCTCTGCTTTTGACAGACTATTCCAACAGACCAAACGCGGTGGAGGAGAGAGCAAACCTATCCATTATATGATTTATAGCGTGCAAAAACAGCATCGTCTGCATACAGTAACTATTAAACTAAGACATGACGCATCTTGGTTCTGGCATTAATCCTTCTTCTGTGGTTCGAAACTTTAACATGACACCCTCATCGCACTCTCGAAACGCATGAGCAAGTAGAGCAGTAAAACATACAGAGAAAAGAGTAGGGGCAGGAATATCACCTTGTTCGACACTATTACCAACTGGGATTACATCAGACAATTTTCTGTGAAACGAGACTCGAGCTTTCATGTCTTTGCTAAGTTCCTTGAATATTCTAACAAAGATTGGAGAACCCTCTATTTTCTATATAATCAACCAGAGCATCTATGTTTACAGTGTCAACTGCTTTGCTCAGATCAACAAACAGTTGATTCAGCACTATCTGTGGCTCAATGCATTTCTTCTGGAATTGCCAAACCTAAAGCCATTTTGCGACTCTGGAATAGCATTAGAACAAACATCCTTCAGTAACTGGTTGTATCGAAGTCGTGCGAAATCTTTCCCAGCAGATTCTAAAAGCGTGACCCCACGGTAATAGTCACAAACATTCTTCTTTTTATTTCCTTTAAATAAGGTCAATAAGACACCACCAATTCAATCATGTGAAGCAGGAGAATCTGCCCAGGTCTCTTCAACAAACCAAGTATAGTATTAGCAATATTCACACCTGAAAACTTAAGAAGTTCCACCGGAACATCAACCAAACCAGATGCTGTGCCACCGCTAACTTGTGTGATAGTCAACAGCATCTCATCCAGACTAGGAAAACGACCCATTCTGAATATGATATCACATTGTGGTAGGCTATCAATTGCATCAGCATCTACTGATGAGAGTGTGTGAAACACATCAGTAACGTTCTCTTGACATGTTTGCAAAATATTTTGTGGGTCTTAAATGACAACGGATCGTGGATCCTAAATGACTTGTCGTGATGACATCCCTAGCGTGCACAAATTTCTACTATTGAAGCATCGACTTCGGTTAAGGCTGGTTGCGATGATCAGATCCCTTCCCAATACAGGCATTGAAATCAAGAAGGATAACTAGTTTTGCATTAATTGGTTTAGATACGGAGCGCAGCGACTCGTATAAATACAAGGTTTTCTCTTCATTCGCTTTAGGGATTGATGCATAGACCGAAAGAATAGTGATGTATCTCTTGTGTGAGATCGGAACAGGAAGTTTTTTGATGCAGTCACAGAAACTGGAAGAAAATTACATAGTATCAACCAAAGATGGTTTAATCGCAAAACCGCCTCCACTATTTCTACAGATGCCCACCAGTTTACCAATACAAAAGAGAGCGTAGCCTAATGATACCTCTGTCATTTGATCTTCTCACGAGAGACTGGTTCTTGATAGAGCAGCAATATATATATATATATACATATATATATATGTGTGTGTGTGTGTGTGTGTGTGTGTGTGTGTGTGTGTGTGTGTGTGTGTGTGTGTGTGTGTGTATCAGGCTTCCCTAGCTCTGCATTGACAAGCGCTGCCCCCGCTCTGGACGGTTGGAGGAGTTTTTTTTTCAAGAAGAGTTCGAACATTCCAACAGCTTTACTTGAATTTTATTCTTTTTTTTAAGATACACTTTTGTTTTCTTCCTGCTTACGTAAACAACCGTTAGTTGCAGGTGACTAATCAGTGACAGTATGCAAGGCAATTTTAAGTGCACCTTTTCAAGAACGTTCACAAGACTCTAGGTGAGTACTATTCTCCCTGAGTATTGCGGCTCTGTCACAGCAACCACAACGGAGCTGGCCTTTGTCATGTGACGGCATAACAACGATGTAAAGATAGGGTTCCTGTCGCTTCTGTGTACCTCCAACTGGGCAGGTCTGTACACGTTGCCACTCCTCCATCGCCAGGACTTGCAATAGAAATGAACGACAGATAAATATAAGAAATAAAAAAAAGATAAGAGATAAAATATAGATCCCAAGTACCAACTGTGCATCGTTGTATTAAAGTGGCAAGTCCTTGTACGACACGACTGCCCTTCTCTAAGTCTCCGCAACAATAACCTTGTGACCAGCCATTGCCAGATGATCGGTAATTGCCTTGACCGCAGATTTTCTTCAGATATGTTCTTTCCTAGAAGCATTGCTTTCATCACGGCTTGCAGGATCTCCTTCTTCCCCCTAATGTCATTTATCCATGACTCGCAGTTAGGGAGCTGAACACCAGAGCAAAGTCTACACGTCACGTCAGTCGGTCATAAATGCCACAGCTAACAGGGCCTAGGCTCCACTGGATGTTTTTGTCACGATTACTTCACCCTAATCTGTTGGTTCCAAAGCCTTATGCCACAAGGCAGTAGGAATCTAGTTTTATAGCGCTTAACACTCGCCATTGAGCAAACGCCCGTAAGCGTAGCCGAACACATGACGTGCACGTCGGAATGATTAGACTGTGCGAAGCTATATATGACGCTAGAGCTTGTGTGTGTTCTAACGAACGGCGACACCAATCTCTGTGCTATATATACATATATATATATATATGTGTGTGTGTGTGTGTGTGCGTGTGTGTGTGTGTGCGTGAGAGAGATAGAGACACATAGTGAATATATACTTATTGGTGGCTGCAATGTTGTCTGTCAGTGGCAATAATTATATATTCTTTCACATATTAGGATATGCTTGTCGTGATGACATCCCTAGCGAGTACAAATTTCTACTAGAGAAACATCGACTTGGGTTGAGGCTGGTTGCGATAAGGTAGGTGAATTCCACTTTCGGTTTGATTGATCTATGATAGTTAATAAGACTGTCTTGTGTGCGTCGCGTTTACTCAGTTGGGTGGGTGTTTGCCTCGTATGCAAGAGGCTCGGGTTTCGAATCCTGAGTTCGGATGTGTCTAACTCATGAGCCAAAGTAAGGGCAAAACTTGGGTCTTGGACTTTCGGTTTGTTGGCTTCCGTGGTTCTTGCTTGCTGCAATGTTGTCTTGCAGTGGAGATAATAATATATTCTCTCACAAAATCTGAATATATATATATATATACATATATATAAATACATATATATATACATATATATATATATATATATATATATATATATATATATATATATACTTCAAGTCCCCAGCTACGTAACGTTTACACTTTCGTTAACACCTTCCACACACATTTCAAAAACAATGAGAGCGTTGGATCAGAAAAAAATGATAATCATTTTTGATATATTCTAAATCTTGTTAGTGCAACCGCAATTCTTCATGTTTTTTTTTAATGTAGATCCAGTAAAATATTACTTTTAACTTTATTTTCAGAAAAACATGCAGGCAAGAAAATCATGAAACAACTAAAACAACGAAAATGAAAGAACAATAAATAGGAAAAAATGTAACCACATTCGATTCTGTAAGCCTCTCACAAGCTTAACTGTGGAACATTCCCTATCAATCTTCTGTCGTACAGCCGTATATGGACAGGTGATTAATATAAGTTAGAGTGTGGTGTTTAGAGAGGTGAAAAAGAAACGTGATTTTGAATAGATGAGGTGATGATATCTTCTAAAAATGCGTGCAAATCTGGAAAGCCGGGATTATCATAATTGGAGATGCGAGCAGTTGGCTGAAAAATATCAGTTTACTCAGCTAGCTAAATATTTGCTCGTAGCGGGGTTTGTTGACACTTGGCTCTAAAATGTGTGTTCCATATGGTTGTAGAGTTCTATACGCAACACTGACATAAAATGCGAATGGTTATGCAAAAAATCTATTTTCTTATAAAGCGATGTTTAATGAGGTTTTATAGAAAAAAACCTTGCAATTATTTTGCCATATTATAACTACATGATTCCAAAACGTTGGACAAATATATTTTATATACAGGTGTCATAAAAACAAGTAAACTATGTTGCATAATAGTTTAAAAGAATATACTAAATTAATGTGAAAGGGACTTTGGTTTTAGCACGAGAATTGAACTAAGTTATGCTGGTTGAGATTTTGATTATGTTACGTTTTCATGGCATTCTCCAGAATTCGATGATACTTGGAGTGGATAATGTAATATAGCACTCCTTTACACACGCGTAAACATCTAGACATTATGGACCTAACAAATTCTTACATAGTACGTCGCAAGGGACAAAAGCCAACTTGACTCACTTTTTTTCTGTTGTAATAATGACATTTATTTCCGGATTCTTTCCCGAATGAAGATTAGCACAAATAGTCACTTAAATGGAAAACACCCGCCCTCCTAGTTTTGTGAAGAGTTGAGATATAAAACGCATTACCTTTGAAACGAACCGCCTATATATGCATTTTGCCATATTTCTCAAATACATAATATACCATTCCAAAATTCTCTGTGGCTACGATGTATTGTAGTGATAGCATATGTGCGCAACCCACAACTCTATTTCTTCCCACGAGGCATTGCTCAATCTGTCTCTTTCTCACAAACCTCTGTTCTCTCGGGCGTAATTTTTAGCCTGAGTACACGTTCTTTTTATTGTATTGTTTTTTTCTTTTTCGTTACTTCGCACCCATCTTGGCATTTGCGTACAATCGCTATAAACACGTCTGCGATCTGTTAAAATGGGTGCTGCTAATGTTTGCTTGGAGGACTAAATTTAATAATCGCAGTTGGATAGTTTTCTTTTCTTCACCGATAGATATTTTTTTGATATCCTTCTTTGAATCAGTATTTATTTTTAAAAAGATTATGCGCTCCAACCAATAAGGAATATTTTACTTGCTTATTCATTGTTCAAATATAAGCCATCGATGCAGATCTTGTGATCTTCTGATATAACTTTGCTGTCCGTTTTAATATTCGATATTTTTTTAAGAAAATATACATTGCCTATCTAGTTACCATGGCGCCAATATATATTAATAAATATATGTGTAAGAATATTACACTAAATATCTACTTGGCTGACACAATCGTCTACTTATCTATACAAACATATAAGGTTTCCTAGAAGGGACGTTCCAAATTTAACACCTCCTATGGTTGTTACGCTCAAATGATCAGATATGCTTTCAAATTGCAATGTCATGATTACTGAACATTTGCATTAATGACCGGAAGGTTCCATACTTCTCTTGCATGGATATGCGGTAGAAGCAGATCTGCGTCATAGAACTCTTCCACGCAGAAAAAAAAATGAATTGATCAACATTCATCGACGCCTGTTTAACTTTTACGAAACCGATGCTGTTAATGTTAGCAAAGTAAGATAATGGCTCCAAATACTTCAGAGTGGCAACAGAAATGTGAAAGAAAAGTATGTGCTCCGAACGGCCATGCACTGCCACCAACACATCGGTAGCAAAAGTGCATTGGGAATGGTGGTGCCTATTTCGGAAAATAAACCCAGGAGAAGAAATGCTAAAAATGGTAAACTCCTGCCTTCCTAGCTTTTGAACATTTTGAAGAATTGAAATATAGAACACTTTACCTTTGAAACGAACCTGTTATATATGTATACGCCTTTCATTATTTTAAATATATAATAAACATATTGCATTTTTTTTTGTTACGGTGTAGTAGTAGTAGTAATAGTAGTATATTTGCGCAGCTCAGCACTCTAGCTCTTTTCACGCGACATTGCTCAGATTTAATGCCAAATTAGAATCTGATTGGAAGAGAAGTCATGCAAATATAATTGGACAAGAATTAATGTGATTTCCAACGTGGGATAATTCGACATTACATGCCGTGCAAGGTTTAAGGTGTTAGTACAGTGCTGGCCTAACATTTCTACGTCCATATTTATGTTGAGCACGCTGTAGATAAATGTGGCTCACTTAAATAAAAGTGCAAGGAATAAAACCAATGAAAGACTCCCTGTCACTTTAAACATAAATAACGTTAAACAATGTACACTGCATCTAACCCTCCTCAAGTAACAGTAACTCTTAAAGTTACATCAAATTGCCAATGCATATAACAATGCTTAGTGAGTTATTTAGTTAATTAGTAAGTTATGGTAGTCCATCCATGTGGATGAGGACGTCTTCTTCATCTTTCTTTTAAATTGAATCTGCGAATCCGTTGATGACTGTGAAGCCCAATTCGTGATCTACACTGTTTTGCACAAATAGAGCACAGAAAGAGTGAATTTGGGTTTTGATCGTGAGTGAATGCCGCTCGTTGGAGTTTCAGTGTGACGCTTACTAGCTGTTTGCTCTTGCTCGTTATTGAAGAAGGTCCTATATATATATATATATATATATATATATATATGTGTGTGTGTGTGTGTGTTTGTGTGTGTGTGTGTATAATCAAAGAAATATTATTGAAGAGTACGCAATTCTTCTGTTTTATTATCTTTCTTTTCATCTTATAATATTATTATATCCTTATAATAATATATTAATTTATCGTATTATTTAAAATATATCATCATTAAAAAATATATTATCATATTATATCTATTGTATTCATATATATATATATATATATATATATATATATATATATATTATATTCATTTATATTTATATATCGTAAATAAATATTCTCCCTATATATTATAATTTTTAAAAAATCCGCCCACTTAATTCATAATAAACCACCACGTCAACATGATAATATATATATATATATATATATATATATATATATATATATATATATATATATATATATAATACGGAAAATGCATACTTTCTACAACATGCCCGAAGATGATAGAGTGTCGTGAGCGCAATAACATTTTTTGAATGAGAAGCTGTTGTCTAAATATAGACAATGTATATATATATATATATATATATATATATATATGTATATATAATATATATATATATATGCGTGTGTGGGTATTCTTATATATATATGTGTGTGTGTGTGTGTGTGTGTGTGTGTGTGTGTGTGTTTACATATGTATATACATGTACATGCATATTAGTATATATATATAGAGAGAGAGAAAGAAAGAGAGAGAAAGAGAGAGAGGAGAAGAGAGAGAGAGAGCTTGTAGAGTTATTTATTCTCCTTGCTATGCAAATATATCAGAATGCTATTACTTTTAACAATGTAAAAAAGATAAATAAAATACTTAACAAATGAGAACAAAAAAAAATATAAATTGTTCAAACCAGTTAGATTAATTTATCCCTGGCGATGAATCCTTAAGTATTGAAAATACCCGGAGTTCTGATAAATATGTGTTATTAAATCAGCCCGTTACGCCAAAAGTGAAGATTATTATACGGTAGTTAGAAAGATCGAATATAGAATTAATAGACCCAAAATTGCCATTGAAATCGGTGAAATCGCCTATTTTCAATCAAATCCATTAATTGTATGATCTTGTTGAGGACCAACCGCGATATGCAGGGAGGACACAGCACATTCTTTCCTCCATTTATTAAGTTCACAAAATATTGTAGTGTATCTTGCTCTGTAAGAAAATGTACGATTATTCTCTAAAATTATTTTTATATCATGGAGTTATTTAAAGTCCAATTATGCAACAATCACGTTTCACGGTTTAATTGTGTTTAAACAGAAACATTTATGTCGAAAACGCCCCTGTTATATAAAAGAACCTACTGTTGATTTGATATTACGGACGTTTGCACTTTTTCTTGTGATAATTGCTTAAATGTATGTTTTAAATACTAAATTCAAGTACTATGTTCAATTGTTTCCAAAACAGACACATTCCTTACGAGCACACCCTTTATTATATATAGAATACTGTTGATTTTATATGACATGCATTTCTGCTTGTGAGGTAACAAAACATCTCAAATGCGTATGAATGTTAGACGGATGTTTTCGATTATCGATTGTTATCGAAGCTGTTCGATACAAAACATATCAAAGAACACAGCAAGACAAAAACGTACATACCGGTGTATTAATTTTTAATTTACCTCAGTCGTTTAAGAGAAGAAACTTGCAACGGCTCTCGTCTGGAAGACGGATTATATTTAGACAAGCGTCTTGATCTGGCCAACTCTTTATTTCTAATAGAGAACATACATGTAACAGTTCGCATGAAAAATCGTTAGACAATCCTATCACCTAGGAAGATATTTCACTGCCGATTAATTTCTCACCTTTTTTTTTGTTTTTGCATTTAAAACATACATTCAAGTAAAGTACGTCCTAGGATAGAATACTCGTGTTACATCTGAGCAGAAGCTGCTCGAAACCGTTTTCTGCTTTGTCACAATCCAAAATCGACTTCGTAAGTTAGTATCGAATACCCCTTTCTCCATTCTCTGCCACCTCTTTTAGCGGATGAGAGATTGCGAGCCTGTCTCTGTTCTATCCCTATTTTAATGAGAAGTTTCGACTAAGATCCAATCCCTAGTCCACTTCTATAATCTTTCAAAAAATGTTCGTAAAGCAAAAATCTATATCAATTATATATATGTTATCCATAGACGCCGGAACCTAAATGTGGAGTCCACGAATAAACCCTTTTCTTCAAGAACTGCCTGCTTGGGAAACTCCTCGCTTTTAAGATGACTACTATACTATCGTCTTCAAGACCAACGTAAACAAATTTTATTTATTTTTTATAATATTACGCTATTGTTACAACAACTGTCGTGCACACATATATCTCATCTTCAAGTGGTCTCTGGGGTATTATATATATATATATATATATATATATATATATATATATATATATATATATACTAAGCATGCTTAGTTTTATTTTATATAAGAGTGTCTGTCTCTTTCACTGTATTTCTCTTTATATCCATATACTATCTATCTATCTATCTATCTATATATATATGCATATATATACATATATATATGTATATATATACATATATATACGTATATATACGTATATATATGTATATATATATATATATATATATATACATATATATATATATATATAAACACAAGCAGAAAGAGAGAGTGAGGGAGAGAAACACAACACAGCCGAGGTCGGCGGCCTCGCCGCAGCCCAATAAAAGAGTAATAAAAATTGAACATTCCAATGAATAGTACACACTTACACGTTTCCACCCCTTGGGAACACTTCAAATGAACTGCGGAAATGCTATTTTTACATCTCCAACACATTTGAAAATAATTTCTGAAGAGGACGCTTCACAGAACGTCTGAAACGCGTAAAAAACGATTTCAATTATTTAAAAACATTATTACAATGATCTAAACATAATTCTCAATGAAAAACCAAGACACGGAATAATAAAATAATGTTAAAAAATACACATTGTTGGTGACTACCCCCTGATTTAAATTTATATATATATATATATATATATATATATATATATATATATATATATATATATATATATATATATATATATATATATATAAGCTGACGAACACATTTTTGGTGTACATGGTTTCTTAACTGATGAAGAGTAGTTGTAACAGTCTGATTCCGAAAACCATATTATTTTTTATCACCAGGTCAAGTTGTTGAGATATATGGTATTTCTTACCTTTTTACCCTAAAATTAGGTGTCCCGCCTCCTTGTTTTGAACCCGTTAAAGGAAGAAATGGAGGGTTTTAAAACACTGCTGCCGATGCTGATTTGAAGCTACAAGTATATATATACACACACACACGCACACACACACATACACACATATATATATATATATATATATATATATATATATATATATATATCCCGATTACTACGATACTATCTCATCGATTACTGTACACGCAATAACCTTTATCCCCGAGTGGGTTCCGGGCCTTGATGAATTGTGATATCCATGTAATATATATATATATATATATATATATATATATATATATATATATATATATATACAGAGAGAGAGAGAGAGAGAGAGAGAGAGAGAGAGAGAGAGAGAGATTACATTGCGTTTGTGGGTGCGAATTTTTCTCTAGCAGACTACTGTATCTTTTTCCACACTCGGTCTTATTTCATATTATTATATCAGGTTTTACATGCGCACTTTAAGGTAAGTGGCTGTAGAGATTACATAGCAGAATATGTGGTGTATGACTCATTTCCACCGGATTTTCAGGTTGCTTTTCCCAGATTTGCTACTACATTATATGTTTAGTATTTGACAGATTATCCAGTTAGGTTACACCCACCATAATCTCTCGCTAAGCAGTAGCTGTCCCCCAAAAGAACCTTTCAGCTTCATGCCAGGTGGCTCCTACTTTTTACTTGAAGTTTTTCATGAGCAAATACAGATTTATACGCGAGCGTCAATTTAATTTTAACGTTTTTACCTCTCGATGACACCTTTGACGGTAACAGTTAAGCTCGTACGTTAAAAGTTTCATTTCGATTCCAGCTTATGACACCAAAGTCATTTTATTTTCACTTTGTAAAGCATCAGTACAATACAATGATTAATAAACAGTTGCTCTACAATAGGAATAAAAAACCTGCATGAATTAAAACACTTTATTTTAATGTATTTTAAGACTGGACCAGACCGTGTAGCACTACTATATATTTAGAACAATATAATAATCAATAGATGATTGGTTCTATAATATCACATATTAACTCTGCATAAATTGAAATATCATATTGCGAAGTATTTACTACCAGACTATACCCAGCAGCCTGATAGTATGTATATAAATAGAGACTTTTCTGTTTTAAGAACGTATTCGGCCAAACTTCTCATGTAATTTTCAGTCTATAGACATTATACTTTATATATAAACAAAAATTGGGCCTGTTGTTCGAACTCAATTGTTTTTTTTTTTTTGGTTTTTTTGTCCGTTTTATTAGCTGTTTAGAGGGTAAAATTGAAAATAAAACAATTGCATTTGTAATGCCTGACTTGATTTATGTTATCACATGCGCACGCGCAAATACAATTATACATTAACGTCATTTAAATATTACTATATTCTAATCCAAATAACGATAGCCCAAGTGTAACGGCAACGGTTGGAGTGCAATATGTTATAGTTTCGATTAAAGCTTATTGCGCTGAAGCCATTTATTTATTTTATTTTGATACTAAAGACAGACAATATACAACCTTTCAATTTTCTCTATTCGCGTTCAAGTCTGAATCCCGAACCAGCTTTTTCCAACGTACTCGATTGCCCAATAAATGAAACTAAAAACCTGCAAAAAAATAACAAAAAATAAAACATACTAAACTTAGGTAAAAAAAACATGGACGAACAAACACGCTAAATGGGGTAGTGATGAGAGGAATATAATCTGTAAAAGTATATAGGACATTCACTCTGTGATAATGAAGAAAAAATGCTCATAAATTAAAAATTTTATATTAAAGCGTATTTTATGTGTTGGCTACGACGGTCATCCAACTAGTTTATTACAGATTTTAATCTTACGTTTTGACATATTTTCCTTTTCGTCATTTTTTTATTATTTATTTATTTGCTTTTTTTAATTTGGCAATAGACAAAAGGCATTTTTTTAGCCTTTATTCAAATCTTACTGTTATCATCCATGGCAAATTTGCAGCATCCTACACAGCGTCTATTCCATCGTTTATTCATTTATTTTTACATGTTTTTCTAATCAATTTTACTTTCTCCCTTAGCATAGTGTTTCTTGTCCAATCGATTTTTTTCCTTGTTAAGTTCATCAGGAACTTTTCGTTCTTTGCGATTCATCTATTTCGTCTTCCTTATCTGTTGTTTTTTTTTTTTTTACTTATTTTCTTTCGAACGACTTTCTTCGTTTTTCTCACATTTAACTGCTCTTAAATAACTTTGCTCTTCATCGCACACAGTCTCGTGTCCATCTAGAAAAGTAAGTTCTCATGGCGCCAACAATAAAATAGAATTAGAAACACAACCTAATTTAGCGTGTTTGTTCTTCCATGTTTTTTTTTTACCTAAGTTTAGTATGTTTTATTTTTTTTTGTTATTTTTTTATGTTTTTAGTTTCATTTATTGGGCAATCGAGTACGTTGGAAAAAGCTGGTTCGGGATTCAGACTTGAACGCGAATAGAGAAAATTGAAAGGTTGTATATTGTCTGTGTTTCTAGTTTTTTTTGTTGTTGTTGTTAATCGGGTTTTCTTTGGGCTGGTTTTGTTTAGGGAAATAGTTTATTTCCTTTGAGGATATATTTACCATTCTCACTGTCCAACCGTTAAATAATGATATTTGTGTGTCTCCTTGATTCACACAAGATTTTTTTCCTAATCTATCAGGCAATCTCAGCATTTCTAGTATACGTATTTTTCTCCTTTCGTCTCCACAGACAAGGATAGTTTCTTAAAATGGCTATTTGGCAAAGACATTCTTACAGTGAAGTATGGGTTACGCTACATCAGCTGTGATATTAGCAATTAGTCATGTTAGTGTAACACGTTATATATAGAGTTTTCTGTCACGTTGTCAGTGTGCTTTTTTTTCGTATTTTAATAAATCCTCCCTAGAATGTAGATGTTTATCAGAAACCGTATTTAGAAAAGTCTAACAAACATAGAATAAGTCATATAGTAGGATATACTTGTATATTCGTATGTAAAGAGAGAGAGAGAGAGAAAGTTAGAGAAAGATAGAGAGAGAGGGCAAAACAGACACACAAGCAAGTCACTAGATATCTTTATATTGTTGGATTTTGAAAACACAGAAAACAAATCAGGGGCGATAATCATGATTATTTCGATGTCTATATGTTTTGTTATTCAAAATAGTAAACGGGAATGTTAACGTTGGAATTTTATCTTAAAACCAACTGTCAGGAAATTTAGCTATCCATATTAATAAAAGGATTACGTGAGAAACATCAAGTAATGTAAATCTTGAATTGTTTTTATATTTTTACAACCGAGGCACTATTATCAAGGTACGGAAGCTACTTGGGGATAAGAGTTAATTCCCCTATGTTACTCATTAGGACAATTGCGTAGTAATCGTCAGTAGTGGAAATTTAGTTTAATTAGATTATTTAAGAGGCCGATTTACATTGGACTTGCAAACGATAATTTTGTAGTCAGCGGGCAAGCAGACCGGAAAAATGGATTTCTACAGGCGACCAGTTTCAGGAAAGAAGCTTTGTTTATGTAATTCGCGTTTAGGTTTATACCTTGATACGGAGTGGTAAAATTATTCATAGGGGTTTGGACTAGAGGATTAATTATTGTAAAAGATTGGCAGGCGGAACTTATGTCATTTCGAAGCTTTCTTTTCTCCTTGTTACCTGCAAAAAGTTATGTAACAAAAAGTAAACTTATTTATGCCATGCAAAATTTCCATGATATGTTATTTAGACTCGACACTTGAACATATTTATCTATATTATATTCCTCTATGGTACATAATAACTATTCATAAGATATAAACGTTCAAACAAATTTACCAAACAAAAACCCGCCGTGTAAGACTTCCGCCTTGGTTCAGCAGGTGACTTCTGGCCCTGTTGAAGCTGCAATGGCCGTTGATCGTCTCTCCGGGAGTGCTTAAAAATTCGCAGGCAAGCAAATAAAAAAGAAAAGAAAAAAGGAAGACACACTCAGAGACGTTCTAGTCTACTAAAACGTTCATTCACGAAAATTACAGATTGTTACATATGTACAATTATTAGTAGGTGTTCCTTTAATGAATCACGCGTTCACTTATTTTCTAGGGTTAGCAGTGGTGGTGATGGCCGGGTAGAGGTGATATCTCTTGGTTACGTTCTCTCTCCCGAGGTTTGTCTTAATCGGCTATTTAAGCCTGAGCATTCACTTATGTACCAAGGGGCAGGGAAGGTTGGGGTAATCTCCCTGACCAACCAGAATTCGACACCTCACTCGGGGAATTCTCAACAGTTTCACACTTTCGCGCTCAGACAGCCTGAGCAGGTGTTCATCAAAACAAAGGGAGATATGATTTCAGTCTACATTAATCTGCATTTCTTTTGATTTTTCTACAAAATAAAATATATGTTTGTCTTACAAAAACACAATAAATTCATTTGATAGGTTACTCGCTTCTGTCTGGGATCGAATTAACGTTTAACTGGCAATCTCATCATAATTACCCGGCCTTACTCAAGGTTTTAGGGGCTCTTAATCTCCCCAATGGGAGGTAATATCGATCCCCTAGGCGGTCACGCCATACCGATAAGAAATGGGTTCTTAATCTGACGACAGTTGAAGTCGCCATTTTCTTTGCTCAAGAAAATTGCCTACGCCACCATTGTTTTTATTACCTTCTACTCCTTAGTTTTCTCTTCTGGGTGTATCGTCGTTTTCCACGTCGGCGGCTGTCGATCGCGGGCGCACAAGTATAGAAAATAAAGTTTATCAAAGGAAAACACATACTCAGACTCTTTCTGTGCAGCACTTTAGGAATGAGTATGGTACCCTCGAATGAAACTACCATCTAAGAGGTAGTTTTCTGTTGAGGTCAGTTTCGTCAATAGATGTCAGCTCATTCAATCTCGCTAAGCTCTCACGAACTTATCTAAGCCACGATCAGCCTTTTACTTTGTCAAATTGACACCTCCCCTGAAGGGAACTGCCGGGAAACGTCGCAAACACTACATTTCATTAATAGTTTCCAAGCGCCGTAAAACGTTGTAATAATATTTTCATCCCAAAACTAAGTCTAAGTATATCTGACGTTTTTATTGAGTTGATTAATAACATTTGTTAAGTTTATTGTGACGTAAATAAAGAAAAAAAAATGTACGTTTTCCTCCCTAAATCATTTCATAGTGGAAGCTTTATTTACAATGAGAAAACAACACAAATTAATTACCAACGTAATACCTTTAGACTTGTTACACACAGAGACGCAGAAAGATACATCTGTGTATTTTATATGCTTATACAAAAGAAGAAGGAAAAGTTATTAGACGCCTTTATAAAAATACAGTCAAAGAGGAGATAACTCTGAGTCAGCACATCCCCAAAACACACATCACTTCTTAACACAGAAAAACAACACGCATGAGATTCTTATATCACTCATGAATATGGGCCAAAGGGTGACACCTTTTCAGTATTTATAGACCTAGCAACTTTGATAAATTTCCAATATTTTTTTATTTGCCATAACCATTCCTATTCAACTCACTTTGTTTACACCACTGAACAAATCCATCTTCATTGTTTTGTCGAGGAACTCATTTCTTATTCCTCATGTTAGATGTCTCTCTATTTTCCCACTTATTAACACAATGAGTAGAAAGAAAACACCTATTGTCTCACAATTCATGAGAGATTGTTACGCAGCATTAGATGTTAGTAGCATCGTGGGGCGACCGGCTATGTCCAGGCGTAAAATACGCTTAATATGATGTTTTAATCCGTCCAGATGTCATACATATTACTATAGAGTTGTAATTTCAAAGTAAAAAATATATATATATATATTCTGATGCTATCTACTATAATCCAATCTGAAACGAGCATTCAAAAATGATGACGTTACCACTGTACCACGGTAGCAGGAATATAAACAGATCAAAAGTTATGAATTAAAAATAAAATAAGTTCAATGTACTAAATTTTTAATGATTGTTTTTTTTTATTTTTCAATATTTACCAATTCTGGACCTCTTTAAAACAATTTAACCGAATAAAGACACATCAAATAACGGTCGGAAAAAAGCCAATAATTTCACCCCCCCCCAACGCAGCTCTGTGACTTATTGTTTCTTGGAAGATAGAATTTAAAAATATGGAGAGAGACAAATTGACAGACAACCCATAGACATTTATATATTAGATGTTAAATTTTCGTAAGAATAAGGTCATATAAAGCAAAATATCTCTGTACCCGTCCTTTAACGGGTATTCACTCTGCTTAATACATCACCCATTCAGAATACACTTCATTTTAAATAGTAATAAGTGTAGTTTTTTACAAAATTCAAATACAGTCAATATGCATAGAAATAAAATCATGTTAAGCCTGTTTCCTTATTCTCCTCAACTATTCATAGAGCATCTAAAATAGTCCAATGAATACGTCATAAACTGTTTGCGTAATCTTACTGACGTTTAAACAGCGGCAAACGCATTTTGCTGCCACAAACGAAGGCAAGTGTTACCTTCGATTATGAGATTTTGATGTGAAGTGATTTAATTATTTGTGTAATTTTTCCACAATTTGTGAGCGTTTATTGCAGCTCTGTTTGGCAATGTTAAAGGTCGATAATTTCTATTCGTTATTGATTTGTGATGATGAAGTGTGAAGTAATGATGATCGATCCACGCTGCGACTCTGAAGACGATCAGGTGCTTCTCGAGCCGAGTCAGTGATCTGAGAAATTTGAGATGGAATTCTGTGAATGAAAGTCGAATTTGGGAAGATTGGAGAGGAAAAAAAACGAATGAAATTAGGTTACACAGCGTAGCAAAAGAAATGTGTGAAAGCAGATATAAACGATTGGGAGGAATGAGATAAGTGATGCGAATGTATGTATATATATGTATATATATATATATATATATATATATATATATATATATATATATATGTATATGTATGTATATATATGTATATATATATATAAATCAACAATATTAAAATGTAAATAAAAAAATAAAATAAAAATAAATAAATGCGAGTATGAGGATTAGCTTTTGAATGAAAAAAAATGAAGGAAAAGATAAATTAAATTAAAAAATAAATAGAAAATGTGGAAGACGCAGTAATATTCAAATAGAGTAATATAAAAACAAGTGAAAATACACACACGTGCATACAATATATATATATATATATATATATATATATATATATATATATATATATATATAAGCCAGTTGTGTTTTTCCATTCTTTTAAAATGCAATGAAAGCCTCTATTACAGTAAACACAAATCTGAATTTCCTATCACTAACGCCAAGCGTGTCCTTCTGGCATTTCAAAATAACACAGCGCACAGAGGCGTACAATTTTCACCAAGTTAAATTAAACATAATGGTTAATAAAATAAAAAAATAAAATGTATAAACATCTGATGATGGCGTATATTGCTGAAATGTTAATTTAAAAGAAATTAATCTTTGTGCATTTTTATATGAGGTTATAAGTTGGCTTACAAATTGAAATTTCCAAATTGGTAGCACGATAAAAACAAAATTCAGAACCTGACAGTATCAATCTCCTTATGTAGTCTTTAAAGTACATATTGATTTATAAAAAAAAAAGTATTTAAAACCCCTTTTTATAAATGTTTAATATAAGCATAATATCAGAATGTGTATAAGCTAAATATATATTTAAAAAATGAAATATTATACGTCTCTATTATTACTGTCATGTTTCAATTATATATATATACATATATATGTGTGTGTGTGTGTGAATAAAAGGGAAAAACCTAAAAGAGTAAAAACAAAAAAAAAATCAACGTTTCGTCCCTATTTCAGGGGACATCATCAGGATTTCTAGGCGAGGATGTACAGGAAGACGGTCATATATCACAGGCAAAAGAGGAGAAGTTCAGTTCTCTTTCTGTTCTGGAGAGAAAAAAATTCATGATGAAAAGAGAATTTATATCTAGTGTGTGTGTGTGGGGGGGGTCGGGTTATATACATATATGCTTTTTTTATCAACCAGGATCTAAATTAATGTTTTGTTAATTTATTATTATATTACCTATGATTGGGGCTACATTATAAAATCATTTTCTTTCTTTGATGGGGTTAATGTTTTAAATTAAAGCAGATTCAATAAGTCTCCGTTTTGCTCTATCTGGGATGGATTTTAAGATTTTTGCACGTCCAAAGCCGAAAGAATGGCCATGTTAAACACAGTGGGAAAAGAGTGCATTTAAGGGGTTGGCATTTCTTATGTCCCTTTTATGTTCGCTTAGTCTGATTTCCAAGCTTTGCAATGGCGTAAATACCAACCCAACATCGTTTATATCTTGCTTTATTTTATTCATATATATATATATATATATATATATATATATATATATATATATATATATATATATATATATATATATATATATATATGGGTAGGTTTTTTTTGTTTATATCCGTTGATAATCGCTGAGTAAAATTTGAAGAATAAAACCTGTATAAATACATTTGAAGCCAACACTGCAACGCGAATTCTTTTAATAAATAAACAGGTATTTATTATAAACAAATTTCGCGTTGCAGTGTTGGTTTCAAAAGTATTTATACATGTTTGATTCTTCAAATTTCAGTCAGCGCTTCCAACGGATATAAACAAAAAAAAACTACCCAGATTTTCAAAATGCGCGACCACGCGTCACCTATTCGGGTTCATAAAAACTCCGCAATAAACAAATATACTCCTCTATGACTGACGCGCGTAAAAAAAGATGACCGCAAAAATAGCAAGTATAATACAACTGTTTATATCTCGAAAACTAATTATTTCTTAAAAATTGCAATGCAATTTTCGTATACGGCATAGTCGAAAACTTATAAAAATTGTCATTTAAAAGAAAATTGTGGAGGTGGACCTAATCTAAAAAACACCGATTTTTCTTAGTAATATATCATCTGTGGTTGTAATCGATTTTGTTTCTTCTCTATTTCTAGCTTTGTCGGTGCGATGGCAGTGACGCGCGATCAGGTGACTGAGTTACTTGACAGTTTACTGGTAAAATACAACAAACGTTTCCGACCAGGACATGGCGGTAAGTTGCAATGCTTTGTGTGTCTTTGAAGTACATGGTCATACGACACTTATCATTTTAGCCACATTTTTGTAGTACAGTTTAACTCAGATATAAGAGACTTCTCCGGTTACTATGCTCTCTTATATCCGGGGTATACTTATATCAGTTGTTCTCATATCCGGGTTACACTCTACATTAACAAAGGCTCTAATTTGCGACCAGAAAAAATCTCTCTCAAATCGAATATTCTTATATTAGGGTCTATTGTATCCGCGTTACACTATAAATAAGAACTAGTTTATGAAAGATTGTTAATTCCGTTTGGAAAAACAAAGAGCCAGGTAGTTTAAGGATTGATTACTCTTGCCACATCTGGAAGCAGTTGCTAGAAATGAGTTATCCTGCCTTAATAGAGTTCATAGCCTTGTAGGAGATGCCCTTTTTCTCTTCCCTGCAAGCTCTTTCTCATAGAAGAGATGTTGCAAGTTTGGCTTTGCTTTATCCTTATTTTCATGGCAAGTGCCCAAGTGACATGCAATCTACGGCTCCCTCGCCAAACTTTTACAAGAAACACTCGTCTAGCTGATAACACTGTCAATAATCCCCCCTACTCTTTATCTGTGCCTAAACCTAAACGTAGATTCCATGAATAAAGCGTCTTTCTTAGTACTGAACCACTGTGGAACTGTCTTCCGTTACTCTGCTTTCCAGCTGACCACAATACTGTTGTCTTCAAGTCATACGTAAACAAGTTCTTGATGAGCCGTTCCACTTCAGTTAAGAAATTTACCAAATTTTAATCACTGACGATTACTATATTGTCCAATTGACTGCTGTACACTCTTTAACCCTTATGCTCGGGCCTTGATAAGTAGGTGATACTTATGTTAAAAAAAAGAAAAGTTTGCTTACAACATTCCCTTTCCCAGTCGATGGTGTAGTCTTTACTAGATCCAAGATCAATTTCAGCCAAAAAAAAAGTATTCTGAAATTGGGATTATCTTGTCAATGGAACAAGTGGTGTCACTTGTAACGCATATAGTCAACATTTGCTCTCTAGTTTTCTCTTGAATTGTTAGGTCATCGAAATGGCTGCGATAGCTTTTGCATTAGTTTAATCTCTATTATGTTTTTGTTTTGTTTTAGAATCATGACAATATTTATCCATTCATATACACAGGTGCTAATCTAAATCAGGAAAAAGAAAGGAGTTTATTCTAATCCTACTCCCTGATTTTAATTTCTAACGACAACAAAAGAAAATACATTTTACTTAACGTGTATCTTTTCCCTTCTTCCAGAAAACGTAAGTTTCATATATAATCTTTATATATTATAATGTTTTCATCGCAGGACCTAAACCCTATTCATACGCATACTTTGAGCAGGACGAGCGTTTTTATCAAAAGCTAATACTTTCACTTTGTAATTTAAAATCTAAAACGTTAAAAGGTTACCAAGATGGGAGTTGAACCATAAAAACGAGCGACTGTTTCGTGTTCTAAAAGTAAGCTTTCAAAATCGTAACCATCATTCTCAAAGCACTTTTGCCAACAATGAATGATGTCTCAGTCGTAAAACAACCGAGCGCTCTTTGCCAGTTAGCTTACTGCCCAACTCTAATATAGTTCAACTTTTTTTACTTTGATGATATCTAGTGCGTTGGCTTCGTAGGCGTTTTACAAACGCCACCGTATGCTGCCCTTTTTTATTTGGCGAAACTCAATGACCCACCTCTGCGTCTGGCGTTCAATCATGACATGGGGTTGCATTCCCAGTGACACACACGACCAACATCTTAAATAGAGAGGGGAGAAACCTTCCTTATGAATGCATAATTCTAATCATCATAACATTGTATGCCCCTTGGATGTATTCACACGAAATAAAAATAGGAGCCATAACTTTTTTGAACGAATACCGTAATATTTTGAACAGGCTATTTACAATATAGTTTACATATCATAAAAAATTAAATAATAAACACACTTCTGCTCCATATTAGTTTTGTTATGTTCCGCGTATAGCTACTACTACAGAACAAAAGTATAGGATCTGCCATTTAGGCATCCCACTCAAAAACATTACTATACCCATTTATTGTCAACGATTAGGGATTGATTTAATGTTTAGTGACAATATTGATTTTGAACACATATCCCCGACTTGCTTATAGGTAGGATAGGAAAATATTCAAGCAGCGTAGTTGTCGATAAAATTAAACAGAGTAAACAATGAAACACTAAGAAAAAGAAAAACAAAACTTTAATACAGAAATATATAACAAAAATGATTACACAAAGCACAGAACGCAGACGCATAATTAGACAGACAATGAAAGAAGCCGAAGATTTTCGTGCGGACGTTTTTTTTTCTCAAAGGCAGTTAACACTTTTTCCAGTTGAATAACTTTTAATTATGCATGTTAACTTAATCGCTATAATTTCACTTTATATTTCTAACAAATTTGGAAAGAATAATTAAAACGTTTTTTTTTTTCTCACTTATTTTGATCGAAACGTTTCAATGTAGTATTGAACACGTTTCCTGTTTTTTTTTTTCATAATTTAGATTCAATAATGATGATTACATTTTTCTTCACGGTTTATGAAGCACATTTTTATTTTCACGACCGTGCCCATGAGTTTATTTAGAATTGATTCAGTTAATATTAAAGAGATTCAGAATTGATAATATATAAACTAGGACTATGATTACAGCATATTGTTATCATTGTTTTTACTCTCGAGTATATATCCGACACAGTTAGACGCAGATAATCAATCGAGTACCACCTCACTCTATATAAAAACACAAACATATAAGATATCAACGGATACAAACTCGAGGGACAAAACAATGAAAAGAATATGTTGTTGCCCTGACCCTATTCTATGTATTAGTCCATCAAAATAGGAACTGCGCAATATACAGGTTAGAGAAAATAAAGCAAATTATACTGATTCAATTAATTTTTTTTTAAACCTTTATTTGAATCAATGATTTTTTATTATTTCAAGTAAGACAAAGAATATTTTAGAAATGTTATCTACTTATCCTATAGGAGTTCGATGCCTACCCTCTTACGTTTAATTCCAGTAATACTAAGGTAGTTAATAAAAAGTTCCAACCAGACCTTAAAAATCTTTTCACCTGACCATGATGAAGAATTACTCCAGGAATATGCCCAACTTGAATTTCTACTCTATGATGTGGATTACAAAATATACAGCTTGGATCTAATTATCTCACTGCTTTACAGGACAGTTACCTTGGATTTTACCGCGCAATTTAGAACTACGCCTTTATATCCTTTTCTTCCATTTCCCCTGCTACGTGACTTCTATTTAATCAATTGTTGATTATATTTTTCCATGTCTAACTGACTTAAGCAAATAGGGTGAATACCGTTATATCTATTTGTTAATATTTTCTCCTCTTAAGAGATGGTAAGCATCGAAACCCTATAGGATTAGGAGAAAAAATTTCTAAAACATTCTTTGTCTTACTTAGAATAATAAAGATCATTCATTAAAATGAAGTGTTTTTAATTTCATTGAATCACTATATATATATATATATATATATATAATACTCACACACACACACACATACACACACACATATATATATATATATATATATATATATATATATATATATATATATATATATAGCAGCTGCCGAATGGCGCAAAGGTTAGAAGCTCCGACTGTCATATGGGCGGTCGGGCTTCGATCCTCGTTTGAGGTAATGCCTTTTGTAGCCGCACTGATGAGCTGTGAAACAGCGAATAGCTGTATGCGGATGATTATATATATAAACACACACACACACACACACACACACATATATACACACATCCACACACATACACATATGCACATATATATATATATATATATATATATATATATATATATATATATATAAGTGGGCCGTACAGTAAACAAAGTCTCATACTTTGATCTCATACTGTTAATAATTTAGGAAGGCTGGAGTGGTACCATTCAACCGTCCAACGTTTTGTGCTCCATAATTTATTTCCTACATAAACACCACGCTTGTCCTTGCACTTTTGTCAGGAATTAATTACGCATCTCGGCTTCTGACATTCGTCCATCGCCAGTGATTGATTAAAGTGTGACACTGAAAATATCTTCTTATTATGCTTATTTCTGTTCCTGAATACAGTAGTCAACATGTCGATGCAATTTGCAAATTTATTTTTATCCATTGGATCGGAATAAAAAACGGAGGCATTACATTTATAACGCTTCTTGAAAATAGGCAAATATACTTAAGTGTAAAGAAGAACGGCAGTAACAACGGTTTATAAGTTATAAGTTATAAGTTATAAGTTGCTTAATAGCAAGTAAAAGTACCTAAAGCGTTACAGTTGTTTTAAGTGAACACATATTTATCGCGCCGTATTATGTGATAAGCATCAGATTGACTGAAATGTTTGTCGGCATATTTAGAGAATGCTACAATCAAATAGGATGATGCTGAATATTATCGATCGACCTTCAATTAGCAGCAGCTATGTGTTTCAAAATATAAAAGTAAAACATTCGATAATGTTGCGGGGTACAATTCATTCATATTTGAGAACTAAGTGGAATCAACCAGTCCTATGAATACCACACTGGTTGCATACACTCGATGGAGACATTCATACCATGTTTAACCTCATGCTACGAACGCGTTCCTCTCATACCACTTTAGTGGCTGCTGTATTCTTTATGACAAATACATATTATATTTTATACACTTTACACTACTTGTGGTTTCTGTCATCTGTGACCCATAGCACGGGTCTACACCAGATAGACAGTTAGGATTCGTAAGAAAATAAAAGTTGTGTCACAGAAATACGTTTTTTGTTGTTTTTTTCATACTCTTATAAATGCTTAATTCAAATGTTCTTGAAATATAAATAATTTTAGAAAACAGAGATTATAACGGAAGTGACAACAGCTAAGCTACGGGCGCTATTTAACTCTATGTATATTTTAAAGAAAAAATCGAAATAGCCCCCGAACAAGGCGTGAAGCCACTTAATTAAGAAGCATGCAAGAACAAAAGGTGATAATCGCGAAGAAAAAGGATTTTTTTTTTTTTTTATCTTATCTTGAAAATTAAGGAAAAACAGGTTTTAGGACGTGAGTTGCATAAGCCAGCGGTTTATGTACGGGAGCTATTGGAGTCGGAAGGTGTATATTACAACGGATCAACAAAAATTGTCGAGAAGCAATACCAAAACAGAGAGTTATAATTAGCAAAACCTCCTATTTATAAACTACACAACGAATACCCTGAAGATCTACAAAGATCTTTTGTACACACGAATTTATTCTCTAAATGGTCACCAGAATTCTCAATGCTTGAGTCTTTTGTATCTAAGTAGTAAAACGTTGAAGCGCACTTTGTTACTCACATTTTTGTCAGTCTAAAATCGAGCCTCTCCCCCCTAAATATGCAGACATCAACCATATCAGCTTCGTCAATGAGCGCCAGTGTATGTTGGTCCGCTCAATTTTTTCTACATTGAGGAGTTCAGTGGCACATTTCCGCTGTTGACGCACTTTTATAGCAATAGCTGTGTTCAAAGATTCTAACTCGACCAACATCTGTAAAAGAGAAAAGAGGGTTTCAGATCATGAGGTATACGTCTAGCCATCACAGTAATTCAATATTCGGATATATTCTAATGCCGCATAAAAACATACTACACAAGACGAAAATATGGCCGCCAGGACTTGGACGTTACAATTACGATGCTAACAAATAATTTCTAAGAAGTGAAGATGGGAAAGAAAAAGAAAAAATACACACTTCATCGAAGTAAAACTGAAAATGAAAGATATTTATTCCCTTCAGATTAAGTCTAACAGAGGTGGATTGTGGTATAATGTTTATATAAAATATTAAAAAATAAATTAACATTTCTAATGCTTGTGAAATAAATATTGACCAAATATCCTAGCAGCCATTAATGGCAGTCAAAGCAATACTACTAGTCGTTTACCTAGAACTGCCGACTATCTACAAGATGCTGGTAGGTTCGAACCATACTTCGGAATGTGTGCTCGCATTGATAAGCATTGATAAACCGAAACAGTATTTCTGGGGAGTACTATATATAAGCAATAAGCTGTAGACTTCAACGCAAATGTCTCATTTTGATTTATTCTCCATGAATACCGTATGAGGATTTACTGGTTATGACTGCTGATGACGTATATATATAGCAACTAACTCCCTTTGAACTTTCTGTTAATTTCTTTAGCTTGGAGGTATAATACCGGCTTATAATGTAAGGGTTACTTTGTGACTGTGTTTCAAAATTATCGTTTGTATACATGGATAGTTATTCACGCACAAACACGCATATATGCATATATATATATATATATATATATATATATATATATATATATATATATATATATATTTATATATATATATATATATGCGTGTGTGTGTGGGGGGTGTAAAATCGGCCCATATGACCATAATACAGCAAATGCTTAATCCACATCATTTTCTTACTATTCAACAATATTTGTCCAAGGTAAATACATCTACCAATACTTAGTTATAGCGCCCTGAATGTTCAAACATAATATTACAGCCATTGAAGCATATTAGATAAAAATAACGCCGAGTAAAAGAACTTTAGCGGACCACGACTAGGACTTCAAAGAAAGCTGACGCTCGCCGATATTTGAGAGAAAATACTATTACATGCTAGTACGTTTAGGAGAATAGACGATGTATGCACATTGGTTTTAAATTCAAGACACTCTATCCTTCGTCCACAAAAATTTAAAGAGCTAAATGTCTGCATGAATGAAATAAACGTTACGTCATTTTTATTAGAAAAATTAGAACTGCATTATTATATACACATTTATTATCATGATTATCATTATCATTATCATTATTATTATAATTATTATTATCATTATCATGATTATTATTATTATTATTATTATTATTATTATTATTATTATTATTATTATTATTATTATTATTATTATTATTGGCGGCTCACATGGAGTGTTCACACAAGTAAACAAACGATCGGTTTGGAGACCTGTGGTGTTCTCTGGAAGCTGAGTGACAAGTTCCTCCAAACGTCCAGCTCTCTCCACTTCCTTCGATAGCATGTGAAAATAAATCTGTGTTATCGCAACAGCCTCATACTATTGATTTATCGCTGGTAGTGGTCATTGGTGTCTACTGGAATGTTAGTGGCACTAAGCCTCCTCACGATCCCAGTTCTCTTCGCGCTTGCCCAGCGGAGGTCTGGTCAGCGCTCTCTCCTCGGTCTTTCCATCCTCCTTGACCCTTCTCAGCTCTTCGACATCACTTTTCTATTGGGGGTACGGTGATGAGACAATGGGCCGATGCATGATGGTGGTGTAGAACTCGTTGATATGCAGCTTCGGCGTTTTTCATTCCCTGTAACGCTTCTTTGTTTTATTGTCTTGTGTTGTTGCCCACATTCTGGGGTTTTTCTTAATATTTCAGCCGTTTTCTTTATCGTTAGCCGCTGTATTTTTGCAGTTATTCCTCTGATTCCAATTTTTGCCATTCTTTTTTCGAAGTTTTTAGGAATGTTCATAGTCCTCCTCCTATTATTATTATTATTATTATTATTATTATTATTATTATTATTATTATTATCATTATTATTATAATTATTATTATTATAATTATTATCAGTAGTATCATTATTATCATTATCATTATTATTATCGTTATTATTATCATCCTTATTATTATTATTATTATTATTATTATCATTATTATTATTATCGTAATTGCATAAAATTGTATAATATGAGAAAGGAAGAAAAAAAATGAAGAATGCCTAACAAAATCGTAGATTCGTTTTCTCAACAAACAGCGCAATTCAACCAAATAAACGCAAATACATGAAACTTGTAAAGAAAATTGAAGAAATGCAACAATTCCAATAATTCACATAGATTTACTGAAAGAGCTGTGTCGGATCGGAGAAAAAGACAAGAAAAACAAATTACTCTATACAAAAATATAAGCAAACATTTTAGCAGACACCGATTAAAAGAAAGTCATATTTTACTACACAAAAAATTATGGTCAGCTTCCTTCAAAAATAATTAAAATTAATATTTAACAAAAAAAACAAAAACGTGAATGACATGTCAGGTTAATATGTTTTTTCTCATACACGTATGATTATTTGTTGCTAAAAGTGAGGGCGAAAATAAAGCCATAAATACTGGCTAAAAAATAGGTAGAAATTTACGCTGGCCTACCGCAAGAAACATCAGCTTCGATCCGACATTTGTTCAGTACGGCGACCTACCTCATAATTACTCAAAGCTGTACAAAGAAATACTCAGTTTGTTTTTAAAGATATCTATTTCGCGAAGCCGTATCAGTGTTGTACAATATTAAATCGTCTAGGCGGCTTACACCAGCTTTTTCCCAAAGATGGAAGTTAATTGAAGAATAAAAATACAAACCCGATTCTCATCCTATATCTATGTATCTATAAAAGTAAAATGTCTGGATGTGTATTTGTCTGTGTACATTTCCATACCAAATAACCCTGTAAATTTACGGTCTACAGACTCGAGATTTGACATAAGGAGTATTGAATTTGTAGAAAAATGTTTTAATCGGTTTTCAGTCAGAAATTAGGCGGTCATGGTGTCAAAGTTCAACAATTTGACCTTTGAAAACTCTATTTTAAATGTAGGTTACTTGGAAATGGATCAAACATCTTTATTTGATTTGAGCACCAAAGACATAAATGTTAAGGGGTCAAAATTTGGGGCCGGTTTTACTAAGCCAATTCCGGGTCTAAATATTTGAAATTTTACATAAAAAAACATTCAGAAAAGATTTGAGTTTTTAGAACACTACCAACCTCCATCGACAATTTTGGATCTAAACACTTAAAATTTTAGATATAGCTTCCTTTGGCATGGATCTAATTTAATAACTTGATTTGATCCCAACAAAATAAATTATTAGGGGCACTAATAAGGGTCAAATTTAAAAAAAAAAATGACCTCTTTGGTCTTTACAAAATTACTCAGACAATGTCTGGTCTAAACATTTTAAATTTGACATAAAACATATTCACAGATAGGGCAAGCATTTTCATCGGTTTTGGCCAAGAATTTTTAGTAATAATATATAAATGTATGTATATATGTAGGTTTGTATGTCTGCCGTAAACTTTCGACGAAAATTTACTATTTGACATTATTATTTTCACCTTCAGCTGGGCACATTTCTACAGGGGGTCGGTTTTTTTTCGCCCGTATTTTTTAAAGTCATCATCTCCTTTCGATTGTCTGGCTTTGATTTAAACAGAAGTCACTTCAAGTTTGGCGGTGGTCGTAACCGCAAAGACATAAGTTTTCCCCCGCACTGTTCCTATTTTGCGGTACGGGTTCGAGCCTGCATTCTTACTACCACATATTTTTTTGGCTCAACATGCACACCAAACACTCGGGGTCGCCGGGTTGAAATGCATATATATATATATATATATATATATATATATATATATATATATATATATATATACCAACCTGATTTAAGACTTTCAATGTACTTAGAGAGCTATATATTGAATAAGTGACAAAAGACTATATTCCAGAGTTCACGATGTTAACCATCTTATAATTTATTCCTTTGATTTGGTTGTCATTTACAATTCTTGATTGTATCTGTTTCGTAGAACAAAACCAATCAATTAGTTAACATATTAATCAGTGAATTTATTTGGATCCTGACTCATCGGAATAAATAGCAACAATCTATCCGTGAAAATGAAATAAAGTGCATTTTGATATGATGAAAATACGAAAATTGAAAAAGAGAAACTGTAAATACATCATACTATTTTTCCATTGTGCCATTTGAAATTTTTAATGGAAACTGAATTAGAGCAATAAATTATAAGATGGTCAACATCATGAACCTTTGAATGTAGTCTTTTGTCATTTTTCACTATATATATATATATATATATATATATATATATATATATATATATATATTTACTAGCCTGGGTGACTTGCATTTCCCGGGTATTTGGAGGTGTCTATTAAGAAAAAAAAGTTGTAGTGGGCAGGCAGGCTCGAACCCGTGACGTTAAGTCGGAAAAGAAAGTGGAGGTGTATGTAAGGTTGGGCAAAATAAAAAAAGAGGGGGAATTACGAGCGCAAAAAATATAAGAGTAGTAAGCAAGCTAGAACTCATAACGCGCCAGAGGCAACGGAGGTGACAAAAAAGGGGCATTCATCGATGCGCCTACCACGGTTGTGAGATCACGGGCAGTCAAAATAACGCCTTTTATTCAGGGTCATTTACGCGAGGTTAAAATGACTTCAAAAAATTGTTAAAAAAAAACAACTATTCTCCTCGTAGAAAACTGCTCGGTTGAGGGTGACGGATTTAATATTTTTTGTAACAGTATTCGGTATTTGTCCTCGAAGGGTGAGGTTTCAAAAGGATATCGATTGTTTGAAAATCTATCGCCTATGTCAAAAATTTCAGGCAGACATACAAACATACATACATACATACATGCGTACATATATTTAAAGAAACAAGTAAGATTATATATATATATAATGTGGTGTGTGTATGTATATATGTATATATATATATATATATATATATATAAATACACACACAAATATATATATAATTAATTACTAAAATAATTTGTTAGTAAATGACTAAAGACACTATGGTTTAATCCTTATTGAGAACCATTAGTAACATCGGTCGATAGATTCGAATCCGACAACAGAACCATCTCTTTGCTTCATTAGCTAGGACGTAATCCATTCGGCTATAGATAACCGCGTGAAATATTGTTGAAATTAAACATTTTTTTTCTTAACATCTTTTACCGCCTGTCATCGTGATCTAATCATTATATGATGATCTTCGCATACGAACTACATTTAGCGGCTTTTTATTTCAACTGAAAATGCTCAATGATTAGAAAGTAGTTTTTTTGTAAAGAGTCTTACTTAATTATTTACTATAATAATTTTAAAGTACCTACAGACACTAGTGTTTTTCTTTTCCGAAATCATCAGTATATATATATATATATATATATATATATATATATATATATATATACTTGCATGGGTCCGCGGCGATTCCCAGGTATTAGGATATGTATATTGAGCAAAAAAAAAAGTGGTCAATTTGTTTAACTTTGACCCCTATTATGTCTCATTAAGATTTATTGTTTTGGGATCAAATCAAATTATTACGTTAGATCCATGTCCAAGGCACCAATATCTAAAATTTCAATTGCTTAGACCCAAAATTGTCGGAGGTGTTTGGTAGAGTTTTCAAAGGTTAAAGCGTTGAACTTTGACCCCTTAATCGCCAAATCTCTGGCCGAAAACGATCAAATCGAGTTTCCCAATTCTCAGTACACTTTATATAAAATTTCGAGTCTGTAGACTTAAAATTGACAGAGTTATTGCGTAGGAGAATGGACACACAGAGACAGACAGATACACAGATACACACACATACAGACAGACACTTTCACTTGCATAGATATATAGATATATATATATATACTTAGAGAAACAGACCGATAAATAGATATAGATGTATATTCATATGTATATATACATATATATATATATATATACAAGTATATACAGTGATGATCATATTTATTGGCACGAGAAAAATAAAAGTTAAATTTTGTCTAATAAATTCTAAAAAAGGGATTAAATTAAAGAAAATAACAAAGTATATTATGTATTTTTAACTGGCCTTTCCGATGCAGCAATCGGATTTTAGAAAAAATAAATAACAAAGGAACAACAAACATAATTGCAAAAAAACCTTGTTCAAAATTATTGGCACGATTTATTTAATAATCAATTGTATAGCCTTTGGCCTTGATTACCTTCCTCAGTCGCTTTTCATAGTTTACAACCAAGTTGTTGCACTCTTCAGTAGTAATTTTAGCCCACTCTTCCTGACAATAATCCTCCAATTGAATAAGATTCTTAGGCTTCCTTTGCATTACCATCAATTTTAATGTTCTCCATAAATTTTCAATTGGATTAAGGTCTGGGCTTTGTGATGGCCACTCCAAAACATTACTATGGTTGTCCTCAAGCCATTTCTTAGTCAGTTTAGCCGAATGCTTTGGGTCATTATCTTGCATGAACCACCAACGACGACCAAGTGAGAGCTCTTTAGCAGAGTCTTTCAGGTTTTCATCCAATATTTTAACATAATATTCCTTTTTTATGCTACCTGTGACCTTAACAAGTCGCCCTGGTCCAGAGGCAGCAAAGGATCCCCAAAACATCAAACTGCCTCCACCGTGCTTCACTGTGGGTATGGTGTTCTTAGGCAGGAAAGCTTCGCCAGATTTTCTGTAAATATAAGACACTTTATTATGGCCAAATAACTCTATTTTCGTTTCGTCAGTCCATAGAACACGTTTCCAGAATGCAACATCTTTATCAATATGACGTTTTGCAAAGGCTAGCCTTGCTTTCAGGGGCATAGGCTTCAATAAGGGAGTCTTTCTCGGACGACATGCTTTTAAACCAGCTCTCTTCAAAACTCTACCAACTGTATGTCGAGATACATTCACTCCAGAGGTGCTCTGTTCATCAACAATCTCCCCAACAGAGATCCTTGGGGTTTGTTTTACTTGTCGAACAATTTTCCGTTCATCTCTTGGGGAAAGAATCCTTTTTCTCCCTCTACCCTCTAAACTCATAACGTGGCCTTGCGATTTGAACTTGTTTATTATGGCTCTAACAGTGGATTTGGGAAGGTTTAGCTTCTTTGAAATCTTATCATAGCCCTCCCCATTGGTATGGCATGCTACAACAAGCTTCCTGACGTTTTCGCTGTGTTCCTTAGTTTTAACGATGGCGATTGAAAATTATAATTTAGTCACTTATAATAGTTTAAATAAATCGCTATCTAAAAATTATCTGAAAAAAATTATTCACTGAATTAGCGTTAAACAAGCATAATATGGCTATAAAAAAGTTCAGAAAGCACGTAAACCGGAAATTGATTGATATTATACTGATACTAAAAGAAAAACAAAGCCGTGCCAATAATTTTGAACAAGGGGTTTTGCAATTATGTTTGTTGTTCCTTTGTTATTTATTTTTTCTAAAATCCGATTGCTGCATCGGAAAGGCCAGTTAAAAATACATAATATACTTTGTTATTTTCTTTAATTTAATCCCTTTTTTTAGAATTTATTAGACAAAATTTAACTTTTATTTTACCGTGCCGATAAATATGATCATCACTGTATATATATATATATATATATATATATATATATATATATATATATATATATATATATATGTATATATAAGAAAAAAGACAAGAAACTGTAAATTATTATTTACAATTAAATTGTTTATTCAACAGACCACTCCTTAATAAATTCTCAACTTTATTTATGTCCTGTGATGAGAATAATACCAAGAACGGCATTCTTTGATACTATTCGAAAAATAACTTTGAAAATTATTTTCTGGGAGTAATCTGTCGTAAAATAAATTTAATTGTAAATTGTAATTTTCAGTTTTAATTGTTTTTTCTCTACTGACAAGCTCTACTCCCCATTGTGTTCGAGCTTTTTAGCTTTTTGATTTGCTTAGGATGTGTATATCAACGTATAAATACTGGTATTAATATTAGACTGAAATTTATTTTGGCTTGTTTCAGGTAAACACCTTGTATTTTAATTTCTTAAACACACACACATATATATATATATGTGTGTGTGTGTGTGCGCGCGTGCGTGCATGCTTGTGTGTGTGTGTGTGTGTGCGGTAGCTCGCTCCATTAAATAGCACAGACAACTCGTCCTTGTTTTTCTTGTAATCCTCCCTTTCCCTGTGTCGGAACATTTGTCGAACGTTCTTTTCGAGTAGAAAAAGACATTTCCCATAATCGCGAATGTTTTCTAACACCATTGGTCATCCTCAGGCGAGTAGTAAAAAATAAGGCAATTAAAAGACGATTACAATCACTAAAATACTCAAAAGCACTTGAGCGAGCCCTCCGTTTTATTTTGAGTCTGGTTAATCGTTAGTGTATTAATGTGGATTAACAATGCCTCAAAGATTGGGAGACACACCTCGCAATATGAGACAGTTAAAATGACTGTGTATTTTTATTAATATGTTTCTAAATTCAGTTTTAGGGGTGTGCTGTCCTATGAGGTGCTGATAAATTGAACTATCCGGGGAAGGCAGGTGACATATTAAACGACGGAGATGCTGGTTCGAGTCATGCCAAAGTACGAATTATTTTTGGAGACACATTCTCCTATGGGATATTAAATGATGTACACAGGAATTCTAGTTTTCAGCATACTATCATCGGGTGTAGTATTATAATTTATTAGTAATTGTCAAGTTTTAAGTTGTTTGTAATAAATAATAAATCTTATCTTAGAGGGTTTTTTTCCATGGTTAAGCATGTTTGTGTACGATATCTTTTATTATTTTTTTCATCTTATTTGTAATCTCATGCATCTGGTTACAATAATATATGTTAATCGCTGCTGCTATTTATTTATTCATTTATTTATTTATTTATTTATTTATTCATTTATTTATTTATCTATTTATTCATTTATTTATTTATTTATTCATTTATTTATTTATTTATTTATTTTAGTTAAAAAGTGTCTAATCTGCTGGTGAACTATGTAATTTGTGAAGCAGTTATTAATTAGTTTGTTTTACGTTCGAATGCGATTTATAGTATATTTCGTTAATGGAAAAATTACGTTTGGTTCTGTAGATGAGTTTTTTTACGACGGCTATTTTGCATCTATACGGATATTCGCTTTTATAATTGAGGAGACAAAATTCCTTACTGGTAGTTTTTTTTTGTATGGGTGAGTAAAAAAATTATCGGTGTCGACTTTTATTTCAATATCGAGGAGGGAATACTGTTGTTTATGTTTGTTTCGTGTGTGAAAACAAAAACGTTCGGAAAGTGGTCCGACAAAGGGAAAAGGAGGATTACAAAAAAAAAACCAGCAAGAGTTCTCTGTACTATTTAATGAAACGTGCATAAAAGAAAAAAAATCTGGCCAAATATGCTAAGTTCATATATATATATATATATATATATATATATATATATATATATATATATATATATATATATTTGCTCTCTCTTCCATATCGAGCAATTCTTGTTTAGATGGGATAACTTATAGAATATTATTGCCAGTAATATTTTGTAAACCTACAATCTCACGTTTACAGAACCACTGATTGTTAAATAAAAACTATTCCGAAAAAAAAAATGTATATGTGTGTGTGTCGTGTGTGTGTGTGTGTGTGGTGTTCGTGTGTGTATGTATGCATATATATAAACATATATACATATATATTTATTTATATATATACATATATATATATATTTATGCACGAACATATATATGCATATATATGCATATATATACACACATATGCATATATATATATACATATATGAATATATATACACAGATATACATTCACATATATTTACACACACATATATATGTATATTTATGTATATATATACATATATGCATATATATGTATATATATGTATATATGTATATATATACATATATGCATATATACACGTATATATATATATGCACATGCACATATATTTACACACACATATATATATATATATATATGTATATATATATATACATATATATATATATATATATATATATATATATATACACTTGTGCCCGATATTATTCATACCCCCTCTTGAAAATTGAGTTTATTAGGTGTAACTTTGTAAGAATTTATTGTTTACGTCCATATTGATACATATTCTTAATAAACCTCTTCTGATCATTTTCGTCATTTTAAAATCTCGGGATACTTGTAATAAAAGAAATATACAGCTATTTATAAAATCTGCAATGTTCAAAAATAATCATACCCCCTTATTTTTTCAGTATTAATCGAGTTTCTGACTGTTTGTTTCCTGTTCGATTCTTATTTTGAATGCTTTTATACAACCATTGATTAATTTCATTTCGTTTTTTGCATTTTTCAGAAATTAAAATGATATCAACTGAAAACCAAAAATAGAATAAAAATTATTAGAATGGGGAAGAAAAAAGAGCTTAGTAATGATTTTAGGACTAAAATTGTGAATTCACATAAGGATGGTTTAGGTTACAAGTCAATTTCCAAGAAATTTGAGGTCCCTACAGCAACAGTACAGAGCATCATCAAAAAATTCCAGAGCCACCACACAACAAACAACTTGATTGGTAGAGGAAGGAAAAGGAAACTGTCTGCTAGAGCCACCAGGAATATTGTAAGAAGTGTTAATGCTAATCCAACCACCACTACTAAGGACATTTTAGAAAATCTGGAGTCTTCTGGCATAAAAATATCAAGGCAAACATTGCAAAGGACTCTGCATGAAAATGGTCTGAACGAAGAAGACCAAGAAGGACTCCATTGCACACCGGAAAACGCCTTGCAGCACGTCTAAAGTTTGCTAGGACCCATGTGAATTCTCCAGAGTCCGTTTTCTCAAGTATTTTGTGGACTGACGAAACAAAAATTGAATTGTTTGGCCATATGGATGCTTCTTACGTTTGGAGGAAGAAAGGAGAAGCTTACAACCCAAAGAACACCATACCCACGGTGAAACATGGTGGTGGTAGCCTAATGTTTTGGGGCTCCTTTTCGGCTAGTGGTCCAGGTAGTTTGGTCAAGATAGATGGAACCATGAAGAAGGAGCAATATTTGGAGATACTCCAGGAAAACATTAGACAGGATGCGGAGAAGCTCCATTTAGGACCAAACTGGGTCCTTCAACAGGATAATGATCCAAAACATACTGCCAAAATAGTCAAGAAATGGTTTGAGGATAATCACATTAATGTTTTGGAATGGCCTAGCCAGAGTCCTGACCTGATCCCTATCGAAAACCTCTGGCACATATTGAAAACTGAGGTTAAAAAGCGGAAACCTAGAAATTTGAGGGATTAAGAGAACTACTGCATTGAAGAATAGTCAAAAATCAGTGTTGATGCTTGTAAAAACCTTGTTGATAAATATCCAAAACGGTTACAGGCAGTTATTAAGAATAAAGGGCATGCTATTGACTATTAGTAAGAGAGGTATGAATAATTTTGAACTAGTGCCATTATTGTTTTTCTTAGTATAATGCTTCAAACTTGCATAATTTATTTATTTGTTGAGTTTAAATTAAATGCTTATGCTTGATTTATTGTTTGAAATCCCTTTAATATTGTCTATCTTCTGGTTTGAGCAATATTCTTATAGAAATCTCAAAGATCCGAGGGGTATGAATAATATCGGGCACAAGTGTATATATATATATATATATATATATATATATATATATATATATATGAGAATTGTTTATTGTTTATATAATCGAAATGCTGTAATACGGAACCTATGTAAAATGACAATAATATTGAAACCTAAGATTGTATTTAAAACAGACCGGCGTGTCAATATTCTGAAATCCTAATCCTATCAGTAAGATATTGTGAAAAACATTGTTCTGCGTCTTCATGTGCCTGGAGGACAATGAAATGACAATACTATCAAGAAATGCGAGAAAGGTTTTTCAGCAATGAAAAAACGATTTTTATACTTCATATCCATATGTCATTTACGCGTGAAGAATTTTTTTCAGCTAATATATTCACGAATGCAATACATTAAACACGGGGTTTGCTTCATGTGTTGTATCATTTCTATGTTCTATGTTATAAGATTGTTTTTTTGTTTTTTTGTTTTTATTTTTGTAATCTTATTGCACCAAGCATGATTAGGAATTTGGGTTTGGAACATGCTGCAAATCACTGCGATGTTTAGCAAATTATGGCAGATCTTATTGCATTTACACAGAAAGCAATTTATTTATATACTAGTTGAAAGGTAATATCTCTTTCTTTCTTTCCGAATCTATCAATAGTTTCTTTCCGAATCTATCAATAGTTTTTTTTATTATTATTACATTTTCACCCCAAACAAGGTAGTGTGCTATTTTGACGAACAAGGTTACTATCAGGGACATATGTTGAAGGGGTACTATGTAGGGAGTTCAGCCACAAGATGTCTGCTCAAATTACATTTAAACTTCTGCATGTTAGTACAGTTGGAAAAGCAGAAATCCGGGAGAGAATTATAAAATGTAGTGTCACTGGCGAAGAAACTATTGCTCTACTGTGAAAGGGAGTGACTTTGCTGCTTGTCGTGTTTTTCGTCGGAGCATCCACCATTAAAATACTTGCAAACCATGCAGAAGGATGCAACATTTCGTCGATGGGACAGAGGTAGAAGCTGAGATAACATTTCAGGATCTATTAGGTTGGAGGCTCTCTTTTGAACACTGTCCCGGAGTGACAGGAACATCTTGCTATTTGAAAATGTATATCAAAATTTAAAAAAAAAAACAACTTATAAAACTGTACGGAAGATATATAAAATTTTACTTACCCGAGAAGGAGTACAAATATGTGAGAAATCGTTGTTCCATTAACTTCGGAAGAATGTAATTCTTCTCATCAGTGGGAAGAAGTCTACAAAGTACAGAATAAATGTTGCATGTTAATGCATTAAAGGAAACAAATTGCATTATAAAAGTTATTTGATTGTTAGTGAAAGTTTATAGGGATTTGATGAGATTAAGAAAACAAGAAGCTGGGATAAGGGAGAAAAGCTATATGAAAAAACAACAACCTCCTGACCTGAAATCAAACCCGTACACTACTGCTCCAAAAGTTTAGACCACTTAAAAATCTTTAAAAAGAAACATTTTTTAAAGAATAGGTTTTAAACTCCTCTGACTTAAGGTTATCAAATCTACAAGCTAAAAGGTTGTGGAAACAAAAATGTACATTTAAAAAAATCTCATTTATAAATTTGCATTTTTTCTTAAATTAGGCGTTTTACGCATGATCCGAATGATAAGAACAAGGGTATAATTTTTTTAGATTTATGGTGTATTCTAATGATTTAGTTTAGCTACAGATGAGCAATCACTGTATAAATGGTTACTATGCCTAAAGCAAGAACACGTACTGAAGTTTACCGCTCTCGAATTCCAGGATGCCATAAGCAAGGTTTGTCACAGCGAGCGATAGCAGCTACGATAAATCGCAGTAAAACTGTTATTTGCAACTTTCTACGGAATACTGAGAATTATGGAAAAACAAAATGTCTCCTGCATTGAGTAAGAGAATCAGACGGGTCATTAGGAATGAGAGAGGGCTTGCTTCTATTCAACTTAAGGCGTGTACAGATGCTGATTGCAGTAAACAAACAACCAGATGAGGCTTACAATGGAAAGTCATGGTAAATAAAAAGCGTAAACAAATTCTTTGATTGCTCTCACGTCATAAAGTGGACCGCTTAAGATTTGGTCGTGAATACCAAACCAGGGACATTGATAAGTGGGAGAAAGTCCTGTTTTCTGATGAGAAAAAATAATCAATTTTGATCGTCCTGATGCCTTCCAGCGATATGTGCATGACAAAAACATGCCTCTTGAATTTTTTCCACACGTCATAGTTGTGTAGGGTCGTAATGGTACGGGGTGCTGTTTCTTAGAGAGGGACGATGTAGCTCCAGGTGCTGCAGGGTCGTCAGACAGCAGGTGCTTATGTTAGCATCCTACAAAAAGCATCTGTGATGATGGAGGGTCATTGTTTGTGTTGGGAGGAATGGTTATTCTAACAGGATAATGCTGCAATAAACACTGCAAGAAAGACCTTGAGCTTTCTATAAGAAAATAAAGTCCATCTCTTGGGACTTCCTGCATGCTCACTGGACTTTGACCCAATTGAATATGTTTAAGAGTAGATTTCAAGAGGTTATCGAAATGGCAAACAATAATCAACAAAAAATGAACTCCGTGAAGCCATCTTCAGAAACTGGAACAGGGTTCCCCGCACATTAATGGAAACCCTTATTTCCAGCATACGGCAAATAATTTTGGAAGGCATCAAAACCAGTGGAGGTAGAGCTCATTATTTAGTTTGGCTGTTGAATATTTTCATACGCTTTTCATACAATTTGATATAATTTTTTTTCTCTCGTCTTATAATTTTGAGTATGTGTAAAATACCTAATTTAATAAAAATGTAAATTTAAAAAATAAATCTTTGGAATGTAACTTTTTGTTTCCATAACCTTTTATATTGTAGTATTGCTAACCTTTAGTTGGAAGAGTTTAAAAACTATCCTTAAAAAGTTGTTTTTGCATAGATTTTGTAGTGGTCTTAAATTTTGGTTAGCAGTGTATATCAAATCCAATGGTAGGATACTTCTACCGCTCGAGTAAATATCTTAATCCTGACGCAATTCGCTATCTATATAAAAGCCACGTACATCCAACGATGGAGTACTGTTGCCATATCTGGGCAGGAGCTACTCGAAGCAGTTCATCCTGCCTTAACAGAGTTCAAAATAGATTTCGTTGCTTAGCGGTGGATGCACTTTTCTCTTACCTGCAACATCTTTCCCACAGAAGAGATGTTGCGAGCCTGTCTCTATTTTATCGTTGTTTCGATGGCAAGTTCTTAGCCGAGCTTTAATCTATAGTCCCCTCTCGCCAAAATTTCACGAAAAACACTCGCCTAATCAAAACCAATATCAATAACTTCCCACACTCTTTATCTGTGCCTAAACCTAAATGTAGATTTCATGAACAAGGCTTCTGTCTTAGAACTGCACGCTTGTGGAACTTTCTTTCCATTGCCTGCCTTCTATCTGACTACAATTTGATTGTCTTCAAGCCCAACGTAAACATGTTTTAGATGAACCATCCCACTAAGTATTACAATTTACAAAATTCCCACCACTTATGTTTACTACGCTATAATCACATTGAGTAATGTATACCAATTAATCCTTATCCTCAAATCGCCTCCGGGCCCTGATAACTGGTGATTACTATGTAAAAAAAAGATATCCTGGTTCGAACTATATTTTTTGTAGATTTTCTTTTACTTAATTGTATACGTTTAAGATGTTAAAAAATAACCGTGTTGAGAAAATACAACATTATGTAATTTATAGTTTTTTAAGGTGTCATTGCTGGATAGAGTATAAAAAAGGCATGAACGTTATTAATCATTAGTTAGCATCAACTTATATTTTAATGTTTGAACCTAGTAAACTAATACATACATATCTTCGTCATAGTGCATTTACTAAATACTTTAGTGTTCATCAGAAAGTTTAAAGACTATGTCATTCGTACTAGCTATAAAGTTGGTAGAAATAAGGTAAGGATGAAAATTAGATCCGACTCAGTGTTATGTATTGTTCTATAACTTCGGTAAAGATGTAATACGATGTCCGAAAAACAAAATACATCACTGTATTCTTCCACTTGTTCTCATAGTTCGGAATTGTAGGCTATTTTTCGTTCACTGTTAATTACAAATAGTGTTGTCTAGGGGATTATCTAGAAGAGTATTAGATACTTATAGTATTTTAAATATGTTAGAAGATGGAATACGATTTAAGGAGTTGTTGCTATAAAATATCTGATTAAACTAATTAATCAATTAATATCTAATTACTATCTATACAAGTAAAATCTTTATATATATATATATATATATATATATATATATATATATATATATATAAAAGTGAAAGAGAATGTGTCTGTGTATCTGTGTGTCTGTGTGTCTGTGTACATTTCCCTACGCAATAACTCTGTCAATTTTTAGTCTACAGACTCGAAATTTCATATACAGGGTTTTGAGATTGGGAAAATCGATGTGATCGGTTTTTGGCCAGAAATTTGGCGATTAAGCGGACAAAGTTCAATGAACCTTTGAAAACTCTACCAAAATCCTCCGACAATTTTCAGTCCCCGCACTTTAAATTTTAGATATAGGTTCCTTGGACATGGATCTCACACAATAAATTGATTCGAGCCCAACACAATAAAGTTTATGGGGTCATAATAGGGGTTAAATTTTAAAAAAAATGACCTCTGCGGTCTCTTCCAAATTACTCAGACAATTTCTTGTCTAAATATTTGAAATTTTACATAAAGGGTATTCAGAGATAGGGCAAGCTTTTTCATCAGTTTTTGTCGAAAATTTTTAGTTACCAATATATAAATGTATGTATGTATGTATGTATGTATGTATGTATGCATGTTTTCATGGTTGCCTTAAATTTGCAATAGAGGCGACGGATTTTACCAAGATCAGTATCGTTTTAAAGTCCAATTTTTATACGACAAATATCGAAAAATCGGCTAAAAACATTAATATTTCACCTTGAACTAGGCACTTCTCTACCAAGGGGGATCATTTTTTTTTCGCCAATATTTTTTAAAGGTATTCTCTCCTTTAGATTGTCTAGCCTTAATTTAAAAAAAAATGTCGCTCCCGATTTGGCGGTGGCCGTAACAGCATAAACGTTCTTTTCCTCCTTTGCGGTACGGGGTCGAGCCTGCCTTCCTACTACAACTTTTCTTTTTTGCTCAACATACACCTCCAAACATCCGGGCAACGCCGGGCTGAAATGCTAGTATATTATAAAGTATGAAATAACATCTGCGAGGAAAAATACAGAGGATAAACGTAAACATATCAGGTATATTAAAAAAAAAATGTAATTGCAAGAGGTAAACTTTAACAGGAAACTTGGCTAGGTTTGGTACAGGTGGGATATATTCCACGAAAGGCAAAAACAAATGGGCTTAGGGTAAATTCATAGATAGAAATATGCTTACAGGAAAACAAAGTACAACAATTAATTAGTAATAATAATTATAGCAATTATCATTATTATTATTATTAAGAAAAGCCTTGAATGTAGAGACTAACACACATGAACATCAAACGCCGACCAGACAAACTGCAGCAGAGACAAAACATAAAAGGCCATATTGAACAAAAAACATTGAAGCCGCATATCTATAACTTATATAACCCCACCCCATCCACCAATTAACACATCAATGTCCCCACCCCCCGACCGAGAAAAAAGTGAGACTAAACACCCAAGTAGAGTCAAGGAGGATAGAAAAACCGAGGAGATAGCACAGACCAGACCTCTGCTGGATAAGCCCTAAGAGAACTGGGACCTTGGGAAGGCTTATTGCCGTGAAATCAGCGGCTGCCAACGTAAATCAATGAAAAGCAGATGTTGCTATAATGCAAATTGATTTGCAAATGTTATCGAAGGAGGAGAGTACTGAAAATATGGGAATACTTTTTGTCACTCACTTCCAGGGAACACCACAGGCTGTTTTCAAGAAGAGATCTTTATGATGTGTCTGAAAGCTCCTTGCAAGCCAATAATAATAATAATAATAATAATAATAATAATAATAATAAAAATAATAATAAAAATAATAATAATAATAGTAATAATAATAATAGTAATATTAATAATAATAATAATAATAATAATAATAGTAACAATAGTAATAATAATAATAATAATAATAATAATAATAATAATAATAATAATGATGGTGATGGTGATGATGATCATGATGATGCTGATGATGATGATAATCCTAAAGATAGTGATGATAATATCCCTTATGAAATTTAGAAGTACATGTTTTATTTGGATGATGGAAATAGAGTACGTAAATGAAGGGCTCAAGAATACGATGAAGTTTAAGGATACCTTAAAGCGGACAGAAAAATGTCGACTTTCATCGCCATTGCATGATGAAATTCCAAATGTTATTTCTTTAGTGGATTTGTTTGAATAGATTGCACAAAACGATGCTTTCAGAGTGTGGGAGAAATTTTAAAATGTTTAAAAATTTACAAAAAAAAAAAAAAAAATCGGCTGAACTCGCCGATATGTAATACAATTTCAAAAAATTAAAAATAACTTGTTCTTCCACTCAATGAGAATAGATTACACAAACACAGATATTTTCACACACACACACACACACACACATACACACACACACACACATATATATATATGTATATATATATATATAACAACTTAATTTACTCACATAAAATTAATATACGAAAGTATAGATTTATGCGCAAACTTTAAGTATTTACATCAAAACTGCTCAATACGTAGGTAGAGCTAGTTAGTAATTTATAAAATATATATGGCGATTAAGCTATACTGAATAGTCCGCGTTTCATCCACTCTAGGACTCTTCTGAAGAAGCGGAATATTCAGTGTAGCTTAATCGCCATATATATATATATATATATATATATATATATATATATATATATATATATATATATATTCGTTGGTTGGTTGGTTGGTTGGTTGGTTGGTTCGTTGGTTGTTTTTGTTTTACGGCATATCAACCCTTTTTAGGTTATTTACTGCCGAATCCAAAGATTTTGAAGATTTTTTTTTTTTTTTGGTCAGAGTGGACCTGGGAGGAATGGCAGTTAAAGGGTGACTCCACACTTCCCAAAGCCCGCAAACTGGGGCCTCACCACTGGATATAGTTTAAGGTCATATCCAGACCGAATATATATTCGTATCCTTAAACTGGTTTATCTTAAATACTTCGCAATTATGCAGAATTCAGAAAATATGCATGGAATTCAGCTATTGAAAAGAGTCAAACTATGTAATAACCTACAATAACAAATAAAACAGAGGAATTCATTAAGGAACTATTTTTCACAGGAATATGCAAATTATACCAATTAACTGTCATGCGTAAATATATCAAATAGTTCGTTTTATATATTTCTAAATAAAAAATAAATGTGTTTAATATCTATATCAGAACGAGAAAACCCCTCAATTATAGGTATACAGATATATACCTATGACTGTTGCTTGCTAAAACAAGGTTATATTTGTGTAAGTATTCCTAAACAATATGTATATTCCGAGTCGCATTGAAGTTCTTTAGTTATTAAAGATTGCCGTATTTTATTTTGATAAATATATATCACGTTATTATTTTTCTCCTCGTTTCTCTGAAGTTACTTCGAAGTTGTGTTTAAAGCGATGATATGTCTAAAAAAATGCTTTCACGTAGAAACGTCTTAATTGCTTATATTTAATACACCCTTTCTTTAAGATAGATAACTTTGACGATATTATGTCGTAACATAACCTTACTTCAGATCGAAAGAATTGGATTCATTGGCAGACTATCTGGCGATTGACGTAACGCAGAAGTAAGATACCTGGGAATGCTGATAACCGTGGGGCTGTTTTTTTTTTGTTTTTTTTTTTTTACGTATAGATTATATAAATACATTTTGTCGGGAAGACTTTGAGTTAATATATGCTGCTATGTAATTCAGAGAAACACGAACATACATATTTGTTTGTTGTCTAAGTTATATGATTATACTCTGTCAGAAACTTCATGTATCATTTATTATCTGGAGTTTGGGCTCAGACATTCAGTGTAAAAAAATTGACACATGAAGAAACACAGAAAGTAACTGATAAAAAAGGTAATAACCAGAAACTTACTCTTAATACACACACGCACACACACATATATACATACATACACATATAAATATATACATACATTTATAAATATATATACATATATATATACATACATATAGACATATATATACATATATATATAGATGCTTATATATATATATAGTTATATATATATACATATGTTTACATGTATATATACGTATATAAAAATATATTTATGAGTACCTATATATACACTTTTATAAGTATATTCAGTGTGACCCAAATAAAACGGAACCACACTCCAATTAGACCCCGTTTCTTCGTGTTCAACCCATCACATCAAAACATTAGGGTCTTTGGCCTTTTTTTTCTCCGTTCTACATCTACAGCATATGTTCTAGAAATCCTCCATTTAGCTTTTGTTTTTTTTTTTTGTTTTTTTTTTTGGGGGGGGTCACCCTGTATAAATATGAGTATATATATATAAGTATATATAAATATTTATAAGTGCATGTATGTATATATATATATATATATATATATATATATATATATATATATATATATATATATAGTGGCTTTTGTTCTTATTTTTTAAACGATGGTAATGTTTATGTCTCCGCCTCGGATAATCGGTGTCTTTCTTGGAATGTCGCCCATTTTTTTTATTTGGACGTATTATTTTATTCATGTATGTATTATTTTTAAAAACATTAATCTACGGACACACGTGTTTCGGAGCCCTACTCATCATCAGCGAGCTTGACTGTTGGTAGGCTTCGAACTTTGGACTTTATGTATTTCAGTCCAGCGCCCTAATCGCCTCCGCTTCGTTGCCATAGACGATTTACTGCTTCGTTTTTATCGTTCGTCTGTTTAAGTGGTTGTTTTTTTTTATTTTTTAAACGATAGTAATGTCTATGTCCCCGCCTCGGAGAATCGGTGTTTTTCTTAGAAAGTCGCCAATTTTTTATTTGGACGTATTTATTATTCATTTATTTATTATTTTTTAAAAACAGTAATATATATATATATATATATATATATATATATATATATATATATATATATATATATATATTTGTTTACAAACAGGCGGTTTGAGCTCTGTAAAAGTGCTGGCGGATGTCTATTTAAATAGACATTCCGACGAGTTATTTGCGGGCGTCGCTTCAGTGGTCGGGCGAGAGAACTGCCGACTGTCAATACGACAGTTATATGTTCAATCCTTGTCTTAGGAGAGATGCTAGTCTAGCGTCACTGATGAGTTGTGATACAACGAAACAGAACTGCATGCCTATGACTACAAATATATATATATATATATATATATGTATGTATATATATATATATATATATATATATATATATATATATATATAACAAAACAACATCTAAGTAAATCGCGATATATCCAGACAGTCGGCGAGATGGTCCAGGGGTAAGGGTTTAGGCTAATAACCTTTGAGTCCCGATTTGGAATCTCGCTTGATACAGCCACTGTGATGAGTCGTAGTCGACGAAACACGTGTCAGTGGATAATTACATTTTAAAAATAATATATATATATATATATATATATATATATATATATATATATATATATATATATATATATAACTAGTCAGCAGGCTCAACATTAACCGGGATATAATGATGGGCGTATGTGCAGTGTTCCATACGTTTTATCATCGAAATCGGAACTATCGTCCACTTTCCCATCAAACCATATTTTTTTACATAGGCGTCACCACTTATCCAGGCCGAGAGGTCACTGAATGATAAAGGGTGTACAGTAGCCAAAAGGTCAATATTAATCGATTGTAATGGAAGTTCGGTAAATTTGTTAATTTAAGTGTAACGTCTCATCAGAAACTTGTTAACGTTGGACTTGAATACAACCATATTATAGTAAGCTGGAAAGCAGGAAAACGGAAGACAATTCCACAGACGTGCAGTTATCAGAAAGAAGATTTTATCATGGAATCTACGTTTAGATTTAGGCACAGATAAAGAGTGGGGGGATGATTGATATTGTTTTCAGCTAGACGAGTGTTTCTTGTGAAAGTTTGGTGAGGAGGGGACCATAGATTGAAGCTCAGTTCAACACTTTCCATGAAAATTACTATAAAGTAGAGACAAACTCGCAACATCTCTTCTGTGAGAAAGAGGTTGCAGCGAAGAGAAAAGGACATCTCCCACGAGTCCACGAAGTCTATTTTGAACCCTATCAAGGCAGCACAAGGCTTTTCTAGCAGCTGCTGCTTATATGTGGCAACAGTATTCCATCCTTAGACGTACCTGGCTCTTTTATAGATAGAGAATTGCATCAGCAGTGAGATATCTACTGGATCGATAGAAGCACTCGACCATTTTTCCAACGGCCTTGGCAACAGATTTGATGTACGTGTTCCATTTAAAATCAGGAGTAAAGGTCAAGGCTTACAATGTATTTAGATTAATCTTTACATGCTGCCCCGCAATAACTTAACCTACAATATCTTATGGTATATATCGCACTATATAGAACGCTCTGTTTATTTTATCAAATTATGTGTAAATAATGTGTTTATTAAAATTTTCAAACGCAAATGTTAGATATTTTGGTTAAATTGTGAACTTAAATGAATCATTCATTTCGAACGTACGCCAATCTTGTGCGGTCAGACATTGTCTTATACGAGAATTGCGTCTTTTCTTCTTATTAATGCTGGATGTTATTGTCGAAGCTTCTGCTGCATTTCATTCATTTGTTGACAGTACTTCTGGTAATAATTTCGACTGCATTCAAGACACTGTAATGGATGTGACTGTCTAAGCACTGATCTGTTGTTGTCTTAAAGAATCCACTTTTAATTGCAAATCAAAAGCCGAACGAGAAACCGGTCATTCTTGTTGTGCAAAAAAAACGGCGCTTTATAATGTCGTTCAATTTGTGAGGCACCAGTTTATCAAGATTTTTTATATCCCATCTCTTTAAAGTAGCTAGAAATCGTTGTATGCATTATGTCTAATTAAGTTCTTGAACAGCTGAGCATGGGTTGGTTTTGCGTAAGGCTCTAAATTGATCGTAGTCAGCATCCGATGGCAGACTGATGACATTATCATCTTCGAGACTAGTCGCTGTCACGAAATTTCTTAAAGTACCATTGTTTTCTTCGTCTACTAGTGTTTCTTGTAATTGGGATTTTTATATTGTGGAATGTGCTCAACCTCAGTTTTATTTAATTTTGCGCACAGACAGACAGACAAACCCACACACAAATATATATATATATATATATATATATATATATATATTGACAAAGACTACAGTCTTCTAGGATGCTAGTAAATCTTTTTCATAAAAAAGTACAGAAAATACGACCAGTCGCCCATAATACATGAAGTATCTTAATGTAAGAAGTTAAAATGAGCAAAGGATTATAATACGAAAACATGAACTGAATATTGAAATTCTGTTCTAACAAAAAAACATAATGAGGAGACATATATTGGCTATGATAACTGCAACAAGAAAATCATATATAAAGTGGTCAATGACCTTTCAGAAAAAAATATATGTAGACCTCAATCAAATGTAATAAGTTATCAATTGGCGAGGGCCAAAGATAAGCGAAAATTACATTATGGCCTTATGGCCTTATGACCTGATGAATTTATCAAGTAGACGGCGGGACAATATCTGCGAGCTTTACTTAAAGCAGTCCAAACTAAACATAATTTGATAATTTAAGCGAAAATTCGTTAACATGGATCTTGAAAATAACCGTGTCGTAGTCAATTGGATACAACAATGATCTACTGTTCCCATCAAGCATGTAATTCTTGGAAAGACACTTTCTTCATGGGAGCTCGATTAAACTTTAAATACGCAGAGGAAGCAAAGAAAAGTATTTATAATTTTTGTAGTTAAACGCATTAATATTTTATAACGTTTTAGACGATGAATCATAGCTAAGACGTAAATAGAACGTCTAGCATGAAAATTACTATATACTAGCCTGGGTTTCGAGGTGCGAGTTGAGCAAAAATAAAAAGTTGTAGCAGTTAGGCAGGCTCGAATCCGTACTGCGGAGGAGGAAAAGAATATGAAAAAAAGTGACGTCTTTACCAATCCGGAAGTGGCGAAGGTTTTAATTGAGGCTAGTCAATTGAAAAAGGCGATAACTTTTGAAAATATCGTCGAAAAAAGCGACCTCTCCTTGTAGAAAACCGCCTATTGAGGGTGAAATAATTGATGTTTTATGCTAAGTTTTCGATACTTGTCGTCCGAATGGTCGAGCGTAAAAACGATAGCGATTGTCTGAAAATTCTTCGCCCCTGTCGAAAGTTATAGGCAGACATACAAACATACATGCATACATATATGCATACATACTTACATACACATATACATCCATCCATCCATCCATCCATCCATGCATACATACATATATACATACATACGTACATTTAAATAGATACGTAGGATTTATATTATAGATTAAGAAAAGACTGATAACAACAATTCTGAGATAATGTTGTTTTCTTGAACTTATGTACATTTTGTGCTGATAGTTATTTGTATCATTACTTCATTATTGAAGAAAACAGATAATGAGGAATAAGCGTTATTAGAAGTATTTAAATGTCGTACTGTTTGGATACTGCAAACTACTGTTTCTATCTAAGGCTTCATATTTCACAATCTTCCGGTCGATGTAACCTCCGACCTTCTTCCAGACTATCTTGTCGAACTCGGGAATGATTCTTTCGAACTCGTGAATACGGATGCAATTGTGAACGGAACAATTCTTCTTACTTCACAGAGATACTATGCTCTCGTTCTGCCAGCCATGACGGAAGTGAGGTCCTTAGTAATTTCGCAGTTGTGTTTTTAGGACGTCCACACTAAGAACAGAACCTTCAATTTTGCGGATAATATCATACAAGCACCCGTAGAGCAATGATTAGAGCACGTGGAAAAAAATCTATATGTGAGTCGCCATCGACTGAAACGTTGTGAAAATTACATTCTAAATGAGAACAGTAGTTGTAAGAATCCAAATAAGTCGAATAAACCATCCTCATCCCAAATGTTTAGAAACTTAATACTTACACGATGTGTTCAGTATGATTACTTGAGAAACATAGACTACACCCAAGTCGAGTGTCTACAATGAAAACAATTATATAGTTATAGTTAAGAATAACACATTTTGAGATAAAGTGTTTTTGTAGAATTGATGTACATTCGGTGCTGATAGTCTTTTTTTGTTTATTGTTTCACTGTAGAATGAGATATTTCGGAATGAATTAGCTTTATCTTAAAGTCGGAAAGCATTCACTATTTCATAATATATTTATTCTGTATGAAAGATGTCATCACAAACAATGTGTTCTTTTTTCACGGCTCAAGTTGTACGCACGCAGAATCCGATACAAAACAATTGTTTAACATACCAGGAGCGGCCTCAAAGTAATGCCTCCTATTTGCTTTCTGTGCTAATGAATCGGAAGGGATTGCAAACCGCATTGTTTTAATGGCTGAGCTGGTGCATTCCTGGACAGAATGTTTCATCAACGATGAATATAATGACTGTGGCAGACAGTAAGAAAGCCTCAGCTGTCAGTGATGGTCGTCAGATACAGAATTCATTGTGAAAGTACATTATAAATTTAAAAAGTAAAATCTAAAGCACAAAAAAGTTCGCCACTGCAATAGTGTTACGCCCGTCTTCGTAGCTCTTCAAAGTAAAAAATAGTTAGTAAAAAATAGGAAGTTTTACTTTCTGAATAATTCTCGTATGACAACGCGCTCCGGACGTCCATACACAATCATCATTCATCACTTGAAAAAAAAAGTGCATCAAGAATGTTGATGACTATGTAGAAAAAAGTTCTGGAACACAAAGGTTCGGTGGTTATAATCTTACAGCTCCGGTATTTGCAGCTTTGTTTTTTTTTTTTTTTTTAGTTAAAAAATTGCAAGGCTTTATATTCGGAACTTTACTCGATTTACTTTATTAACGTATCACATTATTCAGCTTTTCTAATGAGATTACACCAGTTTACGATCTGCTGATCAAAGCGTTTCTCGCCTTACCCGATTTGTAATGTATTTTTTTCTGTAAGCCTTGTGCGGGCTACTTGTACCAGAGTTTCGTTAACCTAATTTTACACTTTGGTTCCGTTCCAAAACAGATCAATAGAAGCTTTTAACATATATATTACATTGTCCAAGTTTGCTGCCCTTCATCTAATCAATTGGGAATATTCCACACCCTCTTCCTTTATTTATATATTATAATATATGATAGTGTTTCTTAGGTTTATCTGTCAACATTGATAGAGTAAATGGGATGTATTGATTTAATGAATAGTCAGAGTACAGTACTCTGCCAGTAGGTTTTACTATGTAAATATCCAGGTTCGAACCTTCATTTGTTGTATATGTTTTTACTTAACTGTATACGTGTTTAAGAAGTTAAAAGATATAACCGTGTTGAGAAAATACAACATTATTTCATATATAGTTTGTTTTAAGGTGCCATTGTTTGATAACTATAGAAATTGCATATACACTATACTTTATCAGTTAGAAATAATCTATCTTTTACTCTGTGTACCTAGTATACTAATATATAAATACATCTATGATAATGAATTTACTAAATACAGTAGTTTTTTATCAGAAATTTAAAAATATCTATGTTATTTGTACTAGCTTATAAGTTGGGAGAAGTTAGACTAGGATGAAAATTCTATAAGAATATGTGTTATGTATTGTTTTATATAATCGGTAAAGACGTTATACGATGTCAAGAAAAAAATCTCAATCACTATTCTTACACGTATTGTTATAATCCAGAATTTTGGGCCTCTGTTGTTGACTGTTAATTATAAATAACACATTTTTACTTATTTTTGGTGAGTGGATCTATTTCAAATCCAGCCCGTTTATGAAGAAAATCACGTGAACTTATAGATGTTGGCTAATTAAACGTAGTTCCTCCTGTGAGTGACGTTTCCTGAAAAAGATATTGAATTTAATACCAACAGAAGGATAAAAATGCCTCACAGTGCGTTCATCTGAAGAAATAAAACAGCATTTTCCAAATATAAGTTGAGCTTGAATCTAAAACGTTGATCACCGAGAGATAATAAAAAGATAATACGTTCTTAATACTAAAAATATATATTTTCTTCATACTGGCCATAAATAGATAGTAGGCAGGAAAGTACGTTCATTTAGGTAACCCTGGTAATATACCAGCATTGCTTAAGAAGTGTGAATGAGCAGGTTTATATGAATTTGAATACGCCTCAAAGCAATTTTATAAATTGCATTTTAGGGCACTACATCTATGAAATATGATCCCGAATTATTATCCGAAACAGCAATTTCAGTTGATATATCTCATTATTTCAGAAAGTAATTTGTCTGTTGATATGTATTTCACATTTAAATCTTACAAACATAAAATACGATACAGCTACGTGTGCTCGTATATAAGTCTTTTTGATTAATTCACTCTTTATTATAAAATGTTATGTTTGTTGATTTGTCTATTGTTTTTTTACAAAGTCGTCACCGCTTATCAAGGACAACTCGGGGATAAGGGTTAATAAGCGTACAGTGGTCAATGGGACACGGTCGCAAAAATTGTTAGTATTGGGAATTTTATAAATTGGATTAGTTAAGCGGAACGGCTCATCAAGAACTTGTTTACGTTGGACTTGAAGCTGATGATGTTATAGGGAGCTGGAAAGCAGGCAAAAGGAAGAGAGTTGCATGGGTGTGCAGTTCTAAGAAAGAAAATGTATTCAGGGATATTACGATTAGGTTTAGGCACAGATAAATAGTGGGGGATTCAAATATTATAAAAATCTTAATTGGTGTCAAACGCCAACTGGTTATTAATAACAGGAGCAGCCATTTCTTACGCACATACTAGATCATGACAGGACACTGTAGGGGTCACTTAATGTCTTAAATTCCGTTCAAATTCATGTGTTGGACAGAAACATGCCCGAGTTCGACTGAACAAAACTGAAGCAGGCCAGACTTTACATCGACAAGAATGTTATGAATAACACAATCCTGATGAGAACAGACGAATTCAAAAAATAAATTTAGTTCTCTACACTTGAAAAAAAGTTCGTTTGTCGTTTTGCTAATATAAAAATGTGGTATCGCTTTTCGTGATGCGAACTTGGTTTTCTTCAGCGGCGTAATAATAGCAAGACTTTAATATACAAACACAGTATTTAACCCTTATCATAAAGTGGCATCTTGGCCTTGATAATGTGATGATGCCTGTTTAAAAACAAACAAAAAAACAGTTTTCATTTCCATCCCAATTTATAGCGCGTGTCATTGTGGACATGGACTACTTCTGTCCTCGTAGGAAAGCTAGAAAAAAGGAGCCATATCCGCTCGATGACCGTTCTATTGCTTATTCAGTTTGACAAACTCTTAATTCCTTTACGAATTTCACAGTTTTGGGGTGTGTCACGATTTAGCGTCGAATAGGATATTCGAGATTAAATGTAAATATTTAATATACGCGTGTTAAAAATATTTTAGATCATTGTAAAGAAAATGTCTTTATAGTATTTATCTAGTAAAGTCTAGGGCATCATTTTCGAAATGTTGACATGATTTTCTCATCTTTAATAGCAACGCAGAGCATGTACTAAACAACCTGGACGCTAAACTGTAGTAGACTCAATTTTAAAAATGAATTAAATAACATAAAAATTGATTGATTCCTTTCTGCTTTTTAAAAGAAAAACACTAATATAAGGGCTGTGGCATAAATAGATGGATTTACCCCTTAAATATTTTCTGATAAAAATTTATATTTTTTTATACTGTACGTAGGGGAACCTGGGGCAAAACGAGATACTAAAGGGAAAAGGAACTATCGAGTCAAAAGTAGCATTGACATATAAACCATATTCTGTGTACTGAACATTCAAAGTATTGGAAAACAATGCCACAACAAACAAAAAAAAAGATGAGAAATTATTTTCAAAAGAAATACAGATGATTTATTCAGCTAACTGTATTGTCCCGTTTTGCCTCATGCTTGGGGAAAAATGAGACGGATCTTGGTCAGAATAAGTCAGTCTTCACAGAGCTCACAAATGCCAGGCTTAAGTAGGTCAAACTGATTAATCTATTACCATAGCCCATAGAAATATCTGTCAGAACTTTAATTCTTGTTTGACAAATCTGTATATTTTTCGGAAAGAACACGATTTCAGCAGAACCATAAAAATAGATCAAAATAGATAACTTTTGAGTACTTACCTCTTTTTGATGTACGGGGCTGAATAAAATAATGGTAGACGTTGGCGGCAAAGCGTTACTACGTGATCTCTTGATCAGATTCCTCGCGAAATAGCTCTCTCCCTCTCTGTTTCAGTTATCTGTGGTGTATCGTTTTACCCCGCTATCACGTTTTGCCCAAGGTTCCCTTATTTTAATAAATGTATTTTTTTTTGCGTTTACAAATATATGATTTATTGTATACGTAACGTATTTTTCGTGGCGGCGACATTTAAATCGACAACTCTGTTTAATGTAATTGTAGATTTTGCAAGACTCAATCATTTTTGCGTGATTTTTTTTTCCAGTTTATAATGAATAAACTGACACACGAGTAGTGTTTGCAAATTGAAAATGATTCAATCAATTTATTGAGGCATTGATGAACGAATAACTTCCCGAAACGAACCTGTTTACTGGCCTCCTCGTTTGTGCAATTTTACCCCATTAGATTATTTTCTCTCGAAGTATATAAAATGTGCCGTGTTTACGCTGATAAACCAAACACAGGAAAAAAAAACTTGGAAGACAAAATGTAATCCGTTATTGCCGACATGCAGCCTCAATTGATGCATAGAGTTTGTGAACATTAACGCTCTTGATTATGCTCTTTTTTATTACATTTTCACCCCAAAAAAGGCACACTGCAACTTTGGTACAGGAGTCTACAATCAGGAAGATAAGTTACTGAGGTACTATGTAGGGAGTTGGGCAGCAAGATGTCGGTTCATGTTACTCCTACCACTTTAGTGGCCCCTGTATTCTTTACGATAAATATATATTATAATCATACATTAATACTACTTGAGGCTTCTTTCATTTGTGACCCCTAGCGCGGGTCTACAACAGATAGACCGTTAGGATTCGTAACAAAATTGAAGTTGTGTGTAACAGAACTACGTTTTCTTTAATCTAATAAATGTGTTTTTTTTTAATTACATTTTACCACCAAACAAGGCACATTGTTACTTTGGTATAACGGGATACTATCATGGACATAAGCTACTGGGATACTATGTAGGGATTTGGGCAGCAAGATGTCAGTTCACGTTACACTTGAACTTTTGCATGTCAGTATAGTTGGGGAAGCAGTGGCCCGGAGTGGAATTCCAAAATTTGGCGGTTCTGGAGAAGAAACTACTGGAGTAGAAATATCTCTTACATCTAGAGATCTCTACTGTGTAGGGGGGTTTAGCTGCTTGTAGGGTTTGTCTGGGATATTATCGTAGTGGGGGTACAAGTGTTTGCAGTTCGTCAGAGATTTCACTATTAAAATACTCGTAGAACAGGTAGAGGGATGCAATATTTCGTCGGTGGGACAGAGGCTTAAGCTTAGATGACAGATCAGGACCTATCACGTAGGCGACTCTCTTTTAAACCCTGTGCAGGAGTGAAAGACTAGTAGCAGATTCACCAGCCCAAATATGATAGCAATACTTCATACATTTGCGATTGGTGGCCTTATAGAGGTAATGGATACATTCGGGCGTTAGTAGCTTTCTAGCACGGTAGAGAGAACCTACCGTCTTTGCAGCGGTTCTGGCAATGCTCCCAATGTAATTGTTCGAACTGATGTTTCCTGTGAACGTTAGGCCGAGGAGTTTTAAAGAAGTACTTTCAGGTAATGTATCTTTGGCCATTGCTATTGATAGTAGATAAGGTTTCTTGTAATTATTGAAGGGAACAAGTTTAGTCTTCGCAGCATTGAATGTGACCATCAGTTTTTGTCTCCATTCCACTACAGATTATAAGTCATTCTCTAGTATTTCTGCCATTTCCTTAGATATGTGTCCATTTCTTTTCCTGGCGTGTCTATTATAGAGCGAGTTGTCATCAGCATATATACCCATCTCAAAGACAAATTTTTCAGGGAGGTCATTTATGAATATTAGGAATAATAAAGGTCAAAGTATAGACCCCCTAAGACACTCCCGCGTTTATATCATTTTGTTTAGATGTACGACCGTCGGGGACAACCGGAATTTTATTTTCTTATCTAAGAAGGATGTTATTATGTTAAGTAATTATCCAGCGATACCGTATGATCTGATTATCCTGAGAAGACCTTCATGGCATACCCTGTCAAAAGCCTTAGTTATATCTATACCGACATCTCTACATTCTACTGCTTTGTCCAGTGAATTGTATATACGTTCATAGATTACAGTTAGGATGTCTGTTGTGGAACGACTTTGCGTACATCCTATTGTTGGTCGGTCAGAAGCTTAGCATTTGTAAGGTGATGGATTAGAGTTTCATTAATTATTGACTCAAATATTTTGGCGAAAAGTGGGAGGAGGCTAATGGGGCGATAATTAATAGGATCACTTCTATCACCAGAATTCTTTGAAAACTCGTACTACAGAAGCAGTTATGCGGGAAACGTGGTCATGTCCCCAAGGTTATTATGAAATTATAAAAGCCCAAAACTGATATTTAGTATAAAAATGCATAAAATATATTATAACATTCTTTTTTCTCTGATTTGATAATGATCCGTTCGTGAAACAAAACAAGAGCCAGGTACGTCCAAGGATGGAATACTGTAGTCAAATGCCCTTTTCTCTTCGCTGCAACCTCTTTCTCACAGAAGAGATGTTGCGAGTTTGTCTCTGCTTTATCGTTATTTTCATGGAGCTTCAATCTATGGTCCCTCCTCGCCACAGAAGAAAATACTCGTCTAGCGTGAAACATTATCAATAATTCCCCCACTCTTTATCTAGGCATAAACCTAAACGTAGATTCCATGAATGAAGCTTCTTTCTGAGATCTGCACGCATGTGGAACTGTCTTCCGTTTTCCTGCTTTCCAGCTGTCTATAATATGGTTGTGTTTAAGTCCAACGTGAACAAGTTTCTTATGAGCCGTTACACTTGTTAACAAATTTACCGAACTTCCATTACTATCAATTACTATATTGTCCTTTTGACTACTGCACACTCTTTAACCCTTATCCTTGAGTGGTCTGTCGGCATTGATTAGTGGTGACGCCTATGTAAAAAAAAACACTTTACAGGTATAGAAGTTAAACGTCAACACAACATGCACATAGTTCCTATCAGAGAACAGTTTTTCATTAAGAAAGGCCATGTCTTAGACGTAATGCTCTTCTACCAGATGTCTTTAATAACAGGAACATGCGTTTACACATTTGAACAGATAAAAATGACATAAAACGTGCAAATATTCAAGGACAAATTATTTTTTCTTTGAATCAGAAAAGTTTTTTAAAGAAATATTTGATATGATTTCCTCGCCTTTCAATCTCAATGTCTCTTTACTCCCCCCCTATACCATTCGTGTACTATTGCTTCATAAAATATTTCATATAATCAGATTCTACTAAGACAAATGAAGATGTGGTTTTTAAGGACCGCAGCACTAAACAATATAACGTTAATGGAAATGTGCGCATTGGACCAACGGTTTGCCATCTACTTAGGACTGATTGTCTAAACGGCAGGCTTAATACAAATTACACACGCGCACACACACACACACACACCCACACAAACACACACATATATATATATATATATATATATATATATATATATATATATATATTCAAGCGAATATTATTAAATGCAATGAAGACAATTTGCTTTATGATTCTTGTTTTTAATTTTTCGATTTTCCGTATAATCTTTTTTATATCGAAATCAAAAATATTAATAAAATTCTGTAGTTGGTGTTGTTATGAGCGATTTCGGATTTTTAATCGACCTATATTTTGTATCGACTCTATATATTTTAATTATAATCACCTAACGCCTTGTACTGTATATTTTAGTTTTTACTTTTAAATCTCATTTTCGCTCATTCGCCCTTTTACTTCAACACCTAAAGAGGATTCGTGAACGAATCGAAAGCGCTCGTGACAATAACAACTATGGAACTTTTACTAATATTTTTGATTTTTAATATGAAAATGATTCAATGGAAAAATCGAAAAAAAAAAAATATTATCATCAAGCAAAGTGTATCTGCTGCATTTAATAATATTTGATTGAATGAAAAAATGCTGCCTAAATATACCGCACATACACACACACACACACACACACATATATATATATATATATATATATATATATATATATATATATATATATAGAGAGAGAGAGAGAGGGAGAGAGAGAGACTAAAAACACCGGACCCAACTCTAATTAGGCCTCGTTTCTTAGTGTTTTGTCCGAATGAAATGAACCTTTGGCCATAATTAGTTTATTCTATTCAAAACATCACATCAAAACAGTAGAGTATTTGGCCTTTATTTCTCTGTTCTACACATATGTTCTAGATTGGTTCCAGTTAGCTTTTTTGTTGTTTTTTGGGTCACCCTGTATATGCTAGAACACCAGCTTTGATAATTTGTTATAAGAAAAACCAAACCCGCACACTCTTACAAAGCAATGATATAACCCTTAGAAAATGGCATCCAGTCTCTACCAGTAATACGGTAAAGACAAAACGTGTTTTCGTTTATGGAATTGTTACAACTGTTTACTTGTAGAATTTTGTATGGATTCTTCCAACTGATTTATTTTATTTTTTATACTGCTAAATCAATAAATTATACTCCGTTCCTCTACGTCAGCACTGATTTTTATGCAAACTTGATTTAAAATAAAATAGATATTGGGACAAATCGAATAATTTTTTGTAGCATTATCAGTTGATTTTTTTTATAAAACATAATCTTTAATAATTTAAGAATTAAAATGTATTGAAAAGAGACATATTTTTAATATCTGGTTAATAAAATTGATTACTTTAAATTGAAATGATGGTATACAGAGAGTTTAGTACGTGTAACTTGAATTTTTACTTCACATTAATTCAAACTTCAGGGTTTTTTAAAATTACATTTTCACCCCAAACAATGAACATTGTCACTTTGGTGTAGGGGGCTACTATCAGGGGCAACAACTACTGGGGCACTATGTAGTGTTTGGCCAGCAAGATGTTGGTTCACGTTAAACTTGAACTTCTGTATGTCAGTACAGTTGGGGAAGAAGGGACCTGGAATGAAATCTCAGAGTCTAGCGGTTCTGGGGAAGAAACTACTGGAGTAGAAAGATATTTTACATCTAGGGATCTCTACTGTGTGGGGGGGATTTAGCTGTATGTCGGGTTTGTCAACGGTGTCTACGTCGTGGGGGCACAAGTGTCTGCAGTTCGCCAGAGCAGTCACCATTAAAATACTTGTAGAACAGGTAGAGGGACGCAACATTTCGTCGATGGGACAGAGGCTTAAACTTAAATTCCAGTTCAGGGCCTATCAGATTGGTGACTCTCTTTTGAACCTTCGGTTTCTTTGCAATCCTAGTATGATAACCTGTAGGGAGGCTCCTCCTCTGATTCAAACAGCAATCCGCCGTCATAAGTGCATTTTAACGAGCCAGATTCATAGTCACCATATGTTCCAGTTCCTGATGGAATATCTACGTTCTGCTTGTAACTCATTAGACGCGGGTTTTCAGAAATATCGGCTCATATATGAAAATACGTAATTAATCTTGACACTCAATTAATACCTAAGAGTTCTGAAAGCATTAAATGTGTTAAGTTCTGTGTTTTTGTTCTGGTCTTATTTTTGCCAAATTAAGTTTTTTTTAGTATCAGATTCAATTTCATTAAACGATTCCAAGTCAAATTCGTTCATTTAGCTTTTGAATGAAAATCCCCCTCCACCAGATCACTCAATTTTTGTGTATACTGCGCCAAATGTTGGAACATTTCGAGGTTTTACGACTATAAACTATCCCTTCCCTAACATAATCATCCTGAACTATCGAGCATGTTAACTTTTTTGTTATTTAAATAATTATTTTTAATCTAAACTATTATTCGACACGGAAGTTAACACGTGAAACTTCTTTTAAATCTACCACACATGTGAACATTAGAACAGACACGTCCAAAAACGACAAGTGGCCTTGCTAAAAACTTTACCAGATTGATTAAAATCAATGTACGAAAGCTGGGAAAATTGTTGCATCCTTCTATCGATCTAGAAGATACCTCACTGCTGATGCAATTCTCTACCTATATAAGAACCAGGTACGTCCAAGAATTGAGTACTGATGCCACATCTAGGCAGAAGCTGCTAGAAATGCCTTATTCGTCGTTGACAGATTTAAAAAAAGACTTTGTAGCCTAGTTGGGGAATCCCTTGTCTCTTCCCTGCAGCCCCTTTTTTCACAGAAGAGAGGTTGCGAGCCTGTCTCTGCTTTAACGATGTTTCTATCGCAAGTGCTCGTGGGAGCTCAAATCTATGCCCCCCTCTCCAAACATTCACAAGAAACATTCATCTAGCTGAAAAAAACTCTCAATAATTTCCCACACTCTTTATCTGTGCCTGAATCTAATCCGAGATTCCCTGAACAAAGTTTCTTTCATAAAACTGCACACTTGTGGAACTCTCTTCCTTTTGCCTGCTTTTGAGCCGTTCCCATTAAGTCATCCAATTTACCAAATATCAATTACTAGCAATTATTACGACATTGCCTCATTGACCATTGTACGCTTATTAACCCTCATCCTCGAGTGGCCTCCTTTCTAAAAAAAAATTGGGTTCAACGAATCAGATTCGTCCTGAATCAGCTGAAAAAACTAAGTCCACAGATTTGTTGTTATCTAGTATATTTAACATTTAGCTCTATTAATTAGCATGGCTATTCAAATGTCTCGGCCTTACATTCTAGTGAACTAAAAAAAAAATCATATGCACATGCAACTAGGTAGGTTTAATAAAATCTAGACTCAATTTGATGTGATGCAAATCTTTTAACTCCTACAAATACTATTTCTCCCTAAAAAGAAAGCATTAGTCTTTGAACTTATCTGGGCCGCCCCTCCCCAAATGTCCTCCGACTTTTTGATTCGGTTTTAATAAATCAGTTGGATTTTCATTTGCATTGTTATGATGACTCAAGTCATGCATTTATGAACTTAAACCTGATGCAGATATTGACAACCTATTAACGAAAACAGGTTTCTCTCATTAAGTATTGCTTTTTGGCAAACCACGTATAATTTTTTACCCGATGAACTTACACCAGTTTACCATAAACGACCGGTCAAGTTCTTTAGCATTTATTTAACGTTGAAACGTTTTGTTTTTTTGTTTGTTCTTTGTATTTTTTATTATATTTTCCCACCAAACAAGACACATTGCCACTTTAATGTAGTGGGCTACCTACCAGGGACATAAGCTACAGAGGTACTATGTGGGGAGTTGGGCAGCAAGATGTCGATTCACGTTACAATTGAACTTCTGCATGTGAGTACAGTTGGGGAAGCAGGATCCAAAAAGGAAATTCCAAAGTCTAGCGGTTATGGGGAAGAAACTACTGGATTAGAAGGCTCTGTTAAACGTAGGCATCTAAACTGTGAAGGGGTGGAATTTTGCTGCTTTTCGGGTTTGTCTGGGGTATTTCCATCGAGGGCGTACAAGTGTCTGCAGTTCTTCGGAGCATTCACCGTTAGAGTACATGTAGAACAGGCAGAGGGGTGCTACATTTCGTCGATGGGACAGAGGCTGGCGCTTAGATGACAGTTCAGGATCTATAAAGTATTATTATCTTTCACTTATACCCATTGCATTGCTCTATAATTTACGGTCTTTTAATTAAGAATTTCAAGATGCAGAAAAATCATAGTTTGTTTTTTGTAGCCAGCGGCTTTCCGTTCAAGCGTGTTATTATAGTAGTTGACTAAGGACAAACGCATTAGTCCGATCAAAAATAATTTATTCCCTGTCATTAATTTTTTTAATTAATACAAAAAAGGGTTTTTCTAAAAACGAATTATGTATTTGATCGTCCGCAACATCATGGTCTAGTGCGGGAAAATTAAATAAAAGTTCATAGACAATAACATAAAAATACAGTTGCTTGATATCGGTAATTGCTCTTCTGTTGCCAGAGTGATACTATATTGCTGCTTGACAGTTTTTAATAAAACATTATTTCAAATATATAGCATTTTGCCTAAGGAGAAAAGTAATAATGTTGGTAATTAAAATTGTAACAAGTAAATAATATTTGTAATATTAGCGGGACCTAAGGGAATTCCACAGCGAACTCTTTGATATGTAATATATTGATGTTGACATTCTGTGGGTGTTAAGCGTAAATGGAGAAGCCCTGACATTATTGTATCTGTTTTGCTTAAGCTGAAAAAAAGTATTTACCTTAGCTAGCAGGGACGCCCGGCGTAGCCCAGTCATAATATACGTGTAAGTATGATATTTTAATTAATGCAAAATTCATATATATATATATATATATATATATATATATATATATATATATATATATATATATATATATATATGTGTGTGTGTGTGTATATATTATTATTATTATTATTATTATTATTATTATTATTATTAAATCAATTTTTATCGATTCTTGTATATTATAAAGTAGTGATTTAAAAAAGTAAAATTCATATGACTTTCATTTCATCTATAATCGAAACTGAAACAAAAACCTATGAAGAAAACAAATAGAAAGTGCTCAATACTATTGCAGTGCAAATATATGTTTCATTTTTTATTACCGTTTTATCTGCTTAGTTACACATGTTTCGGTTACCGAATGCTATTAACAATCTAGTAACTTCATCAGCCATTTTCTGTCATGTCCGATGAATTTACTGGATCGATAATACGATTTGTAACCGAAACAATTGTAACTAAGCAGATAAATTGGTAATAAAAAATATAAAACACACACACACAGACACACACACACACATATATATATATATATATATATATATATGTTTGTGTATATATACAAATTTAGCTAAATTGTATATAACAATTAAAGATAAAAAAAAAGATAAAAAATGAGAAGTTCATTTTAGAATTAAATAAGATACGTTAATTAAAGGTATAGAAACTTTACTATATAACCTAAATAAGATAAATGTAATTTAAATTTAATAATTGTTGTCGGTAAAATGCTAATACCTGAGATATTTCAATGACACAAACAAAGGTAAAATCCAATTTTAAGTAATTGCCGAATATTGCGCTAAACATATTATGATGAATAAAAATTAAAATAGTATGATTTCAACGACTAAAATAAATCTATCGTTATGATAATTATACAATGGAGAGGAAATGCCTAAGACACTAACCATGTCCAGACCCCATATCCAATCCCTCTGCTTACAGAAAGGAGGTCTCTTTAAACGGACGTAAATAGTCTCCAAAACCTTCAGGTAAAAAATGAATGAACGTAACATAGAATAGAAAATGAGTCATTGCTAAAATTATTTGCACCTCGCGGGGGTTTAAGCAAATGGTCTGTTATAGCAGATCCAACCCTATTACCTAAAACAGGTGTTGGTCGGTAGATTCAATTCCTGATTTTGCTTGGTACATGTTTTTGGACGAGACCATCTAACCTGAGGGTCGTTCCGCCAATGTAATCTGCACTGAAACTACATTTATAGTGAAAAATTATAAAGTGAGGGCGAAACCCGGTGGACTGGCTTACTACTTATTTATTTATTTAATTAATTATTTATTTATTTCACATCCTCCAGTGGATGTTTTCCCTCCGTCCTTCTTTTTAACATGGATGCCAAAAAAAAAAAAAACCCCAAACATTTCTATCATATATATGTGTGTGTGTGTGTGTGTGTGTGTTAAAACTGGTAATTAGTAAAAACCTGAAGAGAGTGCTCAATAATGTTGCAGTGCAAATATGTGTTTTATATTGTATTACCGTTTTATCTGTTTGGTTACATATGTTTCGGATGGTGGACCATGTTTACGATCTAACAGCCTCTAAACATTTTCTGTAAAGTCCGACGAGGCTGTTAGATCGTAAACATGGTCCAACATCCGAAAAATATGTAACTAAATAGATAAAACGGTAATAAACACACACACACACACACGTATATATATATATATATATATATATATAAATATATATATATATATATATATATACTAGATTTCCCGTAACCCGTTGGGTCAGTATATTTTGAAGTTAGGAAGAGAATAGTAACTATACAGAATTAATGAATGTACGTGCAAGTGAGTATACAGAATTAATGTATAAACGCACAAAAGTTGAATGGGCGCGCACACAAAACAAACGTGCCGACCACTAAAAACAGTACGCAATTCTGCGTGCGCTAAAAAAATTGAATGCACACGCAGAAAAAAAAGCTACAAGTGAAAACAATGCAGAATACATTGGATAATTTAGGTCCTGTTATGATTGTCTCCAGATTTAATTTTAAAAAATCCTTTATATAAGTTTTGTAGTATGTTAAAAACATGAAACAATGAAAAGATACAAGGATGGGTGGGGATTGTAAAGGTTCACACTAATTTTTTGTGTGTTTACAGCCTTTAAAATATCAGGAAATATTAATAAACTAAGTAATTTTTTTGCGATGAGACCTTTTCAAAGCATATATTTAAAACAGTAAAAATTATCCCCCTACAAAGTTTTTGAAATGTTTCTACGCATTTTTAAATGATTAGAAATTATAGCCCCACCCCCACCCTGCCACCAAACTTGAAAAAATGCTAAAGAATACATTTTTATTTTTCCGCAACAGGACCAAAAGTGGGTGCTCATTTTACGTTAAATTCAAAAAGATAAATAAAACCCCACTCAAAAATGTTATATATATATATACATATATATATATATATATATATATATATATATATATATATATATATATATATATATTAATTCTTCTTTCATATTAAATTTAAAGATCGCTGAAACGTATAGTTAAAAAATAAGTAGATATTTATTTCTTTTTTGGAGGTAAACTACGCTAAGTTACATAGTAAAAAATATGTTTTTTTTGTTTTTTTAAATATATACATTTTTCAAATAGACCTGTTTATTCTATTTACATTAAAACATTAAAGCTTTTTTTTTGTTTCAAAACTATCCCAACAAGCAATGAAAAATACAAATAAAAATAGACAATTGTGTACGAGGAAAGTGTAAATATTTTATAAAGTTCTAGTAATTATCACGCAAAATTCGAGTAAAACAATTATTTTTCAAAATATGTAAATTGATAAAGTAGACGATGAAAACAATCAGATTATACCGAGCGAAAAAAGAGTTAAAAAAGAAACATAAAACAAAAAAATTATTTACAACCTACTTTTAAAAATTCATAAAATGTATTATTTTATTTTTTATTGTCAATTCCTGTGTTTTTGTTTATTTGATTGAGTGAAGAAATATTTTTGTAACAGTAAAACAAACATTTTTCAATTATTTTTTGTTTATTTTTGTTGCAAAAATTATCTTCTGTTTGAATTAATGAAAAAAAGGTACTTGTTTAGTTTAAGGAAGGAATAACATTTTTTTGAGGTCATATATTTTTTTTCTTAAAACTTTGCGATCCGACCAAATATCACACTCCTGCCCTAGTTTGTTTTACATTACGGTTTTGCAGGCCCCCAAATATATTAATCTTTAAATTATTAGTATCCGCAGATGAGATCGTTGGAAAAAGTGTCATGGCGCAAGGAAGTCAGTATCTACATTGGCCATTACTGCATCTCCAACTAAAACCGTCCGTTACGTTTCATTATTTAAGCATACATTCCGAGTGCATTTGTTCATCTTCTCAATCATCTCTTTCTAGAGAATTCATAATTGTTCATTTTCTATTCTTCGTCACAAGAATAAAGATTTGTTTTTTGCAGCGCATGATACTCTATCCTTCCAATTTTTAAAAATTTTTTTGAAGAGCAATGAAACCCTCTGTATTTTTTTTCTTTAAATTTGGTGTCGTCTGCTTTTTCTCGTCGTATTTTATCGCTCAGTTTCTAAGTATATAAGCTCACTCGACATTTACCAGGCTAGCTTTTGACATCTTCCCGGCGTTTCCGAGTGAGACTCACGGGACAAAAAAAGTTTTAGAAATGTAGAAAAATAAAATGCATAAATCTACTTTTAAACAAAATTACCGATTAAAAAAAAAAGATTTCATGTTTTGCTTTTATTGAAAGCACGAGGCGTAACCCGGAGCCGGACACATAATTCCGACTCCAAAACAATGAGTTATATAACATATATATCTGTATATCACAGCAGTAAATACTTTTCCAGCAATTTCGAACCAAATGCAACGGCGTTTTTCTTTTTCTGATATTTTTGAAGATTCTCTCGATTTATCGAACTGTTTTAGTATGAAGCCAAGATATTCGATGTGTGACATTTTTCTCGCAAACTTGCCATCAATCATATATATATATATATATATATATATATATATATATATATATATATGTGTGTGTGTGTGTGTGCGTGTGTGTGTGTATGTATGTATGTTATAAATGTCACTTCTGCATAACTTAATTATATTATCAAATCAATTAGGTAAAAAGAGGAATTAAGATGTTGCTCTGATGATCTAATCGGGTTATATGTAACTTTTATTTCTTAGATTTTATTTACTATATTTCATCGCTTTTTTTATCTGTGTTAAGTTCTTTATCTTTCTCGGTAAGTTTGATTTGTTT
>NC_136520.1:50934470-50951970 GCF_053919585.1 Euprymna scolopes
AATACGAAATTTTCAGCGATTATTAGGACAAGAATGAACTTTATAACAGTGTACTTATTTTTCATAAACGATATTTATATATATATATATATTTTTTTTTTTGCTTACACCCCCCCTTGTTTTGAAGTGGGAACAAATATGCTTAAAATAATCATCTGAAACTGAAATCAACATATTGTGTTGTTGTAAGGGACAGAATTATAGATTCAAAAAAAAAAAAAATGTTTTCATACCTGAATATCAGAACTTCGATTGTGTTTAATTATCCCGCTTTTGAGTTTTGAAGTGTGAAATTCGGTGAATATGTGAAGTAAAATAATTAATTTAAGTTAAGCAAAACAAAGAAAAATTTTTTTTAATATTTATACGAAAAAACTATTTTAAAATTTTTGATAAATAAATTAACAATTTCTTTTAGCGAGCCGAATAATGCATGACCATTATTAAACAGGGCATGCTTTGAATAATCGATACCAAAAAAAAAAATCGATAAATATTGTGCCCTTTGTGTTAAAAATAGCATCATTTTTTTCGATCCCGTTTGAAAACGTTTGCCGCCTTTCGACTACGGTGGACCAAACGCGCTGAAATATTTTTTTTTATTCTGCTTTAAATTGCCCCCCCCCCCATTTTGGGGAGCCTGCCCCCCACACACATACACATTAAAAACCAAACGTATACAAATGGTCTCCCATCTGGTACTGGCCAGCCTCAGCTTAATAATACATTGAAATTTTCGTCACTGAAATATAAGTTTTTTTTGGCCTGTTTGGTCTTCGATAGTTTGCTTTTTATCAAACGAAAACGTAAACAGAGTCGATCTGAACTCTACGTCAACGCGAAATATCTGGTTACCTATATGAATAAGTGGAATTATTTGAAATTCAGGTACTTATATTATAATATTTTTGCATATTCTCTTAGAAACTCATCCTAAATCTTAGTTAGACAATAAATAAATTAATTAATTATTTCAAAAACCCTTTTTTTTAAATATTTAAGTACGTTTTTTGTGCAAGACAAAAAATGTCAATTGTTAACTTTTTGGGAAAATTTAACATTTAAAATTGAATTAAAAATAGTAGAAAAAGTTTTACATTATTCTGTTTTCTATATGATAAAATTCAGGGTTTTATCTTTCTGGAAAAAAAAAGTTACTCAGAAATAATGTAATACAAGTACCCTAAAGCATAATTCACTTAATTTTGTGTTTACACGGGATATTTTCTATTAAACATTCGTATGACGTTTTAGATTTTTCGTACGTACTTGTAATTAAACCAATGTTCGTCTACTCTTAAACACTACTTTATATATGAGTCGAATTACTCAACAATTACCATTGGAGTCTTGGTTTCAGGTGTATATGGCTTCTATAAACTGTAAGAAATTATAATTTTGCTTCAATTTTTTACTCTCATATCGGAATGAAATTCTAAATATGTTAAAGATACATACATAACCGATTTTTATTTTTTTCTTTCGTACTAACTGAATCTTAATCTGACGATGACGATTTAGTGCACGTATTGCTGTGTATTTCATCATTTAGTTCTGATTGCACTAGAAGGCTTTGTAATAATGACAATAAAGCTAACAATGAATAAAATAACGTAGGGGACGGTTGAATAGAAAGTTATTAAGACGAAGAAGATTAAACGACTGTATACCGATACACTATGACTGACTGGGATAGCTTGCAATATAAATGCTGAAGTCCCTCAGGGGTCAATCCTAGGCCCAACTCTCTTCCTGATCTACACCAATGACCTCCCCAAAAACATATTTAAATCATTCGTTGACATCTATGCTGATGACACAACCATCTACGACAACACATAAAAGGCTGTAAATGACAAAGTTCTCTCTGATTCTCTCTCCTCTGATCTTGAGCGCGTGGTTCAGTAGGGGAAGATGTGGCTGGTTACCTTTAATGCATCCAAAACCAAACTCCTACCCTTACATCATCAACGCTTTGATCCCCATCTGCCATCTATTGTGATGGATGGCTCTCGTCTGGGTGAGGCCCTGTGTTGTGACAAGCTGCTGGGTTTGACCTTTACTCCTGATCTGAAATGGAACACGTACATCAAGTCTGTTGCCAAGGTAGCTGGAAAGATGGTGGGATCCTTCTACCGCTCCAGAAGCTATCTCACTACTGATGCAATTCTCTACGTCCAAGGATGGAATACTCTTGCCATATCTGGGCAGGAGCTGCTAAAAACAGCCTATCCTGCCTTGACAGAGTACAAAATAGACTTCGTGGCTTAGTGGGGGATACCCTTTTCTCTACCCTGCAACCTCTCTCTCACAGAAGAGACGTTGCGAGCCTATCCTTGTTTTATCGTTATGTCCATGGCAGGTGCTCGTCTGAACTCCAATCTCTGGTCCCCCCTTTCCAGTCTTTGACGAAAAACACCCGTCTAGCTGAATCCACGGTGAAAAATTTCCCCCACTCTATATCTGTGCCTAAATCAAAACGCGGATTCCATGAACAAAGCTTATTTCTTAGAACTGCACGCCTGTGGAACTCTGTTCCGTCTGCCTGCTTCCCACCGGACTACAACTTGGATGTCCTCAAGTCCAACGTTAACAAATTCCTAATTAGCAGCCCCCTTAAGTAAACACTTCATCAAATCTCCACACTAACATAATGTACTTGCAATAACCCTTATCCCTGAGTGGCTTCCGGGCCTTGATAAGTGGTGATCACTGTGTAAAAAAAAAGGGAAAGAAGAAATATTGAAGAGGTTGAAAGTTGTGAGGAAGAGTAGAAGAGAGAGGCTAAAAGAAAATGAAATAGAAGGTGGGAAGGACGAATAAGGTAGCAATTGTAGTTCATGTCCCTGACATTAGTCTCCCACACCAAAGTCGCAATGTCCTTTGTTTGGGGTAAAAATGTAATTAAAAAATAAAATTTAAAAAAATATATTCCACCAAATTAATCGGGAATTCAGAGATTAAACAATCAATAATTTCACATAGTAAAATTAAAATAAAAATCTTGTTTCTTAACAGAAAACTAACAATAAAATTATTTTTTCTAACTGTTAAGAATTAAAATTAAAAAAAAGAGAATGAAAATGCAAACTTACATGAGTAGAAATATATATTTTGAAATGTAATTAATAAAAAAATATCTTTAGTATAACTTAGAATAGATGAGTTTCTTAATGATTGCATTATTCGACAAAGTGTTCGCCTTCGTATCATTAAATGATAACGTTATTCGGCCATTATTCTGCATATATACTATGAATTGAATCATTCATAAATTATTTAAGTATTATAGCCCTTAATCACTCCCCAAAAATAAAAACTATCTGGGAATATATATATATATATATATATATATATATATATATATATATATATATATATATATAGAGAGAGAGAGAGAGAGAGAGAGAGAGAGAGAGAGAGAGGGGTGGGGAGAGGGGGAATAAAAAGGAATGAACCGAGTTATCCATTCATCAGCGTTTCGTTTTATTGCGAAAGTCTCGAAATAAATATGAAACGTTGATGAACACAGTACTCGATTTGTTCCCTTATATTTGTCTATTTCGACGGAATACTATTTCCATTATCAAAATCATGCCGGTCAATTTAGCTCTTATGGATAGATCATTGTATATCGGTTAGATCACTGTGACTGACGTTAAAAAAACATTTAAAAATAAAATGTTTGAATTGCACGTCATTTCTCGCGGCTAATGGTAGCTGATTGGATACGGTCTTTATTAATCCAGCCAGAGATGGCCCGTGTTGCCGGGTCCGAATCTGTCGACTGGTGTTAATCGTGACAGCCTGCAATAAAGATTCCTGAAAGGATGAAACTCTAGTGTCTGTACATATTTAATTATTATAGTAGATAATTATATATATATATATATATATATATATATATATATATATATATATATATATATATGGGGGGTTGTTCCTAAACTGGGGCGCTTTAATATATTTGTAGTCATCGACACACAGTAATGTTTCGTTGTATCACAACTTATCAGTGTCGCTAGGCTAGGACCTCTCCCAAGCCGAGGATTTAACCTAGACCCTTGGTTTTAACAATCAGCAGTTCTACCCATCGAATATATATATATATATATATATATATATATATATATATATATATATATATATATATATGTATGTATATATATATATATATATATATATATATATACACAGTTTTAGTTTCGCGTTTTTAATGGAGATGTGTTTGTGTTAAATGTCTCATACTATTAAACAAAGAGAAATACAAACTTTTAAACGTAAACTTACTTCGCGGTCGTAATAAACTTGAACTATTATTAATGTTCATATAAGTTTTAATGACATTTAATAAATGTAAAAACGAAGGCGTAAAGAATTGATTAGTTCTACCATTAAGAAAAATCGTTTGCTACGTTTGATGAGTCCCGATATCGAAATCTAAATATAACTTTAAAAGGTATGAAAAATTATCTGAACAAATATATTTATTAAAACAAATTGTCTTAAAACGTTTAGAAAATAAAATAAAATAAATTTTCCTTTTTCTAGCCAAACATTCTTGTTTTTGTTTTTTTTTTCTTTTTGATAATATGAGATAATATATATTCAAAAGGAAAACTAATCCAACAGTATTATTATCATAGAAATAGATTGTGAAGCAATCTCATTAGAAAATTATTTCGAAAAATGACAGTTTTTTAATTTTTTTTTTTTTTGTAAAGTGTGAGTTAGTAATGCAATACATTTAATATATATAAGACGTCACAAGATTTTATCTGGAAGAACTCCCCCTTTTAATGTCACGTGTTTAAATGTATCGTAATATTATCGTTTTTTTTTTTGGAAAATAAAGAACAGTCAAGTTTCGTCCAGTTTTATAAAAAGCTCATTAATTTCTTTGAAAATTGAAACAGAATATATATACCCTTCGAATATATATATATATATATATATATATATATATATATATATATATATATATATATATACTGTGTACGGTGGCCTTTGGACTTGAACTGTGGCGTGAGCAGGTCACGTGAGTTTTTAATCTAGGCCTTCTCTTTAAAAGGTCGTGCCAATACATGCTGACAAGAAAATACATATGGGAAATTAGAAAAGAACCGAGTAGAAAACTGGCAGACAAATCATATATATATATATATATATATATATATATATATATATATATATATATATATATATATATATATATATAGTCATTTATAAAATATATATGGCGATTAAGCTACACTGAATATTCTGCGTTTCATCCAACTATATGATTCGTCAGGCTTATGCGCGAATTCTGTCGTTGCTTCTTGTTTTTATATATGTTTTATAAATTACTAACTAGCTCTACCTACGTATTGAGCACTTTTGAAGTAAATACTTAAAGTTTACGCATAAATCTATACTTTCGTATATTAAATTTATGTGAATAAATGAAGTAGTTATATATATATATATATATATATATATATATATATATTCAGTGTAGCTTAATCGCCATATATATTTTATAAATTACTATATATATATATTTGTAGTCAACGATACACAGTAATGTTTCGTTGTATCACAACTTATCAGTGTCGCTAGACTAGGACCTCTATCAAGCCGAGGATTTAACCTAGACCCATCGTGTTAACAATCAGCAGTTCTACCCATCCAATATATATATATATATATATATATATATATATATATATATATATATATATATATATATGTATATATATATATATATATATATATATATATATATATATGTATATATATATATATATATATACACACAGTTTTAGTATCGCGTTTTTAATGGAGATGTGAATATATATATATTCAGTGTAGCTTAATCGCCATATATATTTTATAAATTACTATATATATATATATATATATATATATATATATATATATATATATATATATATAGTAATTAATAAAATATATATGGCGATTAAGCTACATTGAATATTCGGCGTTTCATCCACTCTAGGATTCGTCAGGCGCATAAGCCTGACGAATCCTAGAGTGGATGAAACGCCGAATATTCAGTGTAGCTTAATCGCCATATATATTTTATTAATTACTAACTAGATCTACCTACGTATTGAGCACTTTTGAAGTAAATACTTAAAGTTTACGCATAAATCTATACTTTCGTATATTAATTTTATGTGAGTAAATGAAGTAGTTATATATATATATATATATATATACATATATACACACACACACACACATATATATATGCATACATATATTTTTTGTGTATATATATTTATTATATGCATATATGCACTTGTGTATGTATGTGTATTATGGAGTTAACTTATATTTGCGTGTTTGCGTGAATATGTGCTTGAACTAGTCGTAATGCAAGCTTTGTACAAATATCAGGAACGACATCTCGGCGCCATATTTGATGTGACAGCTGCTTCCATCTTATATCTTTGATCGGGACGTCTAAGGAGATATATTAATCCGACGGGGAAGCGATTCGTTTTTTGCGTATTGCGAATGATTTAGTTAAAACCTCTTATTTGGAATCTAAAAAAAGGATTACGTATTTGTTTCCGAATGAGTGTAGTCAGTCGGAAAGCTCAGAAAACTACGAACTGTAAAAAGAATATCGGGAAAACGTCTCTTTCGCTCTCTTTCTCAATATTCTTTCTTCTGTCTTAATACTATATTGCCTGCCCGCTACAAACGGACAAGAGTTATAGACCGCTGACTTTAAATGATGAGTGTACGATGATTACTGAATGTAGGCAAATTTGAACTCACTTTAAATATTATTCGTAATTCAATGCACAGTTATTAAAAATGAACTAGCTTACATGGAATAGGTTTTAAATTTATGCTGGTATACGAGCTGAAACTTTTGATACAATGGATAACAAAGATTTAGTATTTTAGGATAACATAGTATTTAGTTCTATATAAAACATCCATGCAAGATGTCAGCCATTATGGTCCGATAGATTTTGATTAACAGTTGAAAGGGGATATATATATATATATATATATATATATATATATATATATATATATATATATACATATACATATATATATCAATGCTTGAGATATATACATATATATCACACATTCGCTATGTATATATATATATATATATATATATATATATCGATGCTTGATATATATACATATATATCACACATTCGCAAGGTATATATATATATATATATATATATATATATATATATATATATATATATATATCAAATGTCGATATTAAAGTGCTCAGTTTTGGACTTAAATTCGGAAAGCGCATACATCCGAATATTACCATACTTTGGAATTATTACAAATATGAAGACTACAATTTTATAAATAAGGTATCATACAGGATGTTATTTCAGTCGCAGCTACTCAGCCCTATGATGTATATGTATAAGTAAAATTAGATACATCGGCCTCTTGAAACACCTAGCGAATAACATGGACCTAATTATATCGCCATCTGATAAAGGGGTATATTAATAATGGGAAAATGCTGATGTCTGCAGAACTGTTCTACACGTTTGGCAGACAGAGGTACATGGACCAACACTCATTAAAGGACACTAAATGAGAAGTATGGAGACTTTCAACAAATCTTTTTAAAAACTTATAAAAAATATGTAGACACCATACATTGAATCCTACCCTTATATTCAGTCATTAAATGCCCGCCCCAAAACTTATAAATAGGATATGTCTAGGCGGTCCATAGTATCTGGCATCGATAGTACCGCACACAAAATTGCAAAGGCCATATCAAAAATATTAACCCCATTAATTGGCACTATCAGCACCGCCAACACAAAAATAACTCCGACAAAATTAAAAAAAAAACATTAATATTTATGAGAAAAATATACACAGCTTACGTGTAACATCTAATACATTAATGTATTCATTAAAAATGTTAACATTTACTCCATACACACGTAAAATCAAACATTAACTTAGTTTCCGTCCCACATTCTTATATAAATTATTAGACCGTATGGTCTGATTTCCTAAGAAGACCTTCATGCCATACCCTGTCAGAAGCCTTAGATATATAATGCAAAAACCAAATTAAACTTAGACTAACCCTAATATACATCAAATAAATGTTACCAAAGGTAAGATAAGTTACTCTTCTACCTAACTGGATAATTTTTAGTGTTTTCTGTAAGGCAACATTTTTATTCAGCCCGAAAAAATATACAGTGTTTAACAATGTATTTTAAAATTACAAATAGCAGGAGATTCTTTGTTGAACACGGTAAGTTAGGGAAAAAGAGTGAAAATTAAAAGTAACTATACAAAATACTGTAAAAACCGCACCTAATATGTCAGAGTATCTTATATTGGGCTGGTTTCTAACAGTATTTTGTATAGTTTTATTTTTAAATTTTTAACTCCTTTTCCCAAATGTTCGTGTTCAGAAGAGACTGCGTGTAATTTTCAAATACATCGGTAAACACTGAATAAACATTTTACATTAAATAACATCACTAAACATCCAGTTAGGTAACAAAGTAACTTGTCCTGCCTTTGATAACTTGTATTTGTTATATATTTGTTTTTAAACAACTTTTTCGAATCTATGTGTAGTAATAAAAACCCAACATTTAGATTATTAATTCGTTGTTGATCCTTCAAAGTTGCTTTAACAAAAAAAAAAAAAAAATGTTTCATTTAAATTATTTATTTGTCCGACAAAAAAAAAAGAGATTTTTATTTATAAAAATCCAATGTGATTTTTATTACAAATTTGTTTTATTAAAATTATATTTTCTTACGCAGACTTTTAAATAAGTGTTTTTACAATTATATATTAATGCATTTTTTATGCAATAAATGTTTTGTTTTTTAAATAGTTTTCTGTTCGGAAAAAAAGCTGTTTGTTACTTAGTGCTCGCGTTATTTAAACGAGAAAAAATTGAAACTATCGCCCCTAACAAAAGCTGCCACCGGCATACTGCAGAAGTACCCCCGAAATGACTTTTAACGATACCTTCCCTTCCCAATATATAAAAGACCTTTCGAAATAATAACGTTAGGATTTACGCGCCGTACAAAAAAATACATAAGTACAGCGTTTTCTTTTTAGTTGTTTCGTATTAACGCAAGAATTGTTTAAACTAAATTAAATCTTCTTAATAAAATAATTACATTCTGTGATAATACGTAAGTGTGTTCTTTCTTTTATTTTTCTTTCGTAATAATAACAGAAATGGTGTTAAAACTAAAGTAGTTTAAAATAATATATATGGTTTGGTTTTTCGCGTCTGGACTCTGTGATTAAGTGTATTTTTTAAACCACATGAGGGCACATAGACATTTTAGCGAATATATGCTAAACGATTACAAAGGCAATAGAGAAGGAATAATTGGCCAATAAATAAACTAAAGTAAACTCTGTTTGTCAATGTTAAATCTGTAAATGAGATTTATAACTCGTTCTGTGGCTCTTTTCAGTTTTATATTGTAAATAAAAAATACCAAATTTATAAAACAATCGTGCTTGTTTCATTATTTATTTGAACATGTCTTAGAATTTGTTTTGAATCGAAAATTAGACTATATTTTTTTTCGATTTCGATACTAATCCGATACCCGCAAAAGTTCCGATTTTTCAAATTCCCAATTCCCGATTTCGATTAATCGTTCCAACATTAATGTATATATATATATATATATATATATATATATATATATATATATATATATATATATTCCGAGTGATCGTCCCAACATTAATATATATATATATATATATATATATATATATATATATATATATATATATATATATATATATATATATATATATATATAAAGTTATTAAATGTATATGGCGATTAAGCTACACTGAATATTCCGCGTTTCATCCACTCTGGGATTCCTCAGGCTTATGCGCATAAGCCTGAGGAATCCTAGAGTGGATGAAACGCGGAATATTCAGTGTAGCTTAATCACCATATACATTTTATGACTTACTGACTAGCTCTACCTACGTATTGAGCACTTTTGAAGTAAATACTAAAAGTTTACGCATGAATCTATACTTTCGTATATTAATTTTATGTGAGTAAATTAAATAGTTATATATATATATATATATATATATATATATATATATATATATATATATAAATTAATTTTAAATAATCTAATTTTATGCGTAAATTTTCAGTATTTACTTAGATAGTGATCAATAATAGGGAAGGTTAGGAAGTAAGTTCTGAAAATATACATGACAATTATTCTATATTTATACGATTATAAAACGCGGAATATTCAGCCTAGCTTAATTGGCATATATATGTTCATAACTTATAAAATTTACTGAATTACACGAACTCAGTATATTATATATAAGTCTATATTAATATATGTATATATATATATATATATATATATATATATATATATATATATATATATATATATTAATATATATATTAATATATATATATGTATATATATATTTATATACACATATTTATATATATATGTATGCATATATATATATATATATATATATATATAATTCTCCTCGTCTTGAGTTGAGCGTATTGAGAAGTGATACATGAATTCCATTAGCATATAAAGCGATGCTCTTTGTGTAAACAAATCGAGCTTAGGTATTTCGGACACTGTCAAAACATCGTTTATTCACGACTCGTACAGCAGCCGACGATTAGTGTAATGGTTGTCGTACAGCCGGTAGGGTTTCAATCCTGGCTTGAGGTAGTTGCCTTTGTAGCCGCATTGATGAGCTATGAAACAGCGAAACAGTACTGTGTGTGGGTGCCTTTATATACATATGTTCTCTTTGTTTATATATATATATATATATATATATATATATATATATTCCCGAATGAACGAAACACTAGTGCATGTAGAATGCCTGTATATATACGAGAGTCGTTTGAAAATTCCTAATGTCTTAAGTCAAAAAGTTGGATAATGACGAGGACGGGGAAAATATCATGAAACAAGCGAGCATTTGTGCTCCAAAAAATTATTGTGTCCATTATTAATTATGCACTATTGCCTTTGGCCAACGATGACTGTTCATGGCCAGGCGGAGCACGTATTGCCATACGAGGTTCGTTCCAAAAGCGAACCCTCCTAATTGTCTATTCATAACAAAAAAAAGTCGGAATGCATTGAACGCAGAAGTGGTTCCATTAAAAAAAGCGACAGATTTATGCTTTAACAGTAACACCATTGCAATGAACTTTTTCAGGAATTTAATGTAACAATTCTGATTGCGAGGCACGCAAATGGTAGGAAATCAAGTCGCACGGTCGTTATCTGCAACAGGGAGGTTGGAATTTTCATGCTCCATCGCAATGGATTATTCGATTCCATCCTGATCGTGTTGTCTGGAATAAAAATAAAGAGGGCTACACGCACACATACACACAAACACACACACGCACACATATATGTGTGAGTATGAGTTTATGTAGCCCTCTCAACACACACATATATCTATTATATATATAAATCCGTAATCCTGTCTGTTTGTTTGTTTGTTCACAATTTGATTAATATATAAAAAGTTTCCTTACTTTACTTTTTCATTTATTTCTATATATTGCTTCATTCTTGGAAACTAGATACAATAAAAGGATTATGTCATTTGCATATGACATTAAGAAAAATCGATTTTATTAAATAGCGGTATCTTTATTAAATAGCGGTATCTTAATCTAGCGAGAGAATTGTTTTCAGTGTTTTATTTAAAATTGTTTTTAATACATTTTAAACAATAATTATATTGATAACATTTATATTTTTGGGAATTATTATTTCAACATCGAATTTTTAAAAAACTTTTAGAGTTATTTGCCCCTTAGAATCTTCCGATCCTTTCATTTGTTTGTTGTTATTATTCTTTAAACAGCTATACAGAAATCTCAAATTTTACGATGTGACCCATCGTTGTTTAATACCTAAAAAAAATAGGATCTACTGCCCCCCTCTGAATTCCACAATTTACACTTTTCTTTTTTTTTTCACGTTAATATCATCGATTACAAACTTTAATTTCTAATTAAAAAAAAGGTAAATGTTTACGACGTTACTCAGCGTCTTTTTACCCCTAAAAAAATTAGGACCTACTTTTTTGGGGCCCTAATACGTTTAAACAATCTTTATAAATAATATGAAAGAATAATTTCGAAAAAAAGAAAATTAACATTTTAAAGTGGGGGATCACTTTTCTATATAAATTAAACGTAAAAATGAACACCAATTTTGGCCACAAAGCATTCAACGAGATATATTATCTCTAGCATTTTTTTTTTCAAATTTAGCGATGGAGATGGATGGGGCAAAACATGACGAATACAGTTTTTTTTTGTTTTGTAGGCGTAGGACTTACATTTGAAACATTAAATAATTATAAATTTAATTAATTTTTATGACACCATTCTGTACTTTCACCTTACACTTTTATAAACAAAATGAACCCCAACATATGACAAATTCATTTTTTGTTATTTTGGAGGGAGATTACATTAGAAGCATAAAATGATGAAAATTTTAATTTAATTGTTTGGAATTAATTGTTGATAGATCTCCATTTTTTTTAGGAGTTCTATCTACTTGGTTATTTTTATTTATTTATTTATTTATTTTTGCGATCACGCGGGCATTCGCTGTTATCTTTAGTGAAACAACAGTTCTAATGATTTATTTTTAATTATTTATTTTTAGGGTGGGTATTTATAGTACTCAATATCCGGGAAATAGTTTCTTCTATCTGTATCCATTCTGCAGAAATATCTGGTGGAACGATTAAATTTACATGTTTTTATCCGTTCTTTTATTTATGGAATTATTGTGAGGGTATCCATGTTACCCATGATGAAAATGATTAGTGTAGCAGGTGTGTTCCAAACGGAACTGTATGTAAACCCAGGCAACGCTGGTTACTCATGCTAGTATATATATATATATATATATATATATATATATATATATATATATATATTAGTGTCGGGACGATTAATCGCAATCAGAATTGGGAATCAGAAAATGCGGGTATCGGAATCGGTATTGGAATTGGAAAATGCGTGCTATATTACCAATGCCAAAAACGATTCTTTTATTTTCATTTTTATTTGATTTCGTTCAAAACATGACCTTCCACGGCTAATAATGATAATAATATGATAAATATTTATATATTTAGTTTTAACTACCATTAAAACTAAAACATCACCTTTTCACAATCGTTTATTTTAAAGTTAAAGTAAATACATGTGTCTTTACAGTAACCGAGACAACATATTTATAGTAAAAAATTGAAGAGATTTTACAGAGAATCGGAATTGCTAATTGTATCGGAAGCGGGAATTTAGTATAAATCTATAATCTATCAGAATCGGAAAAAAATCTTGGAATCGTCCCATCTCTTATGTGTGTGTGTGTGTGTATATATATATATATATATATATATATATATATATATATATATATATATGCATATACATATATATATATATACATATATATATACACTTAAAAAAACTTATAAAATGTAATATGTCACCGAACACAGTCAGCTTTGATGAGACCAATGAAAATGTTTGCAAACAATATAAATGTCTAAATTTATTTTTACTCTTAAGTTATGAGTTCGAAAGTATATTTCATTTTAATGGACAGTTGCGTAGAATACGAGGAATTTTCAGAGACATGCTATCATCCAGATTTTAAGTCTCCATGCCTGGCGATTCTCTGTTGGAAAAGTTGCTATATATTAATAAAAATAAAAATAATTAAAAAGAAGATACATTAAAAAGTATGGAAACTTAACGAGAAACAAAAAATATTATTCATTTTAAGTTCCATTTGTGTGTCTTAAATGTAAATATGCCACGCTATTTTTGTTAGGAACACGAAACTTCATCACGATATTCAAGTGCCTATTCATGCGTCTATTCGCGTGTCTATCGAAAACGCTTAACGAGACTGGAAAACAACAAACTATCGATTTACGTGAAAAGCAAAACAGATGGCTGGTTCTTGTGAGGCCTCCTCAAGATAAGCATTAAAATCAAATATATTCTTTTTCCTGATGTATTATTTTTTTTTAAATTTCAAATTCGGAAAGTAAAACCTGTTGGAATGTTGGCTCACAATTTGATATATTTTTATATTAAAAAAACAAAAACAAATGAAAAGCGAAATATTTATATAATTATAAAACTCAGAGTAGCTTTTTTGCTTGCTTGAGCGTTTATAACGTCCATCCGGTTGTTGACATCCGGTTTTAAAACATCCATCTGCTTACCTTTCTCAAGACCGCCTTGTGTTAAGCCCGATATTAAAAGCCACATCTGTTATTCAAAGCGACCACAAGATCAACAATATTTTTAACAAATTTATTTGAACGTGTTTTCTGTACAAAACAATGTTATTTAACTCCCTTGAGTAAAAATGTGTAAATATAAATATACAAGATATAAATATAATCATATCGTTAACCACATTTAGTGCATATATTAGCGCTTCTGTGGATTCTGACGATTTATTTTTTTCAGGCCTTACGAGAAAATTAATTTTCCTTCAAGGAGAAGGGTAGAAAGTTTTTGCAGTAATGCTTTTAGCAGAATCTCCTTAATTTTTATTAGTGCTTGCAGTAATGCACTGAAGACTTCCTGATTTTTATTTTTATCATTTATCAACTAAAATTTTGTGTCAAGGCAATAAAATGTAATATAATCTTAACATCACTTTTTATTTTAATATTTTTCATATTATTTTTAAGGGCCAACTGGCAGACATTATAAAAATAATGACGGAGCGGGGAACAGACCGAGCTTTTCTCAAAGTGAAAGGTCGCAAAATAATAAATTAATAAAATAATACTGTCGGAGGGGACCTGAAGGAGACAACGTCAAATCGAGGTTATAAATCGGTTCTGCAAATGGGGGATCGATTTATTAGAAAGCTTTATGTACATATATGAACCCTGTTCCAAATCATCAAATATTCTTTATTTCTATATAGCTGGTACCTTATTGTCCAATAATTAGCAGAAATAGTTGAAAAAGACGAAGTTGAACATTGTTAAGTAATGCTGATTGTTCAGGTGCACTTACATATTTTAAAAAATACTTTCTTTATCCAAGTTGCGCGGTATTAAAAAAAAAGATATAAATAAAAACTTGGGTTGAATCAACATGTTTTTTTCTTTACTCAGATTTTTTTCATTATCGACTTTTTTTTGTTTATCGAAAGCATATCGATACAGAATTTATCTAAGAACATTCTCAGACAGATGAAATACATTTGGCTGTAATCGGCTCATTCATATCAAGGTCTATGGGGAACAGATTGCTACCCAAAAACAAACACGAGGACAACATTCATTTTATATATTTAAATATAGCTTCTTTGTTTTAATTACATTTTCATCCCAAACAGGCCACATTGCCACTTTGGTGTAGGGGGCTACTATCAGGGGCATAAGCATACGGGGTGCTGGAAGCAAGATGTCGGTTCACGTTGAATTTCTGCATGTCAGTACAGTTGGGGAAGTAGGGAACCGGAAGGGAATTCCAAAGTCTAGCTGTCCTGGGTAAGAAACTACTGGAGTAGAAGGCCCTCTTATATCTAGGGATCTCTACTGTGTAGGGGTGGGATTTAGCTGCTCGTCGGGTTTGTCGGAGGTATTTACGCCGAGGGGTGCAAGTTCCCACAGTTCCTCAGAACATTCACCGTTAAAGTACTTGTAGAACAGACAGAGGGATGCAACATTTCGTCGATGGGACAGAGGCTGGAGTTTAGGTGACAGTTCAGGACCTATCAGATTGGCGATTCACTTTTGAACTTTGTCTAGGAGCGAGAGACAAGTGGCAGATGCACCAGACCAAATATGACAAGAATACTCCATACATGGGCGAATGGTGACCTTATAGAGGTATAGGATACTTTCGGGTGTTAGTATCTTTCTAGTACGATAGAGAGAACCTACCTTCTTCGCAGCGGTCTTGGCGATACTCTCAATGTAATTGTTCCAACTGATGTTTCCTTTGAACGTTAGGTCGAGGAGTTTAAAAGATGTACTTTCAGATAAAGAGTCATTGGTCATTGCTATTTGTGGTAGAGAAGGTTTCTTGTAATTATTGAAGGAAACGAGTTTTGTCTTGGCAGCATTGTACGTGACCATCCATTTATGTCCCCATTCCACTACAGATCAGGGGTCATCCTCTAGTGTTTCTGCCATTACTTTCGATATGTGTGCATTTGTTTTCCTGTCGTGTCTGTTATAGAGTGTGGTGTCGTCAACATATATACCCATCTCACAGGCAATTTTGTCAGGAAGGTTATTTATGAATATTAGGAATAAAATAGGTCCTAGAATAGACCCCTGAGCCTCTCCCGTATTTATATCATATTGTTTAGATGTACGACCGTCGAGGAAAACCTAGATTTTTCTCTTGTCTAAGAAGGATTTAATTCTGTCATGTATTCTCCCAGTGATACCATATGACCTGATTTTCCTGAGAAGACGTGCATTGCTGATAATTCTGATTATCTGATTCTTATTTAATGATTAATGATCAAAATAAAATCTACAATATTTTCATCGAAATATCTTCAGGTAAAATAGGAATGGTGTCTTATTTTTCAACATCGTTATCATCATAATCATCATGAATATATCTTTATAATTCATAAAGGAGAGATAATTTCCTATATTTCTTTGTACGTTATTGATATGTTCTAATCAGGGTGTGTGCCACAGTTGCCACATTTGTACCATGCGACTTGGCTACGCTATCTAACATAACTAAGTACATAATTTATTTATCTCTTTGAAACAAAGTGCCTGATAAGCCCAAATTGTCTCACATTTTGTACAGGAAAGAGCCAATATCGTGTTAGTTGAGTGGCAATGGGAGTATATTTGCAATGACATTACGTAAAAGAAAACAATTTATATATTTGAAGAACATTTTCGGCCTTGTTTTTCTTCTTCCTCCATCACCAGCCGTGCTATTACTTATACCGCACTATAACTGTTCAGCATAACCTTGAAGATTATGCAGCATTTATCTTGGATTAACAATAATAATATATTTTACATTCTTATTTTATTTATCCAAAGACAGCATATTTTTAGATAGTGGCCAACTAGAAGCAGTAAGTTATTTTTTATTTATCAGCTTATGTAAGTATCTGTGGGTCTATGTATGTGTGTATGTATGTATGTATGTATGTATCTATCTATCTATTCATCTGCCTATATAATTATTTATCGAGATAGTGGTGTGTGGACAAGAGATCTGAAACGTGTTTCGGTTTGACAAGACATATGGCCAACAGCAGGACAATATATCGTTATGTATATGTGAGTATGTAATCATATTAAAACGTATGCATCAACATATCGACGAGGGTAATCAAGGGCCGTATTATAAACAGTAAGAACAAGAACAACAGTACATAAAGTGCATACACA
>NC_136520.1:50956970-51034470 GCF_053919585.1 Euprymna scolopes
GATTTACCTAGAGTAGCTCTGCAACTCTCATTTTCTTTATTTTATCATATGATAATCACGTGGGCTATGCCAAAAGCATATTCTTATCATTGTTTTCACTCACAAGTATATATCTTACACAGTACGGCACACTCAATCAACCGAGAAACACACCACTCTATATAAAAGCATATAAGATATCCACGCATATACACAAGAAAATAAAAACAATGGAAGAATATGCTGTTGTCATAGCCCTAGTGATAAGATATCAAAAACGCTGGTTATGACAAAATGAGAAAAATTGATTTTTTTTTTCCATGTAAAAATCTATCCATATAACATAGCTTGTTTATTTTTATATTGATGTAGCATTTTTATTTTTGCTTCTCATATCAACAGCTTTCATGTCTTTTGGGGGACGATTAGCAGGAAGAAAAAAATATATATTCTCATGTGATATTAAATTTTAAAACCATCTTCAGCGAAAAACCGGGCAAGACGCAACTTCATTGATTAGATTTTCAGAAAATGAAATTATCGTTATCTGCTTGCTCTCAATGGCAATTCCTACTTCAAATTATAAACAGCGATATTGCAACGAACATACTATTTACGAATATGGACTGCTTCGCATCTATGGTAAAAGTATTGCCTGTCGTCTTTCATGTGTGCATAATTCTCCAGCAAGCCGGGGCACAAAGAGACAATTGCGAAGGCGTTAAAAAGCCTTTGCTTTTAGAGCTAGTAACCCTCATATATTTAACAGTAGTAGGAAGGCCCGGTGTTCTACTATATTAAATAATAATAAACGAATGTTACACACTTCAAATTGATTACATCATTATTGTTTTCCTATTGTTGATTTTCTATGCTGAGTTTCTGTGCTGGTATGCTTATAAAAGTGCTCAAACTCTCTTATTATATTATTTAGTCTAAGGAAATTAACCTTGAGCAAAATTAATAGGGGTTTTCTTCAATTGCGTTTTTTTTTTTATCGATTATATATATTTGATATTGATCGGAATTCTGATACTATACCTATCTATATACACTCCCGGATACATAACCTACATTTGTGTGAAATCTTCAGGAAGTCCGTCGAGCCGTTCCGGAGTCGATATGGAGCAAACTGACATACACATCAACACAGACAACACAAAAAAATGGAGTGTATATGCAAACAGAGACAGAGATGAGTGTCATTTTCTGCAAAGCTTTCACGTTTTCACACATTCGAAATTCACAATATTAGCACTGAGCTTCAGCTATCAAAAATCCTGAAATAATGAGCCATACAAGTTTCTCACCCATAATATTATCTTTTTCTCCCATACATAGGAGCCATTAGACCAACGATAGCAACTTGTATAAACAATACGTGGAAGAACACTCGGATATTCCGACGTCTAACCCTAACGTTTTTTTTTTCTGTGTCAATTTCCATTGTCTCTATAATCGTATTTTTTTTTTCTGTGTGTGTGGGTCTGTGCGTTCAGGAAATAATCAGCAAGCGGCTGGACCGTTATTTTTTTATGAAATTTCACACAAATATACATTATGGATCGTGCATTGTTCTGAGGTTTTATATTGGAGTGCTTTTGAAAAATATCAATAATCGAAAAAAATACGCTAAACAATGGGACAGAAGATTTTGACTAAAGTAAACCCCATAAAAAGTGCATTTAACAAGTCATATTATAACACAAGCAATCAGGCTCGGTATATAAACTAAACAGGATATTTGATATAACAGGGGCAAAATAAATGTTTCAATTTAAAGCACAGCTGTACCATGGGACTTGACTCTTTCATTTAAATTGAAGCCATAATCCTCGCACGAGCACAAAAGCCAGACATATAAAACCAATAATAGTTTTGATATAACAGAGGCGTGTTCGAAATTAATGCTTCTTATTATAGCACCAAATAACCGTGACACTTATATTTTTGCATTTAAACTTTAATTCAATCTAGTCTATAAAATATGATTTCATATAATCCACAGTAGATTCTCTACAGTGCAATGTAATTTATAATGTATTGTATGCAAAGTACCTGCGAGGAGGGATGTTAGGCTTCTTATCGGTGCACCGCGATGGTTACTCGAGACATTCGAATGTGGGAGTGTTTAACTTTTGTTGATAATTGTCCAATACTGGACAACAAAGGGTCTCCCTACTAGTGGCATTATGTTTCTGAGGTTTTTTGTTTGTTTTTTAGATAAGTATTGAGCATGTGTTTGTTTTTTTAATTATTTACACTACATCTAAAATGTTATATTGGCGGAGGTAGTGTTTTCAAAAGTAGATTCGTTGAACTTTGATCCTTTGACATCAAATTCCTGGCCGAAAAGTGATTATAAAGATTTGTTCAAATCTCTATACCCCTTATGTCAAATATCGAGTCCATAGACTGAACATGGACAGAGTAGTGTGGTTGTCAAATGTGAACACACACACACACCAACACAGACAATTTCAATTTTATAGATATACTAGCAGGGGTTACCCGGCGTTGCCTGGGTGATCGGCCCCCTTCCCACTCCGAGGGGTAACAAAAAAAGTCACCCCTCTGGATTTACATGCTTGGTGCCGGCCTCCCCCCTTCAGGGAGAGATAATCCCCAACCCCACCTTCAGGGAGGAGGGTGCCTGGAGGCTTTTTCCCCCCCCAAAGAAAAAAGTCACCTCCTCCTGGCCTCTTCGCCCCCCACCCTTGGGGAGGACACCGGCTCCCTCCTTTGGGGGGAGAAACAGCCAAGCTCCCCCCTTTCGGATGAGAAAATGCCAGGCTTCCCCCTTTGGTGGGGGGATGGTGGCCAGGTCCCCCTGCTTGCCCGTAGATGGGTGGAGGATCGGACGCCCTTCCGTTAGGAACCCACCCTTGGGGGGGAGGTGGAAGGAAAGGGTATAGTCCCTCCCCGCTTCGGATAGGATTTAATAAACAAATAGAATTTTAAAAAAAAGTAGAATCGATCATGTCTCGGAAAGATGGCCAATATGTTGGTTTACATTACGTAGACAGGTAGCAGTAAAAAATTCAAAACTCTAGCTGTTGGAGGGAACAATTATCAGATTAAAAAACAAACACTTTTTTGGAATTTAGGGAGCTCAACAATGAGATTGTATTACTAAGCGGGCTTGCCACGTATATGTACGTTGACGGAGAATAAGTGGAACAAGCTCATCAGAGCAAATTCCATTAAAATATTTGAAAATCAGGCACGGAGATAAAACATTGCGGCGATGAAGCTTTATTTACCAAGTGTAACTTATTACATTGAGGACTATTTTTGAACCCTATCCAAGGGGGAGAAACTAGTGGTAGATGCGCCCGCCCAAATGTGGCAACAATATTCCATGCATGGGTGAACGGTGGCCTTGTACAGGTACAAGATACTCTCAGGTGTGAATAGGCTTCTAGCACCCACCTTCTTTAAGTATACGTTCACAATGTCCTCAATGTAGTTATTCCATATCCCCATATATGTTAGGTTGAGGAGTTTGAAAAAATAATTCTTTGGTAATGTATTATTTGTCATGGATATCCGTGGTTGGCGAGGCGTCTTGTAATTGTTAAAGGAAAGAAGCTTAGTCTTATTAGCATGACCACATCGTATACGCTCCGTGTATAAGACAAAAAGAAAATTGCTCTTGCATACAGGAAAACAAATAAAACCACATTGAAATACAAAGTCGATCCTTTAAAGAAATACATTGGACTCTGATAATTGTATTTCTGAAAAATTCCCACGATCAGATGGAATATCTTGGCAACAACTGTTTTATAAAATAAATGAGGCAGTTTATATATTTCAGCAATCTTGGATTTTCTTTGGCTCTTAAAGTGGTTTTGATCGAACTGATAGTAGTTTTCGTTTTGTTTATAAAGTCTATGAACTCGCATTAACCTTTGTGGCGTTCGTAAATCGGACACCGGCTCTTGTTTTAATCGAATTGAGATCAGTGTTTACTGTAAGGCGTTCGGGGCATGGTGAGATTCGAGTGTGGTTGGCAGTCAAAAAAGCGTCGACAAACCAAAGTTAATTTTCTTAAGTACTCAAAAAACAAAAAACAACAAAAGCAACAACAGTAGCAACATTTAGCTTAGTCAAATAAAAAAGAATAACATTTATGAAAGCTAAACAATTGAAAGAAATATATAAAAGAATCAGATTCCAAGATATAAATTTCTTATCGAAATATTTATTGATTGTAACAACAACAACAACAGCAACAACTTCAATAAAAACAACAACAATAATAATAATAATAATAATAATAATAATAATAATAATAATAATAATAATAATAATAATAAGTGATAGTATATTAGTTAACAAAAAGAAACTGTCCTGCCAGATTATATATTGTAGACACGGAGAAGCGGAGCAAATACACCGACTTGGCCAGACAGCCCAATGGATCAGGAAAATGGTGAAGGTTAGGGTAACATCACAAAAACTACAAGCGATAGGAACTATTGTGAACATCTTTGAAAAAAAGGATGTAAGAGATTGGGATTAGAGAAGACAGTTGAGAAGATACAAACGATAACAATAATAAAACCTGCAGAAATATTAAAGGAACCCCCTTGAATGCGTATATTAAAACACACGGACTGCAAGCGCAAATTGGGCACATAGAAACGACTAAAGATGTAAAAGACAAAAATATATCACACAACATCAACAGTATAACTGTAAGCTACCGCCCCTTTTTGTGTGTGTGTCACTATAAACTTGCACAAAACTCTAAATAAATGGTGGTCGATGAGGATGGAAAGACCGAGGCGATAAATAACTAACCAGACATCCGCTGGTTGAGAGCAAGGAGGACTGAGACCTTGGGGAGGCCAATTACCATCTAAATTCTTGTAAAGATCAATGGTCGCTGCCAACGAGAAATCAATGGTAGGCAGTTGTTGTGATAAGGTAAATTCTTTTGCAAACGTTACTGAAATAGGTAGAGAGTATTGAGAAATCTGGGGAGATTTGTTTTCACTCAGACTCCAGAGAACAAACTAAATTGTTCTCAAAGAAAAATCCTTGAAGATGGCTTGACTACTCCTAGTGAGTATATAGTAATAAGCGATATGGGAGATTTCGCCTTCTCGGCAAAAGAACACAAAGAAAGCTAAAGAAATATTTAATTAAACAAAGGCGTATAACTTAACGTAAAATTTGAACATGACTAAATTTATGAAAATTCACATAATTTTAGTAGTACTAGAAAGAACTCTGAAAATAAAAAGATCATAAAGGAAAATGAGTTTTGGAAATGGAGGAAACCAGTTGTATTTAAGGATGGGTTTTACACCAGATTTTTGGTTTTATTTCGGGTCTTTTGTAAGAGGAAGCGTATTCCAACCCTTCTGGTTTTACTTTAAGATGATTTGTGATGGAGCGAGCAATTCGGTGATGAATCAGATTCTGAGAAATGTATGCAATGTAAAAGTTGTGCAGGTTTTATGGTAGATTGTGAGCAAACGAGAGATCCGTATACGATAAACAAAAATAAAACAGTTTCGAAAAGATATAGTCACAAAGGAGATATGTTATATATGTTTAAAATGGAGCTTTACAGTAAAATGATAAAACATAGATTGCTCCTGAGTTTTCTGGTAAAAAAGGGTAATTCACTAGTTGAGATATTGAGGAAGTATGGATCCATTAATTAACAACCGTGCCTTCCAGGAATCATAACAATCGTAATCAACACATCTCTAATCATTGATAGAAATGATAATTCATCTAAAGTTATTTAGAGGAGTCAACGATTATTTGATTTTCTACTAATAAGACAATTCAGTGCAAAAGAATATAAATTTTTCCATGAATAAAGTTTATACAGATTGACAGACGATAATGAGTTGATGAGTTGTGTGCATGTGTGTTCGTTAATGTTTGCAAGTGTAGGTTAGTAGATGTTGCAGAGAATAGCACCCAATAAAGGGGCGGCCAGCTACACCGATCGGTAGACACGGATCAACTGGGTTCCACTTGTTTACTGAAAGAAATACTTTAATTTTTAAAGGATTTACATAACTCCCATAATGCCATTTCGACTAAATTCAGAACATTTTCTGATGGATCTAAAATATAATTATGTATTTTTATTCAGGATAATGTATGTGCAGACAGTGTGTGTACACACGTTTACACATTTTGATTTTGGACGTTGATGTGTAAACGACGGTTGCTGCTGATAACATAGGATAAGTTACACTGATAAAAAAGATGACGACAAATTAGGTTGCTTCGAAAATTATGTTGTTGTTTTACGTAGATGTATGACATAAAAAATAACATTATTTTTTCACCAACCTAATAGCAACCCATTAATACCGGGGCATCTACCTCATTTTTATTATCTATCAAGAACTGTGTGAAAAGACTAAAAATGGAAGGGAAAAGCTTATATATTTATTCACTTTTCTGATGAATAAGACATTGCCATACAAAGCAAAACTTAAGGGACTATACATAAATAATAACATTTACACTATTTCTGATGAATAAGACACTGAAAAGCGTCCTCTTGACATTTTGCAAGCAGATGCGAAAAATACTTGAACATTTGATCCGGCTTCAGACATCATCTGCCGCTTAGGAATCCCTAAGTCTAAGCATAAGTAAATGATAACGGCAGAATCCAAGAAATTTGGTTCTAAAAGTTTTTCACGCGGAAGCATTAAAATTCACAAATTCATTTCAAATTCAACGTTTTGTCCATTCCTTGTCATATTTGTCAATGCTGAGTGAGGGAGCGGACAAAGACTTACTCGACAATATATTGTTATATATTGCAGAACTTAAAAGACTATACATAAATAATACCATTTACACTATTTGAAAAAGAGAAAACAATTCAGACAAGAATTCCATTACACTTCCGGAATTAAGTACAAGTTCATACATAAACGAAATAAATATTAAGTTGATTCAACAGTTTGTTAACATTTGCGAGAAATCGGATCTATATGCAAATTTTAATTGTTTTGCACTTCTTCGCGTGTCTTTGGATCTGCGTAAATTTGAAGTAAAAGTAACCGGCTCTGATCAAATGAAAGCGCGCTTTTATGCAGCAGGAAAATGTCAAGCTACACAATACCAGAAATATCAAAGACTGGTTTGATGGTTTTGATATTCTACAACATCAAACTTACAGTCATGACTTTGCCCCATAAGATCACGCCCTTTTCCTCTGAATTCCACACTTTCTAAAGGGTTTCCGATTCGACGAGTTTGATGAAGTCGAAGAAGCGTGTCAAGAATCCTTTTATTCAAATCCTGCTGAATATGCTTTGATCAGATCCGAATGCTTGCATATCGCTGGCAGAGGTCTGTGGAAATGATAGTCTTTATTTAGAGGATTAATTTTTCTTGTATATTTTATATTTATTGACAGATAAAATTTCGATGTTTTACAAGTGTTTGCAAACTTAAGCGACAAACAAATATTAGTTTAACAAATTACATATGCATAGCTAAGAGGGCCCTAACAACCTGCGTTATAAGTTGATAAATATTGATAAATTTTGTACTGTAATTTAATAGTAAGCAAGTCCATCCATCTAGCGCGGCCGTAGCAGAGATTAAACTCACTACACGAGTTTGTAGTGTAATTCAAACCTTGTCAGTAGCTGAATACTTGATTCTTCGCCAGGGCTAGCAAGAGTATTTTCATCGTAACGTCATAACTAGATGATGTCATCACTAGATGAGGTGTCTACCCCGGCTGAAGAGAGGTCCTTCTCTAGAGAGAAGGATATACCGCGCAAGTTTCTCAACTTGGTGTTTTACTTCGCGGTACATACAGCACCTCTCCTTCCGAAATGATCACCATTTTGTGCTGTCCAGGCTCAACGTTGCTTAACTTCGGTGATTTGAGGAGAACCGTTGTATCAACGTGATTGTGCTGTGTATAATATACGGTAAGCACTACTATCATATAATATCTTATACATGTTAAAAATAAGTCATTTTTTATACAATTTACATGCTAGTATAAACTAAGCTAACTCCGTATATCCGTAAATTATGAAACCAGTCCTGGTAACAGAGAAATATTATTTAATGTTATTCTTCCGTACATTTATATCTGATCTATCTCTGAATTACATGTTCAAAAAGGGTGTGCTCTGTATAGTATCAGACGTGACCGAATGGTTAATTCTAGGCATAGACAGATTCATACCATTAAAAAAATTCCAACAAATGCCTAACAGCCAGCCTAGGTCCCCCCGCCCCAGAATGTGCTTCTGCCATCGCGCACAGAAATTATTTTTCCATAGCTACCAACGTACTAGATGTACTGAGACTAAAGCTGCTTTCAGGACTGCCAACAACCACTGTAAAAGAGTAATAAAAAATGATAGAGAGCTATATGCTCAGTCCGTAAAATCCAAGGTAGCTAAACAGCGGCTTGGTTTCCACCAGTTTTGGCAAATAGCAAACAGGATCCTGAACAGAAGCGTGCGTTCTATCCCAACCATCTTCAATGGGCCTGAGGTCATCTCATCAGCATCAGACAATACCAAACTATTTGCCAAGGACTTTGCAGCTTATTCTACCCTTTGCGACGAAGGCCATCAACTCCCCGTATTTACTCCTATAACAGACAATACGCTATGCAACATACAAATATCTGTGTGTAATGTCGCCAAGATAATCAAGAACCTTGATTCCAGTAAAACAAGTGACACTGACGGCATTCCAATTATAGTGTTCAAAATAACTTCGACCAGAACATGCTACCATACTCATCAGTATGCCCTGTATTAAAAAACTCAGGTGATAAGTCATCTCTCTGTCAGTACATACCAATAAGTCGCCTATGTGTCATGAGTAAGTTGCTGGAATACATATTAAATAAAGAAGTAGTCAACCATATTAGCAGAAATAACCTTCTTAATGACATGCAATATGGTTTCCGTACTGCTAGATCTACAGCAGATGTGCTAAAGGTTTTATCTCATAGGATTAGTGAATCTCTCGACAAAGGCATCATTTCCAGGGCAATTGCTCTTGACATATCAAAGGTATTCGATAAGGTAGGGCACAAAGGCTCCTTCACAAGATTTCCAGCTACGGTAGAACTGGAAATGTTTTCTCAATTATTAAATCATTGCTCTCTGATAGGCTCCTTAGAGTAGTGATTGATGGGCAGAAATCAGAGGCCCAGAGTATTAATTCTATAGTCGCTCAGGGGCCCATACTGGGCCCAAATGTTTCCTGGTCTACATCAAGAATCTCTCAAAATACATAAATAATTCGTTGGCATCTATGCTGATGACACGACCGTCTATGGCAACACACCAAAGGCCGTAAATGGCAATGTTCTCTCTTATTCTCTCTCCTCTTATCTTGAGCGCGTGGTATAATAGGGGAAGAGGTGGCTGGTTACTTTTAATGCATCGAAAACCAAACTCCTATTTTTACATGATAAACGATCTGATCTCCATCTTGCATCAACCGAAATGGATTGTTCTCGTCTTGGGTAGGCCCCATGTTTTGACAGTCTTCTGGGATTGTCCTTTACTCCTGATGTGAAATGGAACACGTACATCAAATCTGTTGCGAATGTCGCTGTAAAAATGGAAGGCTCCTTCTACCGCTCAAGGTGATATCTCACTACTGATGCAATTCTCTATCTATATAAAAGCCAAATACGTCCAAGGATGGAGTACTGCTGCCACATCATTGCAGGAGCTGCTAAAAAATACCTATCTTGCCTTGACAGAGTACGAAATGGACTTCGTGTCTTAGTGTGGGGTGGCCTTTTCTTTTCCCGCAACCTCTCTCCCACAGAAGAGCCGTTGTGAGCCTGTCTTTGTTTTATCGTTATTTCCATGGGAAGTGCTCATAGGAGCTCCAGTTTATGGCCCCTTTTCGTCAATCTTTCACGTAAAACACCAGTCTAGCTAAAACCACTGTCAGTAATTTTCCCCGCTCGTTATCTGTGCCCGAATCAAAACGTAGATTCTATGAACAAAGCTTTTTTCGTAGAAGTGCACGCCTGTGGAATTATCTTCCGTTTGCCTGTTTCCCACCTGACAACAACTTGGGTGTCTTCAAGTCCAACATAAACAAATTCTTATAAACCGCCCCCTTAAGTAAGACATTTAATCAAGTCTCCATAACTAACGATTACTGCAATATTATCCCATTGATTACTCTACACGCAATAACCCTTATCCCTGAGTGGCTTCCGAGCCTTGATAATGGTGACTACCAAATAAAAAAAGTTATGCTATGTTGTATCTGACGGCCGTTGTAATACAATACTTGAACATTTACCTAAATATTTTTGATAACATTCGACAAACAACACGTGTAAAATACCTCACCACAATAACGATTGTTCATTGAATTAATACCATTAATTAGCAATACTAAAAAAATACAAGGTAATTATGTTGCTTCATGTATAGGTTTTCAAGGTTTATATATGTATGCTCATATTAGTACATTATGCACTTTCTATACTAGAGTAACCTGTTGCCCCACTAAACATTGACCAGGTATTTAATATGAATTAAATTCACTAACGGTCGAACCTCCTTCTAATATGACAACGCCAATTATTGCAATGGCTTGTATTCGACAGACTTCAACATGAAAAGCTAAGTATTAATTGTAATCCATCTTGCAATGACAACTAAACATCTGTGAGTGAAGATATAGCAAAAACGGTTTATAAAAGTAGTTATGTCACATACATAATATCAATTCAAAGTCTACTAGAGTCTCGTGGAAATACTGGTACAATTGAATCATTCTAAAATATATGATAGCGACCCATAACATAAAAATAAAAACATGAAGGTCACCATACTTAAAAGAGATCATCAAATACAGTTTACACTCGGTTTAAGAAAATAAATCTACAAATAATGCAATTAGGAAAAGCGATACGTGAACACTAAATTTTATTCTATAGCATTTATTTCTCTCAGTTTACGTTGATCACAGATGCTGCAATAAATTAAAACAAAGACAATATTTATTAAGGAAAGTGAACTCCTGTATAGGCAGTATCATCTATGTTTTCACGCTATTCGTATTACTATTTGAGCGTGTTCATAGAAAACGTAAAAAATACAAAAACAATGAAACTATTGCAACAAATACAAATTCAGAAATAAGAGAAAAGTAATTCAATTTTAGCGTAACAACGAAGCATTAAGTTTATTCCAGTTTAACTTAAAATGAAGCCACATTCTTAAGACATATGCAAAGTTCGGTCATAACTACTTTTTATTAGTCTCCCTGACTCTTTCTTTCCTCTTCATATATATATATATATATATATATATATATATATATATATATATATATATATATATATATATATATATATATATATATGATTGCAAGGTCTTGTCAGACAAGTGCCACTTCCTCAGACACTTTAAGTCCATGAGTCCAAAAATGACTTCCATCACCACAGGGCCATTTTAATAGACAACTGCCTGAGGGAGTATATATACAAAGATGATGTTACAGAGTCTTAGCTTTGTACGACAGGTAAGACTCTCTCTCTCTCGGCTCAAAATGTTGAGATCCAGCAACAAGCATGAACAAGATAGCCAGAAATAAGATACACTGCAGACCAGTTATTGCGGGTACTGGTCTCCCGCTTTATGGTTTCTCAATCAGAGATTTGCTTGTCCTAGAAAAGTTGCCTTCGCCACGGTTTATGGGAGCCCTCTCCACTCCAACACGCACATACATACGCATTAACACACACGGTGCTAGATGGCCGTTAACCCCGAAAAAGTGTTAATTCTAGTTTTTAATCCTCCAGGGAGACTAGCCACCCTCCGCACCACACAGGTCTGGTGGGGGAACCAGTTTAGTCACCGGTGACCAAACAATGAGGCAGGTACTGGGTTACAATGTACCAGTAGCATATGGCATATCCTGACACATGAGACATATATATATATATATATATATATATATATATATATATATATATATATATATATATATATATATATATTACATATAATATTTTATTATATTTTTAATTCATTTAAAAAAAAACAATATATATGCCTCTCCCCTCTTTGGGCTAAGAAATTGGTCAAAGGGAAATTATTACCAACTTGCATTTAGGTAAAAAGTCACTTTCGTATAAAAAACGCGAATTTAAAAAAAAATAAATAAACAATTGCTTATTTTTTTAAAGAAATATATTTCGGAGTAAGAATATTTTGTCAATCTTTTTTTCTTTCTCTTTTACATCGACATTATGTCACTCTACATCATTTCGAAGAAAAAGAGAAAAAAAATTGGCAAAGGAGTCTTTCTCCGAAATGTATCTAAAAAAATAAACACTCGTTTATTTTATAAAAAAAAATTCTCGTTTCAGTTTTTGGCTTACAACGTATTTATACGTATTTTATTCTTCAAATTTCACTCAGCGCTTCTAACGGGTATATAAAAAAAACTACCCAGATTTTTAAAATCCGCGACCACGCGTCACCTATCTGGCTTCATAAAAAACCTCGCAGTCTACAATATCACGTTGCCTCTTTATCGAACTGTCTTCCACTCTACATCGTGTCGTAGAAAAAGAGAGAATAAAAAGATTGATAAAGGAGTCTTACTACGAAATATATGTCTTAACAAATAAACACCGGTTTATTTTATACAAAAATGTCGCTTTGCAGCGTTTTCCTTCAAACGGATTTATATGTATTTTATTCTTCAAATTTCACTCAGCGCTTCTAACGAATATATATATATATATATATATATATATATATATATATATATATATATATATATATATATATATATATGTATATGTATAAGGGGGTCACCAACAATGTGTATTTTTTAACATTATTTTATTATTCCGTGTCTTGGTTTTTCATTGAAAATTATGCTTAGATCATTGTAATAATGTTTTTAAATCATTGAAATCGTTTTTAACGCGTTTCAGATGTTCTGTGAAGCGTCCTCTTCAGAAAATATTTCAAATGCTTAGAATATATTCAAGGTGTGTTTAAGATGAAAAGAACATTTCCGTAGGTCATTTGAAATATTCCCGAAAGGTGGAAACATGGGCCAATGATTCTACTTTTCATTCGTGTGTTCAATTTTTATTACTGTTTTATTGGGCTGTGGTCACTGCTGTCTTATGTTTCTCTCTCTCCCTCTTTCTCTCTCTTTCTGCTTGTGTTTTTATTTATCTTTCTTTGTTTTTTCTCATTTTTCCTATTTTTACTCTTACTTGGGTTGAGATGAGGGCCCCATTGATACTTGGTGCATAGGGTAGGGTGGGTGCGTGTGTGCGTGCGTGTGTGTGGGGATGTTTTCTTTTATTAGTTTGAAGAATGTGTGTACTGTTTTATAGTATTATAAATTTATTTGTTTCCAGAGGAAGGTAAATGTGATCCAAGGTAGTTACTAATGTGTATGTGTGAAGAGGGTGGGCAGCTCCTCTGAAATAAGAGTAGGGGTGTTTTCATTCAATTTTGATATTTCTTTTTTTGGATTTTTAGATTTTAGTATTGTGATTTTTTGTTTCAGTCTTAGACTGTTCGGGTATTCTTAATATTATGTTTGTTTAGATAAATAAGAGTATGTATAAGTATATATAGGGGATTTTTTAAATGTTTCTATTTATTTGTCTCCCTATGTGGGTATGGCCAGATCCAGGATTGGGTCCTTGTGTGGGGAACACCTCGTTCCCCAGAGGGAGGGGCTACTTGGAGGGCTACAGGTATGGGAAGAGGGATGATAGAGGGGATGGTAATTATCTCAGTCATGACTGAGAGGGGCAAGGTGTCGGAACTGATATTACACTATTGTTCTAGGTGTTTCCTAGTGTTGTTGGTTTCGAGGTTAACTAGGGTTGGTATTGTTCAATATGTTGTATTAGAGACAGGGGTGTTATGTCTGTGTGTGGTGTATGCGCGTGTGTGTGTGTGTATTTTAATATGTCGGTTCTGATTTATGTGTGGGTTTGTATATGTATATGTATGTGCATACGATTATATATATATATATATATATATATATATATATATATATATATATATATATATATATATATATACCAGCAGGCCGTCCGGCGTAGTTCAGTCCGAAAAAAAGCGTAAATGTCATATTTTAATAAGTGCGGAGTTTTACTTTATACTTATGTAGGCAATTCCTTTTCTTTTTCCAATATATAGTAAGCATTTCAAAAGTTCAAAAAATATATCTCAGCTACTTTCCGCTAGAATCGAAAGCAGGAACGTTTAGAGCTTTAAACTAAGTCGCACTTTATTACCCCAGTGGTTTTCAAGTCTGAGGTTCCGACGGATCGATACAAAATTTAACAATTAAGCGATTAAGAGATTTGAATGTTTACTTTTGCTTATGCGCAAAACTAACAGCAGTAAACTGTTTTTTCCGATTTATTTTTACAAGAGGAATGATATTTTTTTTTAATATTTAGCCCCAAACAGTTTTGCCGGTTGAAAGACTAATCAAAAGTGTTTTACTTTGCCAAATGAACTATTATTGAGATTAGCACTTAGCACACATATCGACAAGGTAAGTTATTTATATATATATATATATATATATATATATATATATATATATATATATATATATACATATATATATATATACTAGCAAAAGTACCCGTCGTTGACTCAAAAAAGCCTACAGAAAATGGACTCCGATTTATGAAAGTAGGATAGGTTATGAAATGGAAGGGTTATAAAGAAATAGCTTCGAATTTGGGAATATCAAAACCAAAGCAAAATATGATGATAGTAAAACTAAAATAGATAAACCCCATAATTTATTGTACCGTATCTTTTCACACTGGAAAATTATCACGATTTTCTGTGGATCTGTATTAAAACACCTTGTTAAACTTTGTGACATATTTCCATTCTATAGGGGTCAGGCGCGAACGAACACTCCATAATTTTATTATACCATTTTCTTCAAACTGAAACATAATTATCAAAGTATTATTATGTACATCTATATCAAAAACAGATGTAAACGTATTTTTTAAATTTTTTTTTATTTCCATACTTTGTAGGCCAGGCGCGAAGGCAGACCGCACAATTTTAATGGACCACCTTTCTGTCAAATCAAACATACTCATTCCTGTGTCTCGATACAGCCTCTATCATTATATGTAATCAGTTTTTAAAAATAGTCACCCATGTAGGACCCTATTCGTGACCACATACACATACACACATACACATCCAGGTTTATATTATATATATATATATATATCCGTGTACAATATCGTTTTTCATATAAATTTTTTTGCAGTTATGCAGAATGTAAAAATTATCCATGAAAAGATTCGCCGCCATAGTAAAATGGAACAAATAACTAATAAAAAGCATAGAAAGTACATAAATAAAAGCGTAATGATCGTTTAATACGAATATGTAAAAAAATGTCCTTTACGCATCGCCATTATATTCCTGACTGATTACATTAAAAATTAATATATTCAAATTTCGCTTAAGTTATTTTTTAATCTAAAAATTAGACTTTTAATATTAATGTTAGGCTCAGAAATAATTCATTTTTATACGTACATATATATATATATATATATATATATATATATATATATATATATATATATATATATATATAGTGGAAATGGTAAGTAAAAAAAACTGAAGAAAGTGCTTAATACTGTTGTAGAGCAAATATGCGTTTTATTTTTTATTACCGTATCTTTCTGTCAAGTTATATTATTGTTTCAGCTACCCGGCCGTTTTTTTTTGGGGGGGGGGTCGTCTGTAGCTTCCTCGGACTTTTACAGAACTTTATGTAAAAGTCTGAGGAAGCTACAGACGGCCAAAAAAAAAACGGCCGGGTAGCTGAAACAATAATGTAATTTATTAGAAAGATACTGTAATATAAAATAAAACGTGTATATATATATATATATATATATATATATATATATATATATATAGGGTCCTGTATATGACAGTAATATATATCCGATGGTGAGGCCCTAGCTTACGGCTTTTGAGGAGTGTCGAGCAACCCCTTAATTTCCATTGCTCCCAGGTCTACTTTGACCCTGAGTGGTAGTACTTGTTAGGGTCCACGCTATTAGTTAAATAGCAACTAACTTGAAAACAAAAACAAAAACATTCTAGTAAAAAAAAAAAATCTTCAAAATCACTGAATGTAGCATAAAATAACATTAAAAGGATTCATATGTCGTAAAACAAAAAAAAAACAAGAACGAACGAACATTTATATATATATATATATATATATATATATATATATATATATATATATATATATATATATATATATATATATATATATTTGTTCGTTGGTTGGTTGTTTTTTATGGGTTTTATATATATATATATATATACATATATATATAAATATATATATATATATATATATATATTTATGCCAGGTCATGTCATATGCTACTGGTGCCATGTAACGCAGTACTACCTGCCTCATGGTCGGGTCACCGGCGACTAAACGGGTTCCCCCACCAGACTTGTTTGGTGAGGAGGGCGGCTAGTCTCGGTGAAGAATTAAAAACAAGACCTTCCAAAGAGCGAATGAACTCTTTTTCTGGGTCAACGGCCAACTAGCATCGTGTATATTTGTGTGTGTGTGTATATGTGTATTGGGGTAGAGAGGGCTCCCGTAAGCCGTGGTGAAGGCAGCCTTTCTAGGAGAAGCAAATGTCTAATTTAAACAACCATAAAGCGGAAGACCAGTACCAGCATTAAGCTGGTCTGCAGTTTAATTTGTTGCTAGCTATCTTGCTCTTGTTTGTTGCTGGATCTCAACATTTGGAACCGAGAGAGAGACTTGGCTGTCGTACAAAGCTAAGACTCTTTAACATCATATTTGTATAGATACTCCCTCATACAGTTGGAATCATGGATTTTAAATGTCTGAGGGAGTGGCACTCGTCTGACAAGACGTTGCAATCATATATATATATATATATATATATATATATATATATATATATATATATGGATAATATGGGTAAATTATGCATAATTAGAACTGAATAATCTGTTTGAAAAAAGTACAAATAAGTGTTTATGTTTTCGTTAATACATGGGTTTTAATTTAAGGGAAAATCTCATCAAACAATATATAATCAGCATAATAAGTATAAATTTTACTTCTTAGCACATTAATTTTTATTAAAAATTGGAATAGTAGTGTAAAAATTGTGTAAAAAGAATACGCCAAGTCGAAATAATAAGGATACAAAAACCGTTATAAAATACAATGCATACTGGAATATTCCAACATGAATTGCCGGGTTTTTTTTAAATAGCAGACTGGGGATAAAATAAAGTCAAGTCCCGTATATTTGGTAATCGATTATTTTTAATATTTGTTAATCTATTATTTTTAATATTTGTTAATCTATTATTCCTAATATTTGTTAATCTATTATTCCTAATATTTGTTAATCTATTATCTTAATATTTGTTAATCTATTATGTTTGATACCTGTTAATCTATTATTTTTAATATTTTTTAATCTATTATTCCTAATATTTGTTAATCTATTATCTTAATATTTGTTAATCTATTATTTTTGATATTTGTTAATCTATTATTTTTAATATTTGTTAATCTATTATTTTTAATATTTCTTAATCTATTATGTTAAATAATTGTTAATCTATTATTTTTGATATTTGTTAATCTATTATTTTAAATATTTGTTAATCTATTAATTTTAATATGATAGAATCATTTGAAAAGCCCTTTAAATTACTTGATATTCGTTCTTGGAAAATACTGGACGGTCTGAACTATAAAGCAGTTTTTCATGTATTTCTTCCCAATTTATTTCATTTAACAAGTTAAATTAAATTAATATATTTGTTTTTAATTATATTGACGTTGTTTAAAGGTGTTTAATATATAATATAATGTTCCATTAATATTTTCGCTGTCTTACATAATGAGCTTTTTTATCAGTTTGAGATCAGCTTATAAATATTGATACTAATATTCATTGGGACTTTACGCCTACAGTATTATAAAATCACTCTACCTACAGCATTTCGGTATTATATATATATATACACTTGTGCCCGATATTATTCATACCCCTCGGATCTTTGAGATTTCTATAAGAATATTGCTCAAACCAGAAGATAGACAATATTAAAGGGATTTCAAACAATAAATCAAGCATAAGCATTTAACTTAAACTCAACAAATAAATAAATTATGCAAGTTTGAAGCATTATACTAAGAAAAACAATAATGGCACTATTTCAAACTTATTCATACCTCTCTTACTAATAGTCAATAGCATGCCCTTTATTCTTAATAACTGCCTGTAACCGTTTTGGATATTTATCAACAAGGTTTTTACAATCATCAACACTGATTTTTGACCATTCTTCAATGCAGTAGTTCTCTTAATCCCTCAAATTTCTAGGTTTCCGCTTTTTAACCTCAGTTTTCAATATGTGCCAGAGGTTTTCGATAGGGTTCAGGTCAGGACTCTGGCTAGGCCATTCCAAAACATTAATGTGATTATCCTCAAACCATTTCTTGACTATTTTGGCAGTATGTTTTGGATCATTATCCTGTTGAAGGACCCAGTTTGGTCCTAAATGGAGCTTCTCCGCATCCTGTCTAATGTTTTTCTGGAGTATCTCCAAATATTGCTCCTTCTTCATGGTTCCATCTATCTTGACCAAACTACCTGGACCACTAGCCGAAAAGGAGCCCCAAAACATTAGGCTACCACCACCATGTTTCACCGTGGGTATGGTGTTCTTTGGGTTGTAAGCTTCTCCTTTCTTCCTCCAAACGTAAGAAGCATCCATATGGCCAAACAATTCAATTTTTGTTTCGTCAGTCCACAAAATACTTGAGAAAACGGACTCTGGAGAGTTCACATGGGTCCTAGCAAACTTTAGACGTGCTGCAAGGCGTTTTCCGGTGTGCAATGGAGTCCTTCTTGGTCTTCTTCCTTTCAGACAATTTTCATGCAGAGTCCTTTGCAATGTTTGCTTTGATATTTTTATGCCAGAAGACTCCAGATTTTCTAAAATGTCCTTAGTAGTGGTGGTTGGATTTGCATTAACACTTCTTACAATATTCCTGGTGGCTCTAGCAGACAGTTTCCTTTTCCTTCCTCTACCAATCAAGTTGTTTGTTGTGTGGTGGCTCTGGAATTTTTTGATGATGCTCTGTACTGTTGCTGTAGGGACCTCGAATTTTTTGATGATGCTCTGTACTGTTGCTGTAGGGACCTCAAATTTCTTGGAAATTGACTTGTAACCTAAACCATCCTTATGTGAATTCACAATTTTAGTCCTAAGATCATTACTAAGCTCTTTTTTCTTCCCCATTCTAATAATTTTTATTCTTTTTTTTGGTTTTCAGTTGATATCATTTTAATTTCTGAAAAATGCAAAAAACGAAATGAAATTAATCAAAGGTTGTATAAAAGCATTCAAAATAAAAATCAAACAGGAAACAAACAGTCAGAAACTCGATTAATACTGAAAAAAAAAGGGGTATGATTATTTTTGAACATTGCAGATTTTATAAATAGCTGTATATTTCTTTTATTACAAGTATCCCGAGATTTTAAAATGACGAAAATGATCAGAAGAGGTTTATTAAGAATATGTATCAATATGGACGTAAACAATAAATTCTTACAAAGTTACACCTAATAAACTCAATTTTCAAGAGGGGGTATGAATAATATCGGGCACAAGTGTATATATATATATATATATATATATATATATATATATATATATATATATATATATATATATAAAATACCGAAATGCCGTAGGTAGACTGATTTTATAATATAATAAATAATAAATCAGACTACCTACGGCATTTCGGTATTTTATTATATATATATATATATATATATATATATATATATATATATATATATATATATATATATAATAAAATACCGAAATGCCGTAGGTAGACTTATTTTATAATATATATATATATATATATATATATATATATATGTGTGTGTGTGTGTGTGTGTGTGTGTGTGTGTCTATGTGTGTGTGTGCGTGTCTGTATATATATATATATACGTGTGTGTGTGCATGTATATATATATGCATACATATGTGTATATCTATCTACCTATCTCTCTCTCTCTGTATATATATATATATATAGATATAGATAGATAGATAGATAGATAGATACAATTTTAGTGCTTAAATTGAAATTCTGAAAATCAAAATTTAGGCATATATTTTCGAGTACAGAATTTATTGTTTGACAAAAGAAATATATAGAAAGTGTTATATTAATTTCCTTAATCCATAGATTTTCAATAAAGGCTCAAATCATCAGAGGAAATGAAAGGCAGGTAGCAAAATATTCAGTTGTGAAAAGGCACGTATTTTGCTTTTCAGCACATGTATTGAAAATAGTTTTTTGGGTGGTGAATGATAGTTATAGGAAAATAATTATTAAAAAAGGGAATTTCATACAACCTGGGCAGTCCATTAAACCCCGGAGGACATTATACTCCTTCCGATAATGGACTGCCCAGGTTGTATGAAAGAAATGAAGAAAGAATATGAAATCAATTAAAGAAAGCAAGGTTAAAAAAATTCTATTAATGATTTCGGTCTCGTAAAAAAGACAGGAATTTCACGATACTCGATTTACCAGCACACGTGAAAAGAATTATTCGTCAAGTCGAGAACTCACAACAAAAATTTAAAAGAAAACAAACTCTATGGTGTGTTAATAAGACATTATTTTATTTATCTTCATTCACAAACTCATGTGCATGCAAATACACTATTTTAAAGAGATATATTATGTGTCGAATATGAGTATTTATTTAACCAGTGCGCAATATGTGAGTAAAACTACGTAATTATCAAATATAAGACGATTGATTTATAAATGATTTCATTCTCCCGTTTTGATTGTATTTGCGTGTACTGTTGTTTTAAGTTACTTCGCCTATTTAAGCTGAAATATTCCTGGCGTACATGAAACAGAGAGACCGCTATATAGCTTGAATGCCATTGTCATTACATTCAATCACTCTTATATATATACATATATATGTATGTATGTATGTATATATATATATGTGTGTGTGTGTGTGTGCGCGTGTGTGGTTTGTATATATATATATATATATATATATATATATATATATATGTGTGTTATATACATATATATATATATCTGTTGTATATATATATATATATATATATATATATCTGTTGTATATATATATATATATATATATATATATATATATATACAACAGATATATGTGTGTGTATGTATGTTTACATATGCTTGCAATAAGTATATTTGTGCAGAATTTTGTTTCCTTTAATCACGTTTCATTTAACCTTGAAGGGTTCAATGGAGTGACTTACCCTACAATACAGTGTGGTGTACATTGCATTATAAGAAATATACTGTTGACTTTATTAAATTATTTTATATAATTGCTTGAATTGAGTTTACATTTCCAATGTAAATCATCGTGCGTAATTGCGCTCTAAAAGAGACAGTAATTCCTAAATATTATTATTAATCAGATTGCTAGTTGTATGAATATTGTTTTTACTCTATATTATCATTCAAACCTACCATTTAAGTCATTTAGTACTGCTTTACAGCTTACCCGCTTACTTATTTTTTGACAAAATTTCAAACAATCATTACAATTTATAGATCAGCTAATAAGCTATATTGTGGAATATTTTTTCAAATATTCTCTCAGTAAATCAAAAGTTATGATGCATCCACTGGTGTTCAAAACCGTAAAATAAAACGTAAGGAGGTGGGCGACGTTTTTTTTATGACTGGTTTCTATAGCAACAACGTAGATTCAGCGACTACTGTTGCTACCAATTCACTGCTCTCGCAAGAAGAGAAGTTACAAGCGAAACAGAGAGAATAAAAGATTGAGAGGGAGATAATAGGTGGGATTTTATTGAAATCAAACGAGTGCCGTACATTGTTAATGCATACGTGTGTGTTATGATTATGGGGGTAAAGAAGTTAGACTGCAATTGAACAAAGAATAGGTGAATTTACTGGAAGCCTCGAAGAATCATTGACTACGATAGAGAAAAATGCTAGCATAAAAAGTATTATGGTTAAGCTTAACCATGGAAAAGTAAAGGGCTACTTGTAAAAACTGGAAAATAAAAGGACAACATATTCTAGTAAAAAAATAATAAATTAATAACTTAAATTATAGCAGCATTAACATTTTTTATAATTCAATTAATAACATTTTATTATATATTCTTAATGTTGCAATATTTTAAGGTATAAATATATTATATTTTTTACTGGAATATTTTTTCCTTTTCTTTTCCAGTTTTACCAAGTAGCCCTTTAATTTTCCAGGGTTAAGCTTAACTATATTACTTTTCAGGCTCGCATGTTTTCTCTTGTAATATAGATAATGCATTACAGTAAAATTTGTCACATTTTTATTCATTATTTCCTACTCTTCTATTTCTTTCTAACATAGAATTTTATGCAAAGAATAAACTTACATAGCTACACACAGATTTTTCACTGTTTGCGTTTTGTTATTTACTTATTTGCCAAATACATTAAACGAGGACATTCTTTTGGTATTTATTTTAAAATGTCCTCTCTGTGGTATTACCAATTTATATTTTATGAAAATATAAGATTTCTATAAGTTATTGATTTGTGTATTTTTCAATTCGTACCTGTTTTATAATTTATTTATTTTTTCGTTCATGAATAAATATAATGAATATATTTTTGTCTGCTAAACAGTAAAAATATCGTAGAGTAATTTTATATCGACACACTAAACTATTATATTTTCGATTAACAACATAAAAGCTTACAAAAGTTTATGCAATTATGCTTTGAAAAAGTTTGCATGAAATTAGGTCGTTTTTAATATCTATCTTATGTTTGTGCTTTATAATGTCTTTACGCGTTTTTTTTTTATTACTCGTTTATGCTTTCCTGTTGCTCTTATATTTCACTCCATCTAAATTTCTCTATTCCCTCTCCCTCTTCCTTTGTTTATCGCTGGTCATACTTTCTCTCTCTCTCTCTTTCTCTTTCTCTCTCTCTCTACCTGTATTTATCTATATATCTATAAAAGTGAACATGTCTCTGTATCTGTGTATCTGTTTACATTTCCCTACACAATAACTCTGCCAATTTTTAGTCTACAGGCTCGAAATTTGATATACAGGGTACTGAGATTTGGGAAAATCAACGTGATCGGTTTGGGGCCAGAAATTTGGCGATTAAGGGGTCAAAGTTCAATGATTTTACCTTTGAGAACTCTACCGAACTCCTCCGACAATTTTGGGTCTACGCATTTGAAATTTTAGATATTGGTTCCTTGGACATGGATCTAACTTAATAACTTGATTTGAGTCCAAAAAATAAATTTTAGGGGGTTATAATAGGGGTCAAAATTTAACAAATTTACCTCTGCGGTCTCTTCCAAATTACTCAGACAATCTCTGGTTTAAATATATGAAATTTTGCATAAAGCTTATTCACATATAGGGCAAGCTTTTTCACCAGGCTGGGTCCAAAATTTTTAGTTACCAACATAAAATGTGTGTGTGTATGTCGATTTGCACGTCTGCCTTAAACTGTCAAAAGAGGCGACGGATTTTACCAAGATCAGTATCGTGTTAATGTTCGGCCTTTCCTACAGCAAATATCGCAGAATTGGCTAAAATCATTAATATCTTCTCCTTTAACTAGGCACTTTTCTACAGGGGGGGCAGGTTGTCACCTTTTTTGCCGATATTTTTCAAAGTTATCCTCTCCTTTAGATTGTCTAGCCTTACATTTAAAAAAATGTCGCTCCGGTTTGGCGGTGGTCGTAACAGCATAAACGTTAGGATTTACCCCGTTCTTTTCCTCGTTTACGGTACGGGTTCGAGCCTGCCTTCCTACTACCACTTTTTCTTTTTTGCTCAACATACATATCCAAACACTTGGGCAACGCCGGGCTGAAATGCTAGTATGAAAAAAGTTAAAACAGGTTGTAAATCTTTTTTAACTATAAACAATTTATTTCTGATCGATATCGAAAGCCTTATTAAAAATTGATTAAATTTTTTTTTTTAAATGTCATAACGCATAGTGGGACTAAGAATGTGGAAGTAAATATATAAGGAAAATCCGTTTACAAATGGTAGCTAAGGTGGTTTATTGGGCTATGCTGGTGTTTATTTACATAAGACTGCATTAGCCGTAATATATGAAAAATCATTTTATAGAGAATTAAAGTTAACAACACATGCTGATTACCGTTGAGTGAGATAATTATCTTAAATAACAAACGCATTTTAGAAGATGTCAATCTTTTTCACTACATTAACCCGATCTTGCAATTTTATTCCTCATCTTTAATTACTATACCAAAAAATATTGTGTGACTTAATATTTCGAAGGGAATCATTGTGTACAGGTGAACGACATCGATCTTATATTACGATTTCTCCAACTGTTTTTGCTATATCCTCGAAGTTTTGATGTTTGACGATTAAAGAAAAGCATTAACGAGAATCTTCGGGCGTTAATCTCATATTTGTTAAACTAATCGAATCTTAAAAGATACTCTATCCTATTAAATTACCATAATCAACAGGTGTTGTTTAGTTTAGGAAATATTTCCAATAGTGAACGGCATTTTCGATGACGTCGCTCTAATATTGTTTCTCTAATCAATTACTATAACCATGCCGCGTCGTTAAATGCTACCAACTGTTTAAATCATTAATTACATTTTTGAAGGTGTCAACATTATTTCGGTTGTACTATCGGATTATACAGGGTGGAACAATGAAGTTTTCGTCCCAAAGAAAACACCAGACCGTACAACTTTATTTTAAAACTTGTATCGAAAAAAATCAATTCAGGTAACTTGTTTATGAAGTAAAGCTGACATATATTCAATGTAGCCGCGTTCAGCCTCAACCACCGCCTCGATACGGTTCCTGACGTGGGGCATCCTTATTCCACAAGAGCCGGCGGAATCTTAGCGACTACTCGGCGGATGGCAAGGAGACGGCAATTTTTGGTGTTGTGGGTGGTACTGTTGGTGATATTCTCGACGTATGATGAAATGAAGTAGCCAAGCGGGTTTGGATCGGGTGAGGAGGGGGGCAATGAGAGAAGGGTGCAAAGTGGAACTCTGTTTCGTCTGCCTGCTTCCCACCGGACTACAACTTGGATGTCTTCAAGTTCAACGTTAACAAATTCCTAATGAACCGCCCCCTTAAGTTTACACTTCATCAAATCTCCACACTAACGTAATGTACTTGCAATAACCCTTATCCCTGAGTGGCTTCCGGACCTTGATAAATGGTGATCACTGTGTAAAAAAAAAGTCGTAGCACTCATTCTGGAGCCAAGTCTAGGTTTCTCTTGATTTGTAGGCCGGCGCATTCCTGTTGCTACATCCAGAGCGTGCTAGCGATTACTTGATCGCACCAGGGGGTAACCACACACGTCAACACATTTAGGTACACTTTGGTGTTGACCTTCAACAGTCATCGAGGATATGAGATAGCATAATGTTACCTTCATTTGAAATAACACCGAAGATCATAACGGTGGCCGTAAACTTTGTTTCATCAGCCTGGGCACGCCCCTGTTATTTGTGGAAATAAAGCGATGCATTTTGAGGGGGCTGGCCGTGGTGCTATTGCCATAACTTGCATAAGTATAGATCATGAGTTTTACAGTAGCGTAGGCACCGCCAAAAATGGCCGCAAAATCAAGTTGTTGTTGTTTTTTAAAACTAAATTACATTTATTAAAATCCATTATTTCTGAGTAACTATTTTTTCAAGAAAGATAAAACCATGAATTTTATCATATAGAAAACAGAATAATGTAAAACTTTTTCTACAATTTTTAATTAAATTTTAAATGTTAAATTTTCCCAAAAAGTTAACAATTGACATTTTTTGTCTTGCGCAAAAAACGTACTTAAATATTTAAAAAAAAAAAGGTTTTTGAAATAATTGATTTATTTATTTATTGTCTAACTAAGATTTAGGATGATTTTCTAAGAGAATATGCAAAAATATTATAATATAAGTACCTGAATTTCAAATAATTCCACTTATTCATATAGGTAACCAGATATTTCGCGTCGATGTAGAGTCTAGATCGACTCTGTTTACGTTTGCGTTTTATAAGAAGAAAACTATGGAAGACCAAACAGGCCAAAAAAACTTATTTTTCAGTGACGAAAATGCCAATGTAGTATTAAGCTGAGGCTGGCCAGTACCAGATGGGTGACCATTTGTATGAGTTTGGTTTTTAATGTGTATGTGCGTAGGGGGCAGGCTCCCCAAAATGGGGGGGGGGGCAATTTAAAGCAGAATAAAAAAAAATTATTTCAGCGCGTTTGGTCTACAGTAGTCGAAAGGCGACAAATGTTTTCAAACGGGATCGAAAAAAATGATGCTATTTTTAACACAAAGGGCACAATATTTATCGATTTTTTTTGTATCGATTATTCAAAGCATGCCCTGTCTAATAATGGTCATGCATTATTCGGCTCGCTTAAAAATAATTGTTAATTTATTCATCAAAAAATTTAAAATGGCTTTTTTCGTATAAATATTTTTTTTTGTTTTGCTTAACTTAAATTAATTATTTTACTTAACATATTCACCGAATTTCACACTTCAAAACTCAAAAGCGGGATAATTAAACACAATCGAAGTTCTGATATTCAGACGTCAAAATAAGGTATGCAAACAAGTTTTTTTTTTAATCTATAATTCTGTCCCTTACAACAACACAATATGTTTTGTTCAGTTCCAGGTGATTATTTTAAGCATATTTGTTCCCACTTCAAAACAAGGGGGGTTGTAAGCAATATATATATATATATATATAAATATCGTTTATGAAAAATAAGTACACTGTTATAAAGTTCATTCTTCTCCTAATAATCGCTGAAAATTTCGTATTGATCGGATAATTACCTGATTTTTGGTAGATTTTTAAAAAGACGGTCCGTCAAAAAGTACTGACCTGCCCCCCCCCCCAGTTTTGGCGGTGCCTACAGTAGCGCATCTCCGATCTCTCTAGATAAATATTGCGTAATTTTCGAATATGATAAAAGGCTCCTATCGCTCATGTGATGTTTACACAACTGGCTAACTAGTAGGAAGTCTTCAATAAAAAAAAAAAACCAAAGGAAATTAGTTTTTATTAAACGGAAATTGGGTCATGTCGTCTTTTGTAGGGGGATAATATTATAGACTCGTACATGATGATGTTCTATAAGCGTACTATTATAGCTAAAATGTTTTAAATGATTAATGGCATTTCCGAAAACTTCAATCTAATTTAAGTTTTCTATTCATATCTTACCATCTGATTTCTTTTATTTTACTATGATTATAAATTGGCGCTCTTTGGTTTTGCCATATTTGCAAATCATTAACAGAATTTCCGAGGACGTCAATCTTATTTCCACTACATTACTCCGATCTTTCAGGTTGATTTTACATATTGTATTACCATAAACAAAAAGCATTCTCCAGTTTTGACAATTACCGGGGTGGGGGGTTGAGCGCAACGTCCCAAAAAAATTAATAGCACAAGGAGTAAAAGCAATAGAAATATCGTTATTTTTTTCTGTTTATTAGAATATGTATACGCACGTTTTTTATTGTAAATCATGTTTATATATTTGGAATGGATTTTTATTGCACAATATTTTGTGCAGATAGATATAACTAGCGTATATAGGATTTATTTATAGAGTTCCATGGAATATTGTTGTTAGTTTTCCATGTGTTATTTTGTTGTATATACAAGGGTTATTATAAGGTTTACTAAACAAGAAAAGAAAATTATAAAGCGCCACACTTTTAACATATTTGCGGGTATGCAGATACTATAGGAAGTTGATTCGCTTACATTATATTGTATAGTTTATATTTACTCATGATATCAAATGTCTGACAGGTGTCTTATTTTTGTGGTAGAATGCCATCTCTGCCTTTGTTGAAGAGTGATGGCTTCACAATAAAACACCGGTTTTTGGTCAGCCACATAAGCAGTTTTGGGAAAGAATTTCTGTCGGTCAGCCTACTAACAGCTTTCTTCCTTTTGGACTTTGTAAATAATTTTTTACCCTAGCCGGTTTGGAATCCAAGGATTGAACGCTGCTAGTTAATATATTATTTAATTAGAATTCGTTATTGAGATGAGTATTATTTATTAATTTTTTATTTATTACGGACTATTATCATCGTCTTTTCTTAGTTGTTCCACGACGTTTTTGACAACTATTTCTCTAGACAGAGGAATAGTTGGCCAAAATGTGGTGAAACAACAACTAAGAAAGATGAGGATAATAGTCTGCAATAAATAAAAATGAATAAATAATACTCATCTCAATAATGAATCCTTATTAAATAGTATATACCATTCGGTACTGACCCGACCATGGAAAATTAGATAATAAATAAAACAAAAATAATAAGGAGTAGATAGGCTCTGTCTATCGCCCGGCTTCCATACTCCTTCTTTGCCTATTAGTCAAGCGCAGGGACACTATCTCGGTGATTCGACAGAAACGCCCAGCGGTAGATCTTGTTTCCTGGCTAGGGCAATGAACACCGTTCTTCCCCATTCCCAGCACGCCCCACCCCTAAAACTGAACATTTGGGAGTGCTTGAGTATAAGATATGCCTGAGCGATTAGATTGGGTTGACCTTCTTCTAATGGGTTGAGGGTATCGGATTGACAGTTCCTGGCTGCTGTTCCCGACTGGTAGTACAGGAGCCCTAACTCTTTGGTAGCGCTTAGAGCGGCTGCTCCATCAACAGTTGATTAATATCGGGTTGTTTGTAGTGCCATGACGCGCATGGAAAGGGACCCTGCACTCATCCCCGGTGGGCTTTCCTGAGGCCACAATCCTAATTGGAGAAAGGTCAGCTGATGGTCTACTTGTGATGCATGTCTGAAGCTCTGCATAACCTCTTGTTTAGCTCCCCCTTACCGAAACTCTTAAAAAAATATGACGACGGTAAAATTTAAAAACAAGCTTAAACCAGGATTAGGGACAAATAAATTCAACTTGCCTCCTCCCTTGAGGCTCTCATTCACAAATATCCGTGGGCTTACAACTAACTTAGCTGATGTTGAAGCATTTCTCTTAACAAATACCCCGGATATCTTAGCACTAAGTGAGACTAACCTACAATCCTCCATTCCCTCTAACCACTTTAACATGCCTGGATATCTCCCACTCTGCCGTAAGGACTCTGACAGACATATGCACGGACTTGGAGTTTACATTCGTAATACCCTTCCCTTGACTAGAGAAACAAACCTAGAAACAGATGATCAAGCCTTTATGTGCTTTAGACTAAACATGCAACACAATATTAGCTACTATTATTTTCTCTAACACAATATTAGCTACTATTATTTTCTCTACCGCTCTACCTCGACTCAGGACTGCTCCATAATAAACAAAGTATCTGACAGCATAGACACGGCACTGTCCCTCGACACTAGCGCACAAATACATGTATTTTGTGACTTTAATGTCCACCACAAAAACTGGCTTGGATTCTCTACTCACACAGATGCAGCGGGCAGCACAACCCATAGCTTCGCTATATCTCACTCACTATCACAAATTGTTACGTTTCCAACACGTTTCCCTGACCAGGAAGAACAACACGCATCACTTCTAGATCTGTTTTTGACCAAAGTTCCCGATGACTGCATAATGAAGGCTCACAGCCCACTTGGGAACGCTGATCATGCAGTGATAATGGTTGAAATCGCCCTAAACTCTAGACCCAAAACTGAAGAGCCAGTGCTCATAACAACGAGATATTATAATAAGGCTGACCGAGAAGCCATCAGGGAACTAATTAGAGATGCTCCATGGAAAAATATTTTCTCTCTCCTTGCTGAACAATGTGCAAACGAGACCACTGACTGGTTCAAAACTGCAATCGAAGCGCATGTTCCCAGGCGGAAATTTTATAGTAAGCCCCACTCTCCCCAATGGTTTACGTCGACTTGTGCAACTGCCATTGCTCAAAAGCAACATGCATACCGTAGGTTTAACCGACATCAGTCCAGTTCAAACAGACTGAAGTATATAGAAGCTAGAAATAACGTTAAGAAAGAAATAGCGACAGCTAAGAGAGAATTTACGGAAACCACTAAAAAGCGCATCGAAGCACAAAAACTAGGAACTCGAGACTTCTGGAAAATGTACAACAGTGTAGTAAATAACGGGCAATCAACAATTCCCCGCACTAACCAACAATCACGAGGTTGTCTCCTCAGCAAATGACAAGGCTAACATGCTTGCCAGTCGGTTTGCCTCAAACTCCACACTGGACCCTTCCAACCACCCCCTACCTGACTTTCCTATGCGGACAGACGCCACACTAGACGATCTGAAAACCATCCCTGCTCAGGTGCATGCTATCATAAAAAACCTTGACACTTCAAAACCATGTGGACCCGATCTCATCCCAGCTGTGCTATTAAAAAAGTGCTCAGCCGAAGTAGCTCCAGTTCTCTCCTAACTCTACAACCAATGCCTTAATGAAGCTTGCTTTCCGGGCTGTTGGAAAACTGATTCTGTTGTACCAGTATTCAAGAATTCTGGCGAAAGGACAGACCTCTCAAATTATCGCCCCATTAGCCTCCTCCCACTTTTTGCAAAAATATTTGAGACCATAATTAACCATGCTCTAGTCCATCATCTTACAGATGCTAAACTACTGACTGACAAACAATATGGATTTAGACAAGCCCGTTCTACAGCAGACATCCTAACTGTGATCTCTGAACGTATATACCATTCACTGGACAAAGCGGGGGAGGGCAGAGCGGTAGCTCTACATATATCTAAGGCTTTTGACAGGGTATGGCATGAGGGTCTCCTCAGTAAAATCAGATCATACGGTATCACTGGTAGAATACTTAACATAATTAAATCCTTGTTAGATAAGAGAAAAATCCAGGTTGTCCTCGACGGTCGTACATCTAACAATATGATATAAATGCGGGGGTGCCCCAGGGTTCTATCCTTGGACCTCTATTGTTCCTGATATTCATAAATGACCTCCCCGACAACATTGCCTCTGAGATGGGTATATATGCTGATGACACTACACTCTATGGCAGGCACGACAGGAAGACGAATGAACACATTTCTAAAGAAATGGCTGAAACACTAGAGGAAGACCTCCAATCTGTAGTGGAATGGGGACAAAAGTGGTTAGTCGCGTTCAATGCTTCCAAGACTAAACTAGTTTCATTCAATAATTGCAAGAAACCCTCTCTACCACCCATAGCAATGGCCAACGACACTTAATCTGAGAGTCCATCTTTCAAACTCCTTGGCCTAACGTTCACAGGAAACATGAGTTGGAACAATTACATTGAAGGCATTGCCAGGGCCGCTGCAAACAGGTGGGCTCTCTCTACCGTGCTAGAAAACTACTAACACTCGAAAGTATCCTGTACCTCTATAAGGCCACCATTCGCCCATGTATGGAGTATTGCTGCCACATCTGGGCTGGTGCATCTGCTACTAGTCTCTCGCTCCTTGACAAGGTTCAAAAGAGAGTCGCAAACCTGATAGGCCCTGAACTGGAATCTAAGCTTCAGCCTCTGTCCTATCGACGAAATGTTGCCTCCCTCTGCCTTTTCTACAAGTATTATAGTGGTGAATGCTCTGACGAACTGCAATCACTTGTGCCCCCACGACGTGAGCACCCTCGACAAAGCCGACAGGCTGCTAAATCCCACCTTCACACTGTAGAGATCCTTAGATGTAAAAGATCTTTCTACTCCAATAGTTTCTTCCCCAGAAACGCTAGACTCTGGAATTCCATTCCAGGTCCCTGCTTCCCCAACAGTACTGACGTGCAGAAGTTCAAGTTTAACATGAACACACACCTTGCTGCCCAAATCCCTACATAGTACCCCAGTAGTTGTTGCCCCTGACAGTAGCCCCCTACACCAAAGTGGCAATTTGCCTTGTTTGGGGTGAAAATGTAAAAAAAAAACAAAAAAAAAAACATGAATTTATAAAACCAAAAAATTCAACCTTGGTTTCCCCTTTTGGGCCCGTGGCGCAGTTGATAGGGACGTTGAATCTCTACGGTCCGGGTGAGAATTTTCTGAAGATAGGGGATTCAATCCTAGCCAAAGCAGAGCAGAGGCTTACTTGGTCAAAAACGTGGTGAGACGACATCAACTTCGAAAGGCAGTAATTGCAGTGGGTGCAGTTAGGATATTCAGACTTCCTATTTCTTCGCGGCTACCACCTGACGAAGGCTGGTAGTTCATCTTTTTTTTTTAAGTTACACAATGTCTTTATAGAGGATAAAAATTACTACCGGATCAGTAGTAGAAAATCGCTATGAAGCAAGCGAACAACAGAAGATGTTTTTATGTAAGAGAAACAGCTTACCTTATAGGCTTGTATATACTAATGCTTATTAGCTGTTTTCTTTTCGGATAATGTCAAGAGAAAGGGTTTTCCTCGTCTAAGTTTTATAGGATGGTGCTTTTGGGGGGTATTCCATAGCATATCTGTTAAAACTTTATATAGTCATGTTTGGGGGGTATTTCGTCTTATAGAGAATATTGGGTCATTAAGAGAGAATACGCACCATTTCGGGACATTCTCTCTACGGCTTGTTCGCGTATCATACAGTTCTACCTTTCTCTCCCTTTTCATTACCAGTTCTTGTAGCAATCTGCAAAGCAATTAAATTACTATTTTTAAACTAACAACAGAGGTCTCTATTATTATTTATGTTTTCACAGTTTGTGTCTGATGTTGAATTTACCGCTTCTATACTTGTCGTCATAATAAACAATCAATGACAACGGGCTATCACCAGCTCCTTTTCTTTAGTCTTCCAGCAATTTCCCCAAGTCAATTTTTTTTATTGTATTTTAACATTCCAATAAATCCTAATTTTCTTAATCTATTCTACTATGTTTTGTCACACTCTTCAGGGCTCCTTGCCAACATATACAACTTCTACCTTCTTAAAATTCAACGATTATTTTTAATCCCTGTTGTGATGTTTACACCACTGGCTAACTAGTAGATAGTCTTCAATAAAAAAAGGAAATTAGTTTTTATTAAACGGAAATTGGATCATGTCGTCTTTTCTAGGCGGATAATTTCATCCACCTTCTACATGTCGATGTTCTATAAGCGTATTATTATAACTAAAAAAGCGTTATTTATTAATGATTAATGATATTTTCGAAAACTTCAATCTAATTTAAGTTTTCCTATTCATATCTTACCATCTGATTTCTTTGATTTTACTATGATAATAAATTGGCGTTGTTCGGTTTCGCTAACTTTGCAAATCATTAACAGCATTTGCGAAGACGTCAATCTTATTTCCACTGCATTACTCCGATCTTTCAGGTTGCCAATATATACAACTTCTACCTTCTTCAAATTCAACGATTATTTTATATTTTATATCCCTTTTTGAACTATTTGCAATTTTCGCCCTCATTCTTTCTCATGTTCGTTAACAGTTGCTCGTCAGCATTCCCTCTGCCATTTCCAAAATCAAGGCGCCTCCCACATTAACTAAAATAAAAAAAAAACACAGCTCGACATCTGATGTTAATTTCTTGCCATCCATTCTCCCTTTAATAAATCGTTAATCCATTCATAACTTACATCTGGAGACCAACAGAAAACCCATATCTACTTAAATCTAAGTGGTCAGTATTCCAATTCCACAAGGTACCTGCTAACGTCATAATTCTATTTACAGATTCACTCGGACTTACAACCCCTGAATCCATCAGCTTTCCAAATCAGACCGCGAAACAACGTAACAACTTTTTTCCTCCACATTCACATCAGTTGGAACTGATTTCTCAATAATTATTGCCTTGCATTCATTTTTTTTGTCATAATACTTAATCTGAACTCTTTGCTTAATCATATCGTATCGGATATTAATATCGCACAGTAATATCACATTTTCCCTGTTTCCTACTCTTTCCTGTACCATTTTTACTGCATTTAATTCCTCTGTTATTGCATATGACTCAACGGGTCTTTTTTTGAATAATGGTGAATCATCTCTAGACAAGGTTCAAAAGAGAGTCGCCAAACTAATAGGTCCTTAACTTGCATCTCAGCTTAAGCCTCTGTCCCATCGACAAAATATATCATCCCTCTGCCTGCTCTACAAGTATTTTAACAGTGAATGCTCCGACGAACTGCAAGCACTTGTACCCCCTCGACATAAATAACCCCGACAAACTCGATAAGCAGCAAGATCCCACCCCTTCACAGTAGAGATCCCTAGATATAAGAGAGCCTTCTACTCCAGTATTTTCTTCCCCGGAACCGTTAAACTTTTGAATTCCCTTTCGGGTCCCTGCTTCCCAAACTGTACTGACATGCAGAAGTTCAAGTGTAACGTGAACTCATCTTGCTGCCAACTCCCCATCGAGTATCCATGTAGTTTAGGTCCCCGATAGTAGCCCCATATATTAAAGTGGCAATGTGCCTTGTTTGGGGTGAAAATCTAAAAAAAAAAGAAAAGAAAAGTATTTGAGCTAACTTTTATATTTTGCAAATCGCCTTTACTCATTATTAGGCTAATCGAGATTCACGTTTTGATAGCAACAATTTATATGTGAATCGTTTTTTTTACGTATTTTTTTATCTTCTGAGACGCTTCTGCGCATTTACATTGCCTTGTTCCTTATATTCGCAAAGATTTCCATTTCACGTGACCACACTTTGGAATTTTTGCATACCTTTTTTTGTCTTATATTGTTATATTCTCATGAGCCGCAATTGAATCTCCTGAGTGTATTTTTGCTTGTCTTACATTTGTTTTGAAATATTCTTACTTCCAATTTATTGTTTTTAAATCGGCCACTTTTTGACAATGACTGATCACTTGTTCGTGAGATATTCATCTCTATTGATAATGCATTGCAACTTCACCTTTCAAACTGTCTTTGGTGACTTTAATTCTTATCATAGTGTCTACGTCCGCAATCTAATCGCACCAATCTAGCTAGTGAAATCTGTTTTAACTCTTTTATCTTTCATGGCGTGCTCCAAATGGTCACCTTACCTACACGCTTTGCATAGACCGACCGTCATCAATCACCAATGGTGCATCTTTATCTCGTTTCTTGTATTTCATTTTTCTTCTTTGTTTTTTTTTATATTGATTATGTTGAGAGTTTTTAAAAAGTTTTCAATTGATCGACCCTTCATAGGAAAACTTTTACCTACCGCAGGGCTGATTTGAAGAACTTTCTACCCTCGAATATGACAATTTATTGGGCCTTATCGCTACTATCTCTTCGAATGATGCGGCAAAAAGAGTAACGGACTGGATTTTTGCTGAAATTTTCACCTTCACTTTTCATCGTAAATTTCAATCAAACCTCATTCTTCTCCCCGTACTTCTGAAAATGCCCATCCTAATTCTTTCTTCAATCAGTTTCGTCGGGATAGTTCTGTTACGGTTATACAAACAATATTGAAGAACTATCAATGCTTGCAAGAGACCAATATCTTACGCTACACTATGCTTTTCTCCAAAGAATCCTGATTCGATATCTTTTCAAAAAGTTAGCCCTCGTGATTTTAAGAGAATCTATGATAGTGTGGTTTATAGTAGGAAATTTCTTACTCTTCTTTTATTAAATACGCCTAAGTTTCTTTCATTATAATCATCAAAGAAAGGCCTTTTCCTTCCTCTATTTGCTGAGAATTGTATTAGCAATGATCCCATTACTGTTCATCTGGAAGTTCCTTTTAAAATGCTACAATAGTTGATGGAATTCTTGTAATATACTAATGTATTCTATTCCTTAACACACGCGTCTTTATCGTCGTTTTGAAAAGAATCAACATTAATCTCTAGCTTTAAAAATTGCTGGTGATCGGCCTGGCCAAGTAAATATCATCCTGTACGTGTACTCTGCTATTAGTAGAGCGATTGAAATATCGGTCAACTGCAAATTTTCTGATGGTTTCTTTTACATGTCAATCTTTTAACTGGTGTAATTGAGCGGATCATATGGTTTATGGATTATTCAGGACAGAGCAGGGCAATTGCTCTCGATATATCGGAGACATTCCACATGATTTTGCATTCTGATTTTTTTTTATAAACTTCGAACTCATGATTTGATATAATAAGGCATTTTCATTCGGATCCAAGCTTACGTGTTACTTTTAAGAGTGTTTTTTTATTTAAATAGTAGTCACCACTTATCAAGGCTCGGAAGCCACTCGGGGATAAGGGTTATTGCGTGTACAGTAATCAATGGGGTAGTATCATAGTAATCATTATAGTATTAGAGATTTGATAAAGTGTCTTACTTAAGGGGGCGGTTCATCAGGAATTTGTTTATATTGGACTTGAAGACATCCAAGTTGTAGCAAGGTGGGAAACAGGCAAACGAAAGAGAATTCCACATGTGTGCACTTCTAAGAAAGAAACCTTGTTCATGGAATCTACGTTTTCATTTAGGCACAGATAAAGAGTGGGGAAATTATTGGCAGTGGTTTCAGTCAGACGGGTGTTTATCATGAAAGATTGTAGACGGGGGACCAGAAATGGGAGCTTAGTCGAGCACTTGCCATGAAAATAACGATAAAGCAAAATGTATTTTCATAATAATTAAATATCGATGCTGGCAGTCCTCATGACTCTATTGTGCCTATTTACTATGCCTCCCCACGGGACAGAGTTAGACACCAGGGTCGTTTTTTTAACGTGGAGAAAAGGTACAAAAATTAAAATTGTCTCAGTCCTGAAGGATTTCTCCTCCACCGAAAGAGAACAAGAAATAGAACTGCAGCATCTGAAGAACAGATGGTATTTATTTGCTCCCCCACCGAGCAAATTAGGCACAAGGCCGATTTTTAATGTGAGGAGTGAAGGGAGGGGGAAGGGAAAAAGGGGTCCAGCTCCCGAGAGGTGGGAAATAGGAGCTGGTTAATGGTCAGGCATGTGGGGTTGCCCCAACATCTGGTCTTTGCTAGTCATAGCTAGTCATAGCTTGCAGTATCTGCCGGAACAGATGGTATTTATTTGCTCCCCCACCGAGCAAATTAGGCACAAGGCCGATTTTTAAAGTGAGGAGTGAAGGGGAAATGGGGACCAACTCCCCGAGGAGTAGGGGAGCTGGACAGTGACAATTGGTATGAAGAGTTGGCCCTACACTGACCAGGGTCTTATATGTGGGGTTTCCCCCACATATGGTCTTTGCTTGCAGTATCTGCCGGAACAGATGGTATTTATTTTCTTCCCCACCGAGCAAATTAGGCACAAGGCCGATTTTTAATGTGAGGAGTGAAGGGAGGGGGAAGGGGAAAGGGGGACCAGCTCCCGAGAGGTGGGAAATGGGAGCTGGTTAAAGGTTAGACATGTGGGTTGCCCCCACATCTGGTCTTTGCTAGTCATAGCTAGTCATAGCTTGCAGTATCTGCCGGAACAGATGATGTTTATTTGCTCCCCCACTGAGCAAATTAGGCACAAGGCCGTTTTTAATGTGAGGTAAAAACCAGCTCCCCTAAAAGTAGGCAAAAAGGGGCACTCTGGTTACCAAAAATAATAATTGTCCCAGTATAGAGGGTTTCCCCTCCATTGACTGGTACAAATTATCTTAAGTGCAGCATCTGCCGGAACAGATTGTATTTATTTGCTCCCCCACCGAGCAAATTAGGCACAAGGCCGATTTTTAATGTGAGGAGTGAAGGGAAGGGGAAGGGAAAAAGGGGGCCAGCTCCCGAGAGGTGGGAAATGGGAGCTGGTTAAAGGTCAGGCATGTGGGGTTGCCCCCACATCTGGTCTTTGCTAGTCATAGCTAGTCATAGCTTGCAGTATTTGCCGGAACAGATGGTGTTTATTTGCTCCCCCACTGAGCAAATTAGGCACAAGGCCGTTTTTAATGTGAGGTAAAAACCAGCTCCCCTAAAAGGGGTCACTCTGGTTACCAAAAATAATAATTGTCCCAGTATAGAGGGTTTTTATTAAAATGCTGCCCACATCAGCATTATGTGGCACAAGGCCGGAAAGTGGGAACCCCGCAGGCTCCCCTAAAGGAGGGGCACTCCTGCAATTTTAAAAATTGCCTGAGTAACCCCGTCGGCATTCCCCGGTCGGGGCGCCTCAGGCAGCAAGCAATAAACTTGCCCCACCGGAAAGCCCGGTGGCAAGGCCTGGGAGGGTGGACCTCCTAGGTATTACCCAGGCGGTTCCCAGTATAGAGGGTTTCCCCTCCATTGACTGGTACAAACCATCTTAAGTGCAGCATCTGCCGGAACAGATGGTGTTTATTTGCTCCCCCACTGAGCAAATTAGGCACAAGGCCGTTTTTAATGTGAGGTAAAAACCAGCTCCCCTAAAAGGGGTCACTCTGGTTACCAAAAATAATAATTGTCCCAGTATAGAGGGTTTCCCCTCCATTGACTGGTACAAATTATCTTAAGTGCAGCATCTGCCGGAACAGATACTACACTTTGATCTTGTCCTGAAGGCCAAGTAGTCCAAGTCTTTTTCTTCTCGATATCAATGATCTTACAGCGAATATTGTTCAGAAAATAAATATCTGTCTTGGTGATACCACTCTTTAATCTGGTATTGCTTCTCGTTCATTTTTCTCGAATCAGTTGAAATATGCAGCGCATCTAAAATTTAATTGGTTTTAGTTGTATAGGAAATGACCTGTTTTACTTAATCCTGTTAAGCGCCGTCTATTAGCCTTCAGTTCTACGGGTGTTCATATTATTTGTAAGATTTTTTTTATGGGTGGCTCGGTTCCAAACAAATCGACTTTATAATTTCTTGGCCTTTATTTATTATCAAAGCAATCTTGGAGTCAATAAAATACATCCATTCTTATTTCTGTATCTCGTAAATAGGTTATGTATATTGTTCCAAACACTTACTGGCATCCAATGTTGTTCTTTATCTCTGCAAATCCACTATCCGATTTTGTATAAAGTATTGTTTTCATATTTGGACTGGTGCATCTGTGGTTAATTTAAACGTGCAAAAACCTCTGCCCAATTTATTTGGTTCTACGCTTTCTTCTCTGCAAAGGCTTTTAAAAACGTGATGTTAATATTTTCCTTAAACATAATTATTGTGAGTTTCAGAAATGTATTATCTATTCTTCTTTTGTTCCCGCCTATTTGACTCCTTTCGCTGTTTTAATACAGATGACTATTCTAATTGATTATTTTCAAAGGACCTCAAGCAAACTTTTTTTTAATTGCTTACCGTTTTCTTCTAGTTTTAATACTAATATTTTCAAGGCCAATATCAATAACCATACCTTGTCTTTGCTATAATCATACTTTTTTCTTGTTAACTCCTTACATTAAATGGTGTCACTTTTTGCCTGGAGCGATTACAATGAAAAATTTAAATAAAATTTAATTATTAAACACTTTGTATTGTATAAAAATATTTTAAAATTTAGATAAATCATACAAATATTCTGTTTGTATTAAAATTTTTCAAATATTCCTAACTTTCCTACATTGAGATCTGCCTGTGTTAACATAACGCGGGCTGAAATGATTAATTAAATAAAACTGTTTTCTTGTTTTTTGTTTAAATTCTGGATAAAACTATTTTATTTTCTTACACAGCATAGCTTTAACGGAATTTACTAAATTAAACTAAATAATTAAGCTGTTAGTATAATTAGTATAATATCCCTGTAATCAATTGTGTTACCTTTTACTCACTATATAAATTTAATTTCAGAATATAGCATTATTCCTCGATATAACCAATTTAATAATATTTAGTCAGACTTAATAAAAGAATTCCTGCAATTATTATTTAAATTTTTAAAAACCTCGAACTAATTTAGATTGGAATTTTCAATATATATTATTCCTTAATTGGAATAGATTTTTGAGATGAGCATTATATATATATATATATATATATATATATATATATATATATATATATATATATATATATTAATTTTTATTTCGGACTATTATTCTCATCTTTATTAGTCATTCTTTTTTCATCTGTTATTGGTTTGCTTATTCACAACGTTTTGGCCAACTATTCCGGTTTCAATCCCACCCAAAGCGTACCAGAGGTTTACTTGGGCAAAATGTGGTGATACGACAACAACTACGGATGGCAGTGATGGCTGAGAATGCAATTAGGAGATTCGAGGTTCCTATCTGTCACGGTTACCATCTGACGAAGGCCAGAGGAATAGTCGGCCGTAACGTTGTGAATAAACAAACCAATAAAAGATGAAAAAACAACAACTAATAAAGATGAGAATAATAGTCCGAAATAAAAATGAATTAATATGGAATTTTCAACTTGGACGGATTAAAATATGCGCTAAGTATTAGAAAACATCCTACTATTGTTCAGGTCGTCATTAGAAAGTATAAATTTGAAAAGTATTATCATGGACACCATGTATCATAAAATTACTATCGTCCAAATCATTTATGTGTGTATTCAGAAACCGGTACAATATAAACTTGATATTAAATGAGCATAGTAATTTTAAAGAAAGTTATAAATGTGAGACATGATAAATTTTGTTCATTTGTACGCTTTAAATTATAGATGATTTTTTGTGTATATTATGGCACTGTTATTTATGTATTATGGTAATGTTATTAATGAATTATAACCATTGTATTAATGTATTGTGGCTATGTTATTAATATATTATGGCACTGTTATTTATGTATTATGGTAATTTTATTAATGGATTATAACCATTGTATCAATGTATTGTGGCTATGTTATTAATATGTTATGGCACTGTTATTTATGTAGTATGGCAATTTCATTAATGTAGTATGGCCATTGTATTAATGTATTGTGACTATGTTATTAATATATTATGCCACTGTTATTTATGTATTATGGTAATTTTATTAATGTATTATGACCATTGTATTAATCTATTGTGAATATGTTATTTATATATTATGACATTGGTATTTATGTATTATGGCAATTTTATTAATGTAGTATGCCATTGTATTAATGTAATGTGACTATGTTATTTATATATTATGGCAATGTTATTAATAAAGATCATGATAAAGTACAGGAGCTGAATTTTATTTAAATACGTTTTAAAATAGACATTTATGCTTACGTTAATGTACTTACCAGATGAAAAATTCCCCCTTAAATACCATATGTTATTATGTGAAATGATTGTTAACCTTACAAAAAATAGAAAACATACAGTTTAGAAGCCATTTTCTTATAAATGCCTCGTTGGATTTAAACAAAACCATCATAAATCATAATTGTGAATTCAAGCAGAAAGTGAAAACCGTTCCCACTGTGTAAATTCAAAACATTCTTTAAAGTCGTCCATGTGTCAATAATAAAATCTTTATCGTCAACATTTAAATGAGATTTAGTAATTGAGTGTTGTCTTCACGAAAATCCCGATTTAGGCTTTAATACTGATAATCTATTACAATCGTTATTTTGGTTATCAGACAAACCACACTATTCGAGTTCCTTCCCCACGATCTCCACAGAGATTAACAGAATTGCAATTCTTTGGAGGGTAATGATATAAGGAATTATTACAAAGTTGGTCGTCGTCAGAAAAAGTCTATTTTTTATTAAGTCTTTAATTGCCTTCGTTTTTCCTCATTCGAATGTTTTTTGTCCATGACAGTTCTCCCCTTGCGATTATAAGGCTAATGTGGCTTAATGAACGCAAAATGAGAAAACGTCAATCATCATTTACTCTTAATTCTATATCTACGTTATTTTTACTCCCAATAATTTATCACAAAGGAAGTTCTTTTTACTAGAAATAATTTATCACAAAGGAAGTTCTTTTTACTAGCAATAATTTATCACAAAGGAAATTCTTTTTACTAGCAATAATTAATCACAAAGGAAGTTCTTTTTACTAGCAATAATTTATCACAAAGGAAGTTCTTTTTACTAGCAATAATTTATCACAAAAGAAGTTCTTTTTACTAGCAATAATTTATCACAAAGGAAATTCTTTTTACTAGCAATAATTTATCACAAAGGAAGTTCTTTTTTCTAGCAATAATTTATCACAAAAGAAGTTCTTTTTACTAGCAATAATTTATCACAAAGGAAATTCTTTTTACTAGCAATAATTTATCACAAAGGAAGTTCTTTTTACTAGCAATAATTTATCACAAAGGAAGTTCGTTTTACTAGCAATAATTTATCACAAAAGAAGTTCTTTTTACTAGCAATAATTTATCACAAAGGAAATTCTTTTTACTAGCAATAATTTATCACAAAGGAAGTTCTTTTTTCTAGCAATAATTTATCACAAAAGAAGTTCTTTTTACTAGCAATAATTTATCACAAAGGAAATTCTTTTTACTAGCAATAATTTATCACAAAGGAAGTTCTTTTTACTAGCAATAATCTATCACAAAGGAAGTTCGTTTTACTAGCAATAATTTATCACAAAGGAAGTTCTTTTTACTAGCAATAATTTATCACAAAGGAAGTTCTTTTTACTAGCAATAATTTATCACAAAGGAAGTTCTTTTTACTAGCAATAATTCATCACAAAGGAAGTTCTTTTTACTAGCAATAATTTATCACTAAGGAAGTTCTTTTTACTAGCAATAATTTATCACAAAGGAAGTTCTGTTTACTAGCAATAATTTATCACAAAGGAAGTTCTTTTTACTAGCAATAATTTATCACTAAGGATGATCTTTTTACTAGCAATAATTCATCAGAAAGATCGAAAATCGCATTCAAATAAACATAGCCAACAACGTAACTTTTACTAGATTTTTCCTTACATATTAAGGGCCCAACGACGGTGAAGCTTAAGTCACCTGGTGTTAATCTTGCAGAGGACACGTCTAGTGCATAATAACACAGGTATTTCCAAATAATTCTAGCCTTGGTTTAATTAAAGGAGAGTAACATATTGTTGTGGACTCGGATAACGCTTAAAGTCGCTAGGAAAACAGATAGATTATAAATGTGGCGTAATTATATCAAGCTAAAATTAAAAAAAAAACACTAAGGTTTTCAAAATAATACCTCTCGCGAATTCCGAACAACCGATACAACGGTATTAATGTAGAAAGCAATTAATTTATATTAATTGCTTTCTACATTAATACCGTTGTATCGGTTGTTCGGAATTCGCGAGAGGTATTATTTTGAAAACCTTAGTGTTTTTTTTTTAATTTTAGCTTGATATAATTACGCCACATTTATAATCTATCTGTTTTCCTAGCGACTTTAAGCGTTATCCGAGTCCACAACAATATGTTACTCTCCTTTAATTAAACCTGGCAATTGTTACCTGGATGTTTGTCCTTGCGTTTAAACTATTTTCTTATTTTAAGGAGTAAACTATAGGTAAAATAACATTAGTCGCTACTTGTTACGCTTGTTCGCTTCAAAAAAAAACCCTAAACAAACACTCAGCGAAATTCGCTTTCTGTTCTTTTCCTTCATGAAAGTAATCGTATTTCCCTTGTAAGCAGAATAAAAAAGGCAGTATAGACACTTTATTCTTAACAACTTAAATTTTGTATGGAAAATGATTCAGATGAAACTTCCGAATTGACATATAAAGTGAACAAACACACACTAACACGTAATCAATGATATTTTTTATCCAGAAAATATTACATGGATATCACGTAAGAGGAGACGCTTTGCATTGATCACATATGTGTGTAAAATGTAAACTAGCATTTTCAGACTATTTGTTTTAAAATATATGTAAATTGGATTCATCTAAAACAGAACTTCGCATACAACACATATGTACAGTTTTAGCAGAGCAATCTTAAGCAATTTTTGGTATATCGTTAAATAGAAGAATCGGGTGAATGCTCTTACATCATTTGTTAAATACACAGATTTTAAGTAATATAAACAGAAAGATATGTTTTCACTCAGAATCCAGAAAACACAATTAGTTGCGTGAGAACACTCTAATAATTACTGAGGGAGTATAAATAATGACCCCCCCAACAAAAAAGACCAAAATAAAATAACCATGTACAGTCCAGAAGGAAGGACCGATGAACTGACCAGACCTCAGCCGAATAAGTGCAAAGAGAACTGGAACCTTGGGGATGTTTATTGCAGCTCAAATCTTAGGAAAGATAAATAGCTGCTGGCAATGAGAAACCAATAGCAAGCAGCTGTTGCGATAAAGCAAATTTATTTGCAAATTTTCTCGAAAGAGTTTGACAGTTTGGAAACCGTGGGATCACTGTTTTCAATCAGCTTCCAGGGAACACCACAGTCTGTTTTCGGGGAAAGATCTCTGAAGACCTGTGTGAAAGCTCCTTGTGAGCAAATAATAATAATAATAATAATAATAATAATAATAATAATAATAATAATAATAATAATAATAATAATAATAATAACAACAAGAGAGAGAGAGAAGAAAGTGAAGAAGAATCGAAATGAAATAGTTGTTACCCTGAATAATAAATATGACAACAGCGCGGCTAATATATAGGGGTATGGTTTTACGCGGAGACAAAAGATCCACGGTAAGAAAGACTTCTCGTATGCTGGGTATTCACTTACTTGTTATCGCAGGAAGAGAACGCACAAAGTCTAATATTGCAAGAGTCCAGAGCATCCTATCTTATAAGGAAATATCTTTGACAGCTATGTCAGCAGTAACAGGTCATAATGTGTCAAAATTGGCCAATAAACTTATTACATGGGCTATGACAAAAACATATTCTTTTCATTGTCATGACTCTCGAATATATATCTGACACAGGTAGACACAGTTAATCAACCGAGAACCACATCACTCTATATAAAAACATATAAGATAACATCAGCACATACACACCGAGAGCCAAAACAATGAAAAGAACATGCTGTTGTCCTAGCCCTACCTACTACTCTCTAAAAAAAACAAATGTTTGCTACGTTTGAACGTCTTCGGTCTGTCAAAGGCTAATACTATAGCCGAAACAATGGAAAGACACTGAAACGACTCAGCTTTTGTTAGTCGAGAACGGATTTCCGACTGATATAATAAAGTAAAGATTCTTCAAGACATTGATCTACTTCGAGACATTACTTATTTCAAATTGCAGAACGATGGTGCATAATGGTTGAGAGGTTAAGAGAATCATGTCAAGCACTAGCTTATTATTTTTGGCCTAATCGACTCAGTAAGTATTAAACCAATCACCCAAATGAAGGAAAACAAAGCATGTAACATGGGCATTTAGGAGCAATACCATCTCAGATGAGAAAATAACACTGAAATGGCCCACTTCCTGATAGATAGCCAGAATAGATTCTTAAAAAGTATGTATGTTCAAGAGCTCTACATTAGTAAACCCGCATCTGAGACAACTACTATTGTTACATGATAAGGGCTGTCCCCTTTTCATGTAAGTATAAAAATAGAGAGATTTAGTTAAAATGAAAATAAAGTAAGAGAACGCAGAAATCGAACCCAGGACATAAGTTTTAAAGAACAATAGGTTTAAATGGAGTGTCCAGTAAATTGCTAATTCTGATGAAATAAATAAGAAACTTTCAATTGTTAGAAAGAATGTGGATAATAAAATATGGGTTAAATAAATTAGATATGTAAGTTGAATTCTTTTGTAAAAACATCAAAGAAAAAATAGGTTATTGGGAAATCATAATGTTCGGAAAACGTGCAAAGTCGCGCATGTTGGTGACACGTGAATTTTGCTCACGAGGCCAGACATGCATGTATTTCTCAATATAGGAAGTGAGAGTTAGTTAGTTAGAGAGACAGTCAGTGAGAAACTCAGATAGAGTCTGGAGTTTGGAATTCGAACGTCTAGGAAGCGAGACGTCACTTTGAAACTAAAATGTGAAGCTTTGAATTCTTGATGAGGAAACCACGGCCGGTCGTGAAGAAATAAATTCATCATGTGTTTTGTGATAAAGCTCATCTTTGTGTTTGTGATTCTTACAAAAAGGTAAAGTGAAAATTGTATTATATATTTTTGTTATAAAATGTCATTACATCTCATGTCTACACAATGTCTGAACAGTGAACACTATCTCATCATTCTAAGATCTTTCTTCTTCTACACGTCTAAGGAATGAACATTTAAAATATTGGAATCGTAATAACATGAACAATCTCTCATAACATGAACAATCTCTGTAAGTCTCTTACAACAACATCTCTTTATCTCTAAGACTCTCTTTTAATGAAACCCCTATATGTAACATATACATATTTTGGTGCCCGTGAACCAGTTTTCATCAGCGATGCAAAAACCGAACCTGGGTCTATATAACACTATGCTTTGTTGGAAGGTTTTCTTTGCCTATAGTTCTAGAATAGTCCTTATAGTCGGCAAATCTAGTTGATAACAATTACATTATAAAGTATACCAAAAATTAATGAACAGATCGATAGATAGATAAAGAGACACAACAACAACAACAACAACGACAACAATAACAACAAAAATAGCGACTACTACTACTACTAATGGGGCTCTTTCAGTCTTTGACAGACTAGGGATACTCACGAAGGTGTGCCTGCGCATAATTTTTTTTTTGTGATGGGAGGTGCACAACCTTATACCACACCCCTTCCTGAGTCGACATTGTTTAATACCCGTGGCAAGTGAAGTGTATGTAGAGAACGACTGGACGCAAATGCCGAGATAAGATCAACGGATCCATGCCGTACTACTACTACTACTACTACTACTACTACTACTACTACTACTACTATTACTACTACTACTACTACTAATAATAATAATAATAATAAAAATGATAATAATAAAAATAATAATACTTATAATAATAATAATAATAATAATGATTTAAAACAACTGAAATATTAAGGAAAATCCTAGAATGCAGAAACTAATACATCAGCCACGTGCACGGACCAGACGAGCTACTGCAAAGACAAAACACGAAACGTTACATGGAACCAAGAACATTGAAGCTGCATAGCTATAAGTTATCACTCCTCATTCCCATTAACCAATCACCGCCCTTCTCCCCCAAAAAAAGAATGCTGCCAAATATTCGAAAAGGCTAAAGGGAGATATAAAAAACTTAAGAGAGAGGGCTGACCATAATTCCGCTTGACAAATGCCAAGAGAACTGGTACGTTTCGGAGGCTTATTGCCACTCAAAATCCAGAAGAGACCAATGGCCCCTTCTAGCGAGAAATCAATGATAAGAGGCTCTTGAGATAGAGCAAATTCATTTGGAAATGTTATCGAAAGAGATGGAGAGTACTAGAACTCTAGAGAGATTTGTTGTCACTCGGCTTCCAGACAACACCACAAGGAGAGACCGTTTATTACCTATGTAAAAGCTCATTGTGAACCACATGGAGCTTTCACAACAAGTCAACAAACGATCTGATTGGAAACATGTGGTGTTCTCTGGAAGCTGACCGACAACAAGTCTCCCAAGACGTCCAGCTCTCTCCACCTCCTTCAATAGCATTTGCAAATGAAATTGCATCATCGCAGCAGCCGCTTACCATTGATTTCTCGCTGGTAGTGGCCATTGATATATACTGGAATTTGAGTAGCACTCAGCCTCCCCAAGGCCCCAGTTCTCTTTGTGATTGTCCAGCCGAGGTCTGGTTGGCGCTCGCTTCCTTATTGACCCTTCTCGGCCCTTTGGTATCACTTTTTATTGGGTGGAACGGTGATCAAACAATTATTATTATTATTATTATTATTATTATTATTATTATTATTATTATTATTATTATTATTATTGCTTCGAAAGAGGTTGATACAACTTTTAATCTGAAAAACTTTTTGTAAGTCAGACTCTGGAGGATAAAGTCAGTTTTCGTCGGTGAGCAGTCAATTTGTATGACCTGCGCATGAACTCTTAGCGCGTAAACAAATATTAATGCGAATAAACTGTCGCATTTAGAACCACAAATTATGTATGAAAGATCTGCCCTGCTGCATATGCTAAAACTTGGAGCAGTTGTATGGCGCTTTAAATCAAAGGACATACTGTGCCTGTTTGCCTTTATTGTAAGCGAAAGCGATCGTGAACGATAAAAAATAATACTATATTGTTGAAGATATGACAGCGATTCTGGTAAAACTTAGGGGAATGTTTGTTGCGCTGATTTCACGGCGGTAGCATTTATTAATCTCGCTTAATTGCACGCGGATAAACTCGTGGGAAATAAATAATAATACGAATACTACTCCTAATGAAAATAAGAATACTAAGAAGGAGAAGAATAAAAAGAATATGGATAATGATAAAAACCGTAATTACAATAGTTACGAACGGATTATAGTAATTATAATAGAAATAATATTAGTAATAGCAACAATAATATTAACAGTATTTTTAATATGAAAATAGCAACAACAATACAACAATAATAACATTAATAATGGTAACAGGTATAATAATAAATATAATAATAAAAATTACAACAGCAATGATTATTATTATTATTATTATTATTATTATTATTATTATTATTATTATTATTATTGTTGTTGTTGTTGTTGTTATCTAAATATTAGTTTACTTGTTCTTACGTCCAGTGTCACAAAATAACCATCATCATCGCAAACATTAATGAATAAGAAACGAATTATCTTCGTTTATAGTCGATGTTTATCAGTTAAAAATCATTAAACGATTTTCTTTCCAAAATTACAAAAATTAAACATGGCTGTGAATTGACAGTTTCAAATTAACTATTTCATTTCATTATTTAAAAAAATCGTCTTGACAGAAAACTGTAGGTTGTATTATTAAAGTTTCTTTTTAAAAATTAAAAAAATCTGCAAGTGAATTGACATCTGCTCTTTTATAATTTATATTAAAAATATTCATGAAAACCAAACAATCAGTTGCGTGTTGGAGTTTCATTGTAAAAATCGTTTTTAAATCAATTCTTTGTCGGTTATAATAATCATCTTTATTTGTTTTATTTTATTTTTGTTATTCATTTTATTTTAAATGTGTGTAATGCCGTGAAATATCCATGGGTTCTGCTAGTTATTATTATTATTATTATTATTATTATTATTATTATTATTATTATTATTATTGTTATTATTATTATTATTATTATTATTATTGTTGTTATTATTATCATTATTATTATCATTATTATTATTAATAATATTTTTGTTATCATTTTTATTAGTAGTATTATTGTTATCATTATAATAATTTTTAGTATTTTATCATTATTATTATTGTTATTATTATTATCATTATTATTATTATTGTTATCATAATTATTATTATTGTTATTATTATCAATATTATTATTATTATTATTATTATTATTATTATTATTATTATTATAAATAAATAAATGAATAAACAAATAAACAAAGAAAGAATTATGTACAGATGGCGGATCGATAAAGAAAGAGAATGAAATGTTTTACCTGCATTATTTTACCAACTGTCCCTAGACACCGTGTAGATTTACATCGAAATCTGATATGACATCGCCCCTCCGAGATTTTCTGTGATTTTAACACGAATATTCGGTAAAACAAGAACATATTCACCCATGAGGATACCTTCATTGATTTGCGTCTTGAAGTATTAATGAGAGTCTTCGGCAGTTCCGTCGGTTTGTCACGATCGACTTCGAAAAGGTATATTCATAAGTTTTGTGTTAATACAAGCTTTTCTCCGTTGTTCGCATAAGGAAGATGCGACAAAACAAATAAAACAATGCTGTGATAGCATTTTTATCCTATGTTAATATATTATACATATCATATGTATTGACAATGTAATTCTGAATTTAAATATTTTATTTCATTTTATAGAAACACCTCTGTATATCCGCGCACACATCTTGATACGAAGTATGGGACCCGTTACCGAAATAGACATGGTGAGTGGACCCTATTTATTTTATTCAAGTAATATATATATATATATATATATATATATATATATATATATATATATATATGTGTGTGTGTGTGTGTGTATTTGTGTGTATAAATGCATATGTATTCATGTATTAATACAAATGTATGTATGTGGGTATGTGTTTATTATTATTATTATTATTATTATTATTATTATTATTATTATTATTATTATTATTTCTTCCAATAACTTGACAGAGAGTTGTTTTACACCGTTTGTTTTCCTCAAAAGTTGGCTTTTACACTACATATAGTGAGGATAGTCCAAAAAGTAATTCAGATGGAAAGCACCTTACTTAGGGTGTTTGCTGAGCCAGGCGGAACTGACTTCTGGAGTACGGAAATGTTGTATCTGATTCCCAAGACGTTCAGGTCAATTATACGATAATCTGAACTTTAATTAAGCGCACCTGTGATTATTGCATCGATGGAAGTTTTCTCAGCAATATCCACCGTCAGTTTTTTGGTAGTTCCGTAGTTTCTTATTCTTCTTACCTGTTGAGTTGATATCGTTTGGGCAAGCAACGTGAATAATTTGGCGTAAAGTGGCATTTTTAACCACAACTATAATATCCGGTTTCCTGCGAGTTATCTTTCGGCCACACTGTATAATTAAATCCCAACGTTTTCCGTTCCTCTTTCTAGGTGATGGTATACTGTGTGTCTGTCACTTCGATTCTAAACTTTTGGTACACACTCTAATGCATATTCGTACACACTTTTTCATGGCGACGATTGTACTCTTTTTTACCAAGTTTAGACCACGCAATAACAAAGCGAAACACTGTTTCAAGAGATATATCACACGAGCTGCACTTATAATAATAATAATAATAATAATAAGTATTATTATTATCATCATTATAATTATTATTAGTAGTAGTAGTAGTAGTAGTAGTAGTAGTAGTAGTAGTAGTAGTAAGTCGACAGTAAACACGACGAATACCATTGCGTTAAATTGAGAAACTCAACAATAAAATGAGAAATCTAATGAAATATATACAACATGAACATACACTAAATAAAAGTATTTATTCATAAGAAAATGTAAATCATGTATAATATAGTTTTGTAGCGTTAGAAATCTTGTAATGTACTGTTTTTGTGTTATGTTTTTTTTTAATTGCGTCTACTTCGTGTTCTATTAAAACTCTTCCTATCTAGCTATACTCTTATTAATTGTCATTATTTTTTGTACTGATATTCATATTGGTAAGCTTTTTCCTATTAATTTAAAAACCAAAAAAAAACTTGCTATATAAGGGCCGTTGAATTGCATCCATTTGCAAAGGATTTATCTATATTGCATATGCTTTTAAACATCCGTTTTAATTAATTCCTGATTATTTTTTTCGTTTGTTTTTTCTCATGTGGTGAACGTTGTAGTTAATTACTACGTGTTATTAAATTCCCTATTTAATATATAAAGATTGGGCAAAATTAGTGATAGTGTTTGTGATAACACTAAACTAAGAAAAGAGGAGTATATTTTTAACTCATATGTAATATAAAACAAATTTTAACATAAATAATTAAAAACAAACATTAAAAGCGTGTGTCGATTTTTTATCGGCGTTGCTTGCAATTCAAAATACGAGTTTTATGCTCTCATTTCTTGTTCTCTCTCTTTTTTTCTCTCTATCTCTCCCTTCTTCTCCCTATCTCTCAGTATCTGCCTATCTCTGTGTGTCTCTCTACCTCTCTTTTTATATATATATATATATATGTATATATGTCTGTGTATATATATATATATATACATACATGTGTGTGTTTTGCTGATGGTGTTATATGATAAAAAACTTGATAAAATTCTCTCTACCCTCCGTTTTTGTTAATGAAAAAAATTACACATCAATAAATTGATAACGTATCGGAAACGATGGTACACAATTCTAATTGGTTATTGTTAAATATATGAAAGATTTGTGAATAATATTCTATTAAATTATTAACTTTCTTTACCGCTAAATATGTAACCCCTCTGCTATACATTTTCTTTATCTGAAGTATTGTAATTCATATACTTTCAAAAACATTCTAAGCATTCGCTATATATACGTCTATCTATTGTTCGTCTCGTATCCTGACTTTAAATTCATATATGTATGTATGTATTTATGTATGTATGTACGTACGTATGTATGTATATATGCATGTATTTTAGTGTATATATATATATGCATGTGTGTACGCGTGTGTGTGGGTACATGTGTGCGTCTGTTAAAATCATTTTGACGTGCTTTTACACAGAAAAATAGCCTTTAATGGTCAATTGTCATTTGACCATTGGCTCCTTTGTTCTCGAGCCGCGAGTTTGCGAGGAAATTGTGCGTGATGTGATTATCTCGATTGTCAATTTAATCCATCGGGCTTTTAGAGGAACAATAATAATAATGATGTCCTTCGTTATTGGAAGGTAGACGAAACGCACGGTTGCGTAAAAAGAAATGGAGCCGGAAACACGCCAACATGCAAAGCAATTAGAAAGGAGAATTATGAAGAGAGAGAAATAAAGAGAATAGGAAACAACGTCTTCAAAAAGTGCTGGGACATTTAACCAGTTCGTGCAATGTTAATATCACTATTTAAGTGCAAGGAAACAATATTCTTTACGAAGGAGAATATGCTCTAGGTCTTGAGTTTTTGGTTTTCTTGTATAGAAGTTTTGTGTGTGTGTGTGTTTTTTAAGTTAGTGTTCATATTCTTTAATATTTAACTAGCCTGAGTGCCCGAAATTGCCCAGATATTTGGAAATGTGTGTAAATAAATTATTAGTAGGCAAGCAGGTTCGAATCCGTACCGCGGAGGAGGAAAAGAACGTCTATCGCCAAACTAAAGCTGGCGAAGGTTTTAATATAGGCTAGTAACTCGAAAAGGGGGGATGACCCTCTCCTTGTAGAAAACTGTCCAGGTCAGCGTGAAGGAACTAATGTTTTTAGCTTATTTAGATATTTATCGTCCGGAGGGTCGTTTTAAAACGATACCGATCTCATGAAAATCCGTATCCTCCGTCGAAAATGTAAGACAAACATCCATCCATACATGCATACAAACAAACGTAGATTTTTTTTGCATAGAAGCCACCACTTACCAAGGCCACTCGGGGATAAGAGTTATAACGTGTAGATTAATCAATGGAACAATATCGTAGTAATCATGACTAATGGAGATCTGATAAAGTGACTTACTTAAGAGGGTGGTTCATCAGGAACTTGTTTATGTTAGTTGGTTGGTTGGTTTTGTTTTACGGCATATCAACCTTTTTCAATTTATTTTATGCCGAATCCGAAGATTTTGAAGAAAAAAATTTTAATAGAATTTTTTTTTCAAATCGTTTTCTATTTAACTCATAGTTGGGACCCTAACAGGTACTACCACTCCGGGTCAGAGTGGACCTGGGAGCAATGGCAACTAAGGAATGACTCTACACTCCCTAAAGCCCGCAAGCTAGGGCCGCACCATTGGATATAGTTTAAGGTCATATCCAGGACCTGTTTGTGTTGGACTTGTAGACATCAGAGTTGTAGTCAGGTGGGAAACAGGCAAACGGAAGAGAGTTTCACATGCGTGCAGTTCTAAGAAAGAAGTTTTGTTCATGCAATCTACGATTTGATTCAGGCACAGAAAAAGAGTGGGGAAAATTACTGACAGTGGTTTCAGCTAGACGGGTGTTTTTCGTGAAAGATTAGCGAGGGGGACTAGATATTGGAGCTCAGACGAGCACTTTCCACAGACAGAAAGTATCTAACAACAATAAAGATGTGTTTCTTATGACTTCCTTTGCGTTAATCGAAGCGTACTCACTACTGGGTGAATTGTTTCGCATCCTCTGTACGTTGGCCAAAAATAGAACAGTAATTTTCGAATTTTTAGGGGATTATAACTGATATTTTCCATAATTTAATGTATCGATTTGATGCTTCTTTGCACTAACATTTTTCATGAACTTCATAATTTTGTAAACATTTCTACATCATACATTATACATAAGTATGAATAAAAACATAATAACGTTTGCGCTTTCTTACGTTATAAGGTAGTGATACCCAGTTTTACGGCTGACATATGCTTTATCTAGGATTTGGATAGAATTGATGGCTTTAAAAAATACCTTACCGGAGTATAACGTAGCGTCTTATACAGTCATCTATGCATATAGTTGAACACAAGTTGCCGGCTAATAGATTCAGTAAAATAAATAGCAGGTTCAAAGAAAATTAAAACTACGGAATATTATAAATTATTCTCGTTCATCGAAATTGAATCAATCTCTAGTAGGTGTTCAGTCCTAAGTAGGTGAAATACAATTTCTCATAAACTGTAGAAATTATTATATTCATATAAAACTATTTAAGAGAACTGCATTATTTCTTCAGCAAAGATAATTTTTTAGGGAGACAACTAAATAGGGAGCAGATATGTTCGGTTAAATTTTATCGGTCTTTAATACTTTAAGTATTATTGACTGGAAAAACTAAAACGAGTTAAAATGCAATCAATTATTGAAGGGACTGTTTTTTATAGGTTAACGTATAGGCGTTGGTAGTGTAATCGCCATTCTCTAATCCTATAAACGTGTTATAGGGCATCGATGAAATAACTTTATTATTATGTTCCATACGTTTTAAAGCAGTATCTTTTTCCTTAAATTGGGTTTGATTTTGTAATATGACCCAACGTATGTCTCGTGTGTTTGTGTTTTTCTCCTATATATAACCTATAAACTGCTGAACTTACCTACTTTATTTTATATAATTGGCTATTTATAAGAGCGAAATATAGTAGCGTAGTTACTACCTACTCTTAAATGTTAAAATAGTAATCTCTGCACACATCTTTATTACTAAACAAGATAAAAACGACAGGAGTATTGAAATGGAGTGCTGTTGAAAGTCTATATATCTATAAATGCGAAACTGTCTATGTGTCTGCCTGTGTGTGTACATGTTCCTACTACTCGATATTCGATACAAGCGGTATTGAGATTAGGGGAACATTTTTTAGTCGATTTTCAGCCAAGAATTTGGCTGTCCGCCGATCTAAATTCAACGCTTTGACCTTTGAAAACTCTACAAACCTCCTCCGATAATGTTGGGCCTAAATACTTGACATTTTAGATGTAGGTTACTTGAACATGGACCAACTGTTTTTTATTTGATTTAAGTCTAAAATAAATAAATGTGGAGGGGTCAGAATTAGGTTGGTTGGTTGGTTGGTTGGTTGGTTTTACGGCATATCAACGCTTTTCGGATTATTAATGCAGAATCCAAAGATTTTGAAGAAACATTTTAATAGAATATATTTGTTGTTTTCACGTTGGTTTCTATTTAACCCATAGTTGGGACCCTAACAGGTACTACCACTCCGGGTCAGAGTGGACCTGGGAGCAATGGCAATTAAAGGGTGGCCCACATTCCCCAAAGCCCACAAGCTGGGGCCTCACCACTAGATATAATTTAAGGTCATATCCAGGACCCCCATTGAGGGGCTTTTACCCTCTGCATGGGGGCAGTCGGCGTATTCCAATGCCCCACCGACAGGGCCTCAAAATTAGGATAAAGGTTGAAAAAATTTACCTCGGCGGTCTCTACCAAATTACTTAACCATTTTTTGGCCTAAACATTTTAAATTTTTCTTATAGTGTATACAAAAATAGGGCAAATTTTTAATATTTTTTTGGCCGAAAATGTTGCTGCCAAGGAGTAAAATGTTCCAAAAGTTTAACTATTGCGATCTCTAGCTAACTATTTAGCTGATTTTGGGTCTAAACATTTGAAATTTTACATAAAGAGGGTTAAGACATGCAGTAAGCTTTTTAATCAGTTTTTTCTTGACAATTTGGCTACCAAGAGGTCAACGTTGCACACTCTACCAAACTTCTCCATCAATTTGGTACTAAACCCCTGAAATTATAGATTGTAGTTACCTGAGTCAAACTTTTTAATATTTATATATATATATATACATGAATATAAAGTTATTTACAGAATATAGGGCCCGAGCAAAGCCGGACTGAATTGCTAGTATATAAAAATACGCTCTTCTTTCTTACTTTATTTCGTTTTCTTGTATATACGTGAATGCCCGTGTGATATATTTGGACATAAGCTCAGGCGACCATTTTTTTTATTCATAATTTCTTTCCAATACATTACGGGTCATATAGTAAAACCTAATCGCTTAAGATTTTACTCATGCATAAGGGTCTTCATATAATCTGACGGATAGAAATGCATCATTAGTATTATTTTTTTAAAATTTTTTGCATGAATAAAATAGATAAAATAGATTGCATATTTACCCTTGTTTGCACAATCTTGTCCCATTGCGAGTAGTAATTTTCCACACATTATTATAAATATCGATACGATGATGTATAACAATCTTTGAGTCATGCACAGCCGGGTATAATTTACCCCCATTTTTTTTTGTCGTTACATGTATTTTTTGTCATTACATGTATTTTGCAGAAATTAAATACAATGCCAATAATTTCCGCGGAAATTAAAATAAGGAAACTATGATTTAGTAAATCCAGGTAACTGCATTAATAGCTCTTTCCGCGTAAATTAAAATAACTGCATTAATAGGTCTTTCCGCGGAAATTAAAATAACTGCATTAATAGCTCTTTCCGCGGAAATTAAAATAAGGAAACTATTATTTAGTAAATCCAGGTAACTGCATTAATAGCTCTTTCCGCGTAAATGAAAATAACTGCATTAATAGCTCTTTCCGCGGAAATTAAAATAAGGAAACTATGATTTAGTAAATCCAGGAAACTGCATTAATAGCTCTTTCCGCGTAAATTAAAATAACTGCATTAATATCTCTTTCCGCATAAATTAAAATAACTGCATTAATAGCTTTTTCCGCGTAAATTAAAATAACTGCATTAATAGCTCTTTCCGCGGAAATTAAAATAAGGAAACTATGATTTAGTAAATCCAGGTAACTGCATTAATAGCTTTTTTCAGCGCTATTATAAAAAAATACGTATTTTAAAAATTGATGCAATAAGCACAAGAACTCTTACGATAAACGTATTTTATATAAATACTAATCATAATTTAATAAATGATGAATTATGAATTCAGTAAATCTTCATTCGCGATATTTATAAATTCACGCAAAATTAGAATTCATTATCCATTATATTTAAAAGCAAAGTTTAGGAGAAACAAATGGAATAAACAAGCAATTTAATATTTAATCTTAGAAAACAAATAAATGTCTCTTTAGAGAAACAATAGCTAAGAATTACTGTATGAAGTTTTTGTATATGCCGTATGTTTTTTTTTTTTCCTAGATAATCACTGATAAGTATCTGAATAAAATTCATCAACTTGACCAGAATAATAGTTCTGCGAAAAGCATAAAGCCACGACATCAAGATTAAATTAATTTAATAGATTTATAGATTGTAACGCAAATTAAAGCCATAAAGACAACCATATATTGTTTACTCTTTTCAGAAGTGTTTCATAGAAATAAGGCCAACTGTTCTAAATGGTATAGTATTCTTATAGTTTATATATTAAAGATATATGCGTGCATATATATATATATATATATATATATATATATATATATATATATATATATATATATATATATATACATAGCACACAACTTCCTGTCCTTCATCAAGCATGCTTTGAATCGAACTGTTGCGCACACAATTTGAAAAGGGAAAATTTTTCCGAGATTTGTAATGGAATACGTCGCATAGGCTTACAAGTTACAAGTAAGACATTTTACCACACAACTGAATAAATATATATATATATATATATATATATATATATATATATATATATATATATATATATATATATATGGCGTCCCCGTCATATCAAAGAACCTACCGTTCATTTTATAGTTGGGACCTTTCGGCTTGTCTGGTAAGAAAACTTCTCAAATTCACTTGTGACTTAACTTGTGTAAGATAATAACTTTAGTGAAAATTGCCTGTTCCTCCTTTCATCGGATGATTTCGATTATTGATAATCGATACTTATCGAGGAAATTCAGATACAAAACCTATCACAAACATTGCGATGCACATAAGTACCGTGTTTACCGATTTCATAAAATCGGCCTGCCTGTTTCCGAGTCCATAGAAGCACACACTCTCTCTCTCTCTCTCTCTCTCTCTCTCTCTCTCTCTCTCTCTCTCTCTCTCATACACACACTAGTACACGATTCCTTAAATAATTTTCCAGAATTTTTTTGTACAGGTAGTTAAAATTGTCGTACACTTGAAAATCAATCTATGATATTGTTATCCAACTTCTGGGATAACTGACCAATTTTTGTAACTTCAGGTTCAAGGGAACGGCTACAGCATGAATTGGAATACACAATACTAGTTCTGTAATTCTAAAAATGCAAGTTAGACGAAAGGAGATTTTAGAAAACTGATCAGAAATAATTTACTTTTTAAACAAAAAACTGCCATATAAACACTATGAAATGTTTCAGATCGCTTTTGGAGAATACTGCATGCATCAAACATCAGTTTCAGAGTGACATAGGAGAGTAAAAGAAGGCAGGGAGTCTGTAATGGAGGATTAGAAGAGAGAAAGAAGTGAGGAATTCAGAACACCAGAGTTGATTGGCCAAATAAAGAAGTTCATTGTATAACGAACCTCCTTTGTCTATAGAGAAAATTACGACACCGTGAAATATCAGTGTGAGAATTGTAAACAAACATGAACCTACAGATACAGATGAATTTTGGTAGGTTTGTTCAAAGGGTGCTCAGAAAAGATCAGAAAGAAGTATATGCTAAAGATAGGCATACAGACACTGCCGCACACTTTCTTTAATTCAAACCTTACTCCCTGTGGCTTTCGAGGATTCCCTAAGTTCAAGAAAAATCTTAGAGGCTGTAGTTAAATCGAAATTGTTGAGATAGAAGAGGCTGTGAAGAATGTCATTGAACGCGTAACTAAGAGGTTTCCCCGGGGTCTTGCAACAGGAGGAGATTATTTCGAAGGCGACTAGAGATCCATATGTGTACTATCAATAAAAGTAACCCTAGACAAAAGTATAAAAACTTATTGAAGATAAGATGAAGAGACGAAATGGAACATATTATTTCTATGCGAAACTGGAATAGGGTCGACCACTTCCCTAGATGAGTTCATAATTAACGGATACTCTAACTTAACAGCTAAATCTGACCCACAGATCGCCATTGGCATGGAATATGTGCCTACATTAAGGATGGCTTCCCGTGTGGCAGGGATATCTCTAGAGAAGATCCTAATTTACCCTATATGTGCTTCAGGGTTGCACTTGCTAACACCACTGTATTTATATTTGCCTTCTATCGGCCCCACAACAGCGGTGTTACTATATTTAAGAGCATATCTGAGAAAATAGACAACATACTGTCTGCACATCCCTCGGTTAACATCCACATCTGTGGTGACTTCAACGTCCATAACGTGGAATGGCTGACCCATTCAAATAAGAGAGACGGTGAGGGGAGGTTTTGTCATGATTTTGCCATTGCTTATGACCTCACTCAGATTGTTCGCGAACCCACCCGTGTGCCCGATACACCCGGTCAATATGCAAGCCTCCTAGACCTTTTTCTCTCAACTTCCCCTGAGCTCTGTTCATGTTCCGTTCATTCTCATCTAGGATCCTCCGACCACTCCATCGTACTAGTTAAGATAAAAACGAAATATAAGAAGTCCCCAGACGTACCCTCCACCGTACTGTATACCGATACTCTACGGCTTACTGGGATAGCTTCCGTACATTTATATCTGATTTACATCTGCACTCCATGTTTAAAAAGGAAGTGTCCTCTATAGTATCAGATCCGACCGAATGGTTAATTGTAGGCATAGACCAATTCATACCATCTAACAAATTCCAACAAAAACCTAACAGCCAGCCATGGTTCTCCCCAGAATGTGCTGCTGCTATCGCGCACAGAAATCACTTTTTCCATAGCTACCAACGTAATAGATGCACTGAGACTAAAGCTGCTTTCAGGACTGCCAGCAACCACTGTAAAAAGTAATAAAAAATGCTAGAGAGCTATATGCCTAGTCTGTTAAATCCAAGGTAGCTGATCAGCGGCTTGCTTCCCACCAGTTTTTGAAAATAGCAAATAGGATCCTGAACAGAAGTGTGCGGTCTATCCCAACCATTATCAATGGACCAGAGGTCACTTCGTCAGCGTCAGACAAGGCCAAATTATTTGCAAATAACTGTGCAGCTTATTCTTCCCTATGCGACGAAGGCCATCAACTCCCCATATTTCCTCCTATAACACAGAACAAGCTAGGTAACCTACATATATCAATGCAGGAGGTCGCCAATCTAATCAAGAACCTAGATTCCAGTAAAGCAACTGGCCCTGATGGCATCCCAATTATAGTGTTAAAATAGCTTCAACCAGAACTTGCTCCCATATTTACGAAACTATTTAAGCGCTGCTTTAAGGAGAAGTGCTTTCCGACTCCCTGGAAGACATCATCAGTTTGTCCTGTATTTAAGAATTCAGGTGATAAGTCATCTCCCTCTCAGTACAGACCAATAAGTCTCCTGTGTGTTATGAGTAAGTTGCTGGAATCCATATTAAATAGAGAAATAGTAAACCAACTCAGCAGAAACAACCTTCTTAGTGACACACAATAGGGTTTCCGCTCTGCAAGATCTACCGCAGATGTGCTGACGGTTATATCCCACAGGATTAGTGAATCTCGTGGCAAAGGCTTCCTTTCTAGGGCAATTGCTCTTGACATATCAAAGGCCTTCGACAAGGTATGGCATAAGGGTTTACTTCACAATATTTCCAGCTACGGTATAACTGGAAATGGTTTCTCAATCATTAAATCATTTCTCTCCGATAGGCTCGTAAGAGTAGTGGTAGATGGACAAAAATCGGAGGCCTGCAATATAAATGCTGGAGTCCCTCAGGGGTCAATCCTGGGCCCAACTCTCTTCCTGATCTACATAAATGACCTCCCTAAACACATACTTAAATCATTCGTTGACATCTATGCTGATGACACGACCATCTACGGCAACACATCAAAGGCTGTAAATGACAAAGTTCTCTCTGATTCTCTCTCCTCTGATCTCGAGCGCGTGCTTCAGTGGGGGAAGACTTTGCTGGTTACATTTAGTGAATGCAAAACCAAACTCCTACCCTCACATCATCAACGCTCTGATCCCCATATGGTATCAATTGTGATGGATGGCTTTCGGCTGGGTAAGGCCCCGTGTTTTGACAAGCTTCTGGGTGTGACCTTTACTCTTGATCTGAAATGGAACACGTACATCAAGTCTGTTGCCAAGGTCGCTGGAAGGATGGTGGGATCCTTCTACCGCTCCAGAAGATATCTAACTACTGATGCAATTCTCTATCTATATAAAAGCCAAGTACGTCCAAGGATGGAATACTGTTGCCATATCTGGGCAGGAGCTGCTAAAAACAGCCTATCCTGCCTTGACAGAGTACAAAATAGACTTCATGGCTTAGTGGAGGATGCCCTTTTCTCTACCCTGCAACCTGTCTCCCACAGAAGAAACGTTGCGAGCCTATCCTTGTTTTATCGTTATTTCCATGGCAGGTGTTCGTCTTAACTCCAATCTCTGGTTCCCCCCTCGCCAATCTTTAACGAAAAACACCCATCTAGCTTAATCCACTGTGAGAAGTTCCCCCACTCTTTATCTGTGCCTAAATCAAAACGTGGATTCCATGAACAAAGCTTGTTTCTTCGAGCTGCACGCATGTGGAACTCTGTTCCGTCTGCCTGCTTCCCACTGGACTACAACGAGGATGTCTTCAAATCCAACGTTAACAAATTCCTTATGAACCGCTCCCTTACGTAAACACTTAATCAAATCTCCACACTAACGTAATGTACTTGCAATAACCATGATCCCTGAGTGGCTTCCGGACCTTGATAAGTGGTGATCACTGTGTAAAAAAAAATAGTGTGTATTTATTGCACCTTTGTCTTATATATTATTTTTCATGTCAATAAATATCTTATATACCAAGAAAGGATTATTATTTTTGAAATAGGATACATCGTTTTGTTCTAATTCACTTACATCTGAATGAAAATGTAGCGTAACTTTATTATCACTTCTGGCTATTATATTCGTCGTATGTTTGAAAGAACAGTATATTCTGCAGTAGCAAATTACTGTATTTTAAGCGCTAGGAAAAGCTATAAAATAAATGGTATGTGAAAGTATTACTCGTAATGGTTATGGTTATGATAATGGATAGTCTTTCTATTGCACTTTATAAATAGAATTGCAAGACTAACTGGCGTTGACACGGAAAATATTTATCTGCGCAGCTTCAATACCTTATATTTACATTTTTATTTTTATTGGTCCCTCGGCAAATGGAGGTTGCACACACTCGTCTGTTCCTTCGTTCGTCTGTCCGCAGTATTCTACATAACTACGCCTTGGAATATATAGACATTTTGCACAATCATTAAACATGATATTAGAAAAAAAGCAACGAAAAGGATTTTCCGGGAAAACTCCGGTGCCCCCTAGATGAACCTCCCAGGTAAAAAGGAAAATAATAGACACTTGTGTACTTATAAATAAAACGATGCCTTGGATTTTCATAAAACTTTCTGAAAAGTTGTAACTTTGTGATTTATATATATATATATATATATATATATATATATATATATATATATATATATATATATATATATTGCTATACTTCCCGATAACTCTTGGGTGTGCACCAGGGGCTCTTGTAAGGCTAATAAAATATATCCATTTTCGGGACTATTTTACTAGATTTGTCCAAAATTTTCAGTGTTTGTCTGTTTAGCAGTTTTGCATGGTTCCGAACTCAAATTTAAATATGGTAAGACCTTATGGCCTTTAGCGGCTAAATGGGGGGGGGTGCAGCAAATGATGGACGTTGCCATTTCTTTTTTGTATTGGTTCAGAACTCCAAATTACATATGTTAAGAACTAAAACTGCACTGTTTGTTCATTTTTACCAGGATTTGATGTCCCCTGGGGACACTTAGTGCTTGATTTCAATGTTGATAAAAATCAAAAACACAAGTGAGCAACATGTAACCTTATGGCTTAACCAGTTAATGTCATGATTTATCAAAGTTTTTAGATTTCTGCATACTTTTATTGTTTTAATTACACAATCATTCAGATAGAAACAATCCTTCTCTTCAATTGTTAAATTATTATATAAAGAACAAATGTCTGGGTGATTTTGCCTGTATTTTCATGTCTGCTAAAAACTTTCGTCATCTGCATTGGACCAGCTATTCTTAGAAAGAGCATTACGCCACGTACATGATCGTCTCTGTATATAACTAGGGGCGTTTACATATAACAATTAATGACTTGCAGAAGAATATGTTTGGATATTAATATGAGTGCACATGCGCGTAGCTCATTAATGACGGTAAATAACGGAATACATGAAAATACTAGCAGTTTACATTACGTTCCCATTTTATTTACAAGAAGGCAAGTATTTTATTTATAAGAAGGCTAAGAATAATATGTAGAAATGACATCTATCAGTCTTAGTCCGCTATAACTTGAATTTTGTGTTACGACTATCAAAGGCAGAAAAAAGTAACTTAATCTCCATTTATTCGGGTTCAAGAAATCTTTTGGCGCTTGCTAACGTATGTATTGTTTTGTTCTCGTATGACCTCGATAGCCTACATACCAGATTAAAATGTTAAGTGAAGATTACTTTTACTTACACTGAAACGAGTAGGCTCTCATTAATCGTAGTTTATCGTTCAAACAGTAAGACTAAATGTAAATTTTATAATGTGTATTTATGTAAAATATATACAGTTTTAACTCAAATATACACAATCCAATTTGATAAAGATCGACCGATGTAATAAGTTAAAATTGTTTAGCGGTAAAATTAACTTATATGAATAAATATCGATGCCTGTATACTGGTTATTCTTATAATTAAAGAATACCGAAACCTAATAGTGGTCATATAGGTAGAGGTATAAAATAAGTTTGAACGATAGCTACTTTACAGTTTATTATATTTCCTGACGTCTATCTTCCGCATTAAAATTCATCAATCCTATTGAAGCCATTTAAAGAATCATTTGGGCGCCGACTTTTAAGAGCATTTTCACTAGCCAATTATCTGGGCTTATAATATTTTCAGGGAGATGATTTGCACCTCATAATATAATCATCATGTTGGGATGCAGCGTTTATTGGAGTAATTTTAAAATATCATAGTAATGCATTGATTATAATTAAAGTACCTTTCGCCATGTTTTTAATGAAATAAAGTTTGCAAATGGTTACGGTTGTAGACGTTAGTTTGTAATATACTATTCATTTGATAATCTGTATTTCAATTTTGAAGTTATTCAGATAGCTCCTCTGATTAAAAAATGTAGCTCAGAATTAAGTCATTTGGAATCATTTGTATATAAATATATAATTTTAAGATTTGCGTTGTATGGAGAACCTTTTATCTAAAACCTTAAACTGGTGTTCGCAAGGTTAAACCTACAAGGCTTGTTAATTTACTTCGATCTTAATACAGTAAAATCATTCTTCAATTTTGTTAGCATAATATGAAGTATATATTTATGACAGCAAGCTAATTTCCAAAATCTCTCCTATTACACTATTTCCTCTTCGGATGGAAAAGGAAACCTCCAAGGTGTTATTGTTTTGCATAAAATGAATCTTTCTCTTCTATCGTTCAACTTATTTATCTGATTTTGTTCCCATTAGCAATCAGTCTTTGTCAGTAAAGTCTAAATTAAACTCATTCATTGATTTTCTGATTCAGGATATCTCTTTACTGCTATTTTCCATTAACACCTTAAAGACCGAAATTTACACGGTCTGATTTCTCTGCTTCGTCATTTTTTCATTAGCTTCGCTCCTTAAATTGCTATTTCTCTGGCACCCTTCCTTATATCTTTATGCCGTTCCATTAGTATCCATTCCTTTTACAACTCTTTCTGCGATTCATTTTAACTCACAAAGATTATTCTTGCATAAGTTCTACTTAAATCCATATCCTCTTTATCAAGAGCTTATTGTCTAGTTGTTACTTTCTTTGGAATTGTGAGTTTTCGTGAGTTCTTCAAGAACACTCTAATATTAAAAAGACGCAGATCTCTTTGATCTTCACTTTCTGTTTCACGCCTGACAACTATTCTTAATGCAATAGCTTGCCTGAAAAATGTTGCCTTTTTCTTTTTACTGCAGATATAGTTTTTCTTAAGCGCTTTCGCTTCATCTTATGTATTCAGTCTTAGTAACAGTGCCAATATTATTATCAGCGAATGATAAAATTAATCTGGCTTATGTATGTACGTATAAGCAGCTATATCCAGTATATTTTAAAATCAGCCAGAAATAAATAAACGGTTTAAGTATATAAAAATTTACGGCGCTCATAATAATACTATGTGCAGATACGATATTACTATAGCATTTTCTTTGAAATGTATTTAGATATTTTTAATGAATTTTTGCTTTTATGCATAATTACACTATTATGACACAAACTATCATTCGAAAATTAAAATGTTAAAGCAGCTCGTTGATTTTATTCTCTACTTCTAAACAATAATAAAATAAACTTTCCTTAATTCTTTAGATTTTGCCATATTCTCTTAATATTTTTCAGAATGTAATAGGGTGTAAAAGATTTGAAGAAAGTAAAATTGGTTATATATATATATATATATATATATATATACGAGAGCGTGCAATAAGAAATGCCCCTGACGCACTTCCAATCGTCTGATCTAGCTGAAATTTTACATGTGCAATGATTAAAATCTCTACGGGTTATGTGGCTGAACTGATTGTAGTTTCTGTTTTACAGGTGTTTGAACTGAGTCAGGTATGAAATGGAGGCTGTTGAATGTCGAGCAGTGATCTGGTTTTTGTATTTGAAAAAAACGCACACCACAGGAGACCTTTGATGAACTGAAATTAACTTATGGTGATATGACCTTGTAAAACGTAGGCATCGTGAATTCAAACATGGCCGGAAGTCTGTGGAAACAGCTCACAGACTATAGGAGACTTTTGATGATAATGCCCTATCATATGACCTTGTAAAACGCTGGCATCTTGAATTCAAACATGGCTGGAAGTCTGTGGAAACTGTGGAAATATACGGCTCCTGCCTGCTTTAAATAGAATGCTCCCAATTATCTCAATGTGTTATATTATAGGATCTAAAAACGAGTCTGTTGTGTAATGTGTACGTTAATACATTCCATGACGATGTTCATGTAATATGTGTATTTATATACGTCGTATCATTTAGTTGATCGTCTAGTGTGTATATTTAAACATTTACGCCACAGTTCTAATAGGAAACGATTGACGTGGACGTACCGAAACAGGTGTAGACAAACAGTTCTTTCTAACAGGCGTAAATAATACAACCCATACCTGAATTATTTACGGACATTTATTTTTATGATTCCGCAGGCATTTTCAGAGATTGCACGTTCTTACATATTGGATGCTTATATATACATATATATATATATATATATATATACATATATATATATATATATATATATATATATATATATATATATATATATATATATATAATAAAGTTAAAATAAATCAAGAACTAAATATCCAGGCTAAATAGAGCACGCACAAAGGAACAGGTTAATCAGATTTCAAATAGGCCTTTGTCTGATAAATGCATGCTCATTGACTGATAGGAAGGGCGCTGTGGATACTAGAAAGCTGATTGGCTAACTAAAATCTCAATAGATGATGCGCATATAAAAACGACAACCACCACAGAATTCGCGCATAAGTCTGAAGAATCATACAGTGGATGAAACGCGGAATATTAAGTGTAGCTTAATCGACATATACATTTTATAACATACTGACTAGCTCTACCTACGTATTTAGCAATTTGAAGTAAATACTTAAAGTTTACGTATAAATCTATACTTTCGTATATTAATGGTTCGTGAGTAAATTAAGTAGTTATATATATATATATATATATATATGTATATATATATATATATATATATATATATATATATATATATAAAGAACAGGGGGGAAGAGAGAGAAGTAGAAAAGAAAGAAGAGAGAAAGTTATCTGACACTTAAATGTAATTACTTTTATAAATGTTTTTTTAGATATGAATGTTTTTTTTATATATTAAATCAAACTTGATGTTTTTTTCTCTCTTTAATTTTAGTCTTATTCGATGCAGTTATATTACCGACAAGTTTGGTACGACAAAAGATTGGCATTTAACCTTGGCAACATCACAGAACTGCAGCTAAACAACAAATTCTTGCATAAGATTTGGGTTCCAGATACCTACTTTCTCAATGGCAAGAAGTCTTATCAACACGATATTACTGTGCCGAATATGTTCTTACGTATGAGAAAAGATGGTCGACTATATACATCACGCAGGTAAATAGGGAAACATTTTTTTTTTTATATTCTGATAATCATGTTTTGTTAATAAACAATCTAATGGTCACAATTATGAAACAGATAACGGAAGATTTTACTCCACAACGGTTGTATCAAGTAGTTTTACAGGAAACAAACTGAGTAACTATATATGTTTAAAATCAAGCCAAAACCTAAATGGCTATTTCTATGGTTTCAAATGGATGTGGTTTGTTTTGAAAATTTTAGAATGAATTTTACAATGAGTATGAAGAAAAATGACTCATTAATACTAATATTATCAGCGGATGTTTGGTTTTACAGTAAAGGTGTTTCTTCAGTTTATAAATAGCATTAAACACATCTGTGGTTATAATAAAGAAAAACACTTAATTCTCGCCTTTGTTGTTTTTGTTTTGTGTGCTTTATTTTTTGTTTTTGTATACAATAACTCAATAATTTACCTGCTGATTTAGTACTAAACAGGCTTATTTTTTAATATAAAACATATATTTTTCTATAATTGAAAGGCATATACATACGTATGTGTGTATATATATATATATATATACATATATATATATATATATATATGTATATATTTATACATATATATATTTATTTATATATATTTCATAATGGATGTATATACGTATATGTATACATATATATATATATATATATATATATATATATATATATATATAGTCATCCACATACAGTACTGTGTTATTGTATCACAACTTCACAGTGCGGCTAGACTAGCACCTTTCCCCAGCCGTTGATCGAACTTACAACCATCGAGTCGAAAATCGGCAGCTCCATGCACAGGATTACGAATCGCTGCCCACAAATGTCTCTCATCAAATGGGTTAAAATACATTTTCAACAGTCCTCAAACCAAGGAGAGAGGCCTATATATATATATATAAAGAGAGAGGCTTCATTGTCATATATATATATATATATATATATATATATATATATATATATATATATACATACATACGTATATATATACATACATATATATATATATATATATATATATATATATATATATGTATATATATAAAGAAAGAGAGAGAGAGGGAGATAAAATATACGGTTTGATTGTGGAAATCGGAATCTAGCTATTAGAAGGACTTGGGGAGTCTTAAATGATCAGCATCTCATTTGCTTAATCCATATAATGGCTGCTGTTATCTGCACCGACTTATTGGTACCAATGGATAACAAAGCCACAAGAACGTGTGAACGGCAAAACGATGGGAGAATTACTCGAATGCCTGAACATTTACCTTAATGATCGAACAGCCTGGGAAGAGGCGAGACAACCACCGGAGAGTTAAACAGATCCAGCAACTAAACTACCAAAACAGATGATGATGATGATCATGGTTGTGTTGGTGGCGGTCGTGGCGGTGGGGGTGATGATGATGATGATGATGATGATGATGATGATGATGATGATGATGATGATGATGATGATGATGATGATGCGCTTGTTTTCGGCACATCGGAATACACATACAAATGCCGATGTCGACACATGAAAAAAAATAATTTACATGTGGTATTTACAAACAAATATTGTGTTCATATTTGGAAACATATTAATGATGCATATTATAATATATAACATAAATTTACATACATATTGCGAGAAAGTATAAAGATTATGCAAAAAAATAAAAATAACGCTTTACCATTTGAGATTTCCATTTCTTATTTATAAATTTATAGATTAACAATCAGAGCGCGATGTCCTATGGTTTTGAAAAGGTACCCCATGGATGAGGCCACATGTCATCTTAATCTAGGGAGCTGTAAGTATTGTTTTTGTTTTGCGTTTTTTTTTTGTTACAAATAACTAAATAATTTTCCTGCTGATGTAGTACTAAACATGGCTATTTTTTTTAAATATAAAACATGTATTTACTGCAATAAACTCTTAAAAATTCGATTTCGCATTTAGATTTTTAATATTAGCGATACTAATGTTATTATTAGCGATATTAAAAATAAACTTGTTTTAAAACAAGCGTGTTTGGAATTAATTATATTATGTATTATAAAAACGCTAATAATTGCTAAATGAGTAATATCTACAAAATCTTATTATATATATATATATATATATATATATACATACATATATATATATGCATGTGTGTATGTGTGTGCATCTATCTATCTACCTGCATATATATGTGTGTGTATCTATCTATCTATCTATCTATCTACCTACCAATATATATATATATATATATATATATATATATATATATATATATGGGGGGTGTTTGTGTATCTATATATCTACCTACATAAACATATGTCAGGTCATGTAATATGCTACTAGTTCCATGTAACCCAGTACTACCTGCCTCGTGGTCGGTTCATCGGTGACTAAACTGGTTCCTCCACCAGACTTGTTTGGTGAGAAGGGTGGCTAGTATCCCTGAAGGATTAAAAACAAGACCTTCCAAAGGGCGAATGAACCCTTTTTCGGGGTCAACGGCCAACTAGCAATGTGTGTGTCTGTGTGTATGTATGTGTGTGTTGGGATGAAGAGGGCTCCTGTAAGCCTTGATGAAGACAACCTTTCTAGGAGACGCAAATCTCTTATTTACAAAACCATGAAGCGGGAGTGCAGTACCCGCATTAGCTGGTCTGCAGTTTAACTTCTTGCTGGGTGTTCTTGCTTTTGCTTGCTGCTGGATCTCGACATTTTAACCGAGAGAGAGAGAGACTTAGCTGTCGTACAAAGCTAAGACTCTATAACATCATCTTTGTAGAGATACTCCCTGATGCATTTGTCTATTTAAAATGGTCCTGTGGCGATGAAAGTCAGTTTTGGGGCTCATGGACACATAAGTCGCTGAGGGAGTGGCACTCGTCTGACAAGACGTTGCAATCATCATATATACATATATATATGTGTGTGTGTGTGTGTGTGTGTGTGTGTGTGTGTGTGTGTGTGGGTAAGGGGGTGACTATGCGTGTGTGTGGCGGGGGTGTACGTTTGTTTGTATAAAGAGATGTAAGATGGGACAAACCAAGTTATAAATCCCACAACGTTTCGTCTTTATTTCAAGAATAAATTAGACTGAAATAAAGACGAGGCGTTTAGGGAACATTGATTGTTTCTGTTTAATATCTGCATCTCGTAATATTATTTCGTTTATCTAAGCATATATATATATATATATATATATATATGAGTGTGTATGTGTATACATATAATATATGTCTAGTCCAGGTACGTGCAAAAATCGTGCAAAAATATAGGGGGACATAGATTTGAAAGACGGTTTAACATAATTATGTGGAAGTTTCCAACTACTTATTGATTTTATTCAAAAGATCAATGACTAAATTTAATTCCAAAAAGGAAAAAAAAATACATGTACACGAAGAAAAATAAAATATATGAAAAATGTTATTCCGGCCTACAAAGTTACCTTAAATTTTAACTTAAATAAATTCATTGTAAAACTACGCTTCTCAGATGTTTACGAAGGAAAATATACAGAGGTGCAACCTCACCATGCGGACATAGAAAAGCCTGACCGATAATCGTCCTGTTTATTGACAGGGCACGTCTAATGTAGTTTCTGCGTTTTAGAAATCGATTGCTTTAAATAGAGGCAAGCGGAGGCAGCAACATCAGCATACGCAATAGCCATCTACCTTTATCTGACCGAGCTGCGGCAGGGGCTGCGACTCCCGAGTTGGACGTCAAAGCCATTCTCTTCTCGGCGGTACAGATATACACCCGAAGTATACCATCGTCTGCCGAGACGGACGAAAAGAATATATATATATATATATATATATATATATATATATATATACTTTTTTATATATATATCTATATATAATATATATAAATATATATACGTGTGCGTGTGCGCGTGTGTGTGTGCGTGCGCGCACGTTTGGGTGCGTGTGTGTGTGTGTGTGTGTGTTTTTTTTTTGTTGTTTTTATTTTTGATTTGTATATGCAAACATGTATCTTAGATTATAATTGTTGGTGTTTTTGTGTTTTCATTAGTATGGGTACATTAATCATGATTAATAAATTTACTAATTATTAAGTACAACATTTTTGCCAGAATATTTTAATACACCATAGTACTACGAATAGATGGGTTGAGTGACTTTATTTCTAAACTTAAAATGGCGTAATAGAAACGTATTATACGTTAGTTACAACTTCTTTACCAATTTTCGAATTTTAATCACGTCAAAACGCACTTAATTTCTTTTTGATGGATTGGATGTTGCTCTTTCTTCTAATGAGTTAAGACAAAAATAGATTGACTCATTGATATAATAATTAAGTGATTGTTTACGTTGTACGAAACAGATGCATGTAAAGGAATGTAAATTTCAACTAAAATAAATTGTAAGATGGTTAACATCATGAACTTTTGAATATAGACTTTTGCGAATCATTCACTATATATATATGTGTGTGTGTGTGTGTATGTCTGTGTGTATGTGTGTGTGTGTTGTATAAAGGATGGAACATTAGAAGTGTCGCTATAAAGAAAAGAACACTACAGTTTATTTAACAAAAAATATTGAAAAAAAGTTCAGTTAACGTGATTATGTAATGAGAGCTGACATCTATTCAATGTAACCGGCTGTCTGACTGAACATTCTGAAAAAAATGACAGAAAAATAAAAAAAACAACAAAAAAAATATTTTAGAAATTGAACTGTGGGGATCAGTTTCTTGAATATTTTTTCGTTTTTTCCACTACAAGTCTCACTGGTATGCTTATAAACCACACGTAATAAATTTAAAGGTGCATATTACCTCCCTTCCAAACAATGTTTACTTTCATTAAAAAAGAGTTTCCGGGTTTCGATACGGTATCGGCTAAAAAAAAAAACGCTCTTTTTTTTAATGGAATTTTCTGAAGACTTTCATATACTTCTACTAGATCAATAGTAATATTTATATAGTAAAAAAAAACTACTTTACTTTATATTTACGTTAAAATATAAGTTTAAATATGAAGTGAAATATAGGATAAAAATATCTTAATAAAATATAGTTTAAATTTGTTGAAAACATTTTATTAAAAATACGCACATTTATTTTTCTCGGCAAACATTTTTTTTTTAGTTTTCTTCTGAGTATTTGTGTCTTATCAGTAAAAAAATATATATAGTTCACTAACAAACTTGCTTCAATTATAACCATGAATCGTTTATTTGTCGGATTGTGTTTAAGGACTTTTAACAGCATACTAAGACATTTCTTTTATGAAAAGCGGTTATATCTCATAAGATTAGCGAATATCTCGAATGAGGCGTCCTCTCTTTACATAACAGCCCCCTTTGATAAGGTATGGCATAAAAGTCTCCTTTATAAGATCTCCAGCTATGGTATAGCTAGAAATGTCTTCTCAATTATCAAATCATTTCTCTTCGATAGGTTCATAAGAATAGTGGTTGATGGGCAGAAATTAAAATCTGGGGGGCTCCAGCATTAATACTGAGAGATTTTGATCGGTCCAACTCACTTCCTGATCCAAATTTATGATCTTGCAAATCGCATCCTTACATCATTCGTAGACATTAAACCCGACAACATTACAATCTCTGGTAGCACATCAAGTACCATAAACGACCAAGTTATCTCTGATTCTCTCTATGATCTTGAGCATGTGGTACAATGGGGAAAGAGGTTGCTGGTTACTTTTAAAGCATTTAATACCAAGCTTCTATCTTTAAATCATCAACGCTCTGATGCCAATCTGGCATCAATTGAAATGAACTGCTCTCATCTTGGGGAACCTGCATGTTTAGACAAGCTTCTGGGCTTGACCTTTACTCCTGACCTTTACTCCTGACCTTAAATGTAATACCTGTATAAAATCCGTTGCCAAGGTCGCTGGAAAACACTCATTTAGCCAAAACCACTATCAATAATTTGCACACTCCTTGTCTGTGCCTAGACCTAAATGTAGATTCCATGAACAACGCTTCTTCCTTGTGGACCGCTTTCCCGACTGCCTGCTTTCCAGCTGACTATAAACTGATTGTCTTCAAGTCCAACGTAAACAATTCTTATGAACTGTACCTCTAATCCATTTACAAAATTCCCACTACTTACGTATACTATGCTATAATAACATTGACTAAGGTATACTCATTAACCCTTATCCTCGAGTGGCCGCCGTGTCTTCATAAGTGGAAAGTCTTGTGTAAAAAAAAGAGATTCGGAAATAAAGGAATATCGGCACCAATATCTTTCTAGCGCAAACGTCGTAAAAATCTCAAGTCCACTAATTCATTTAAGTTTTTATTTTTGGAACATTTATCATTGCAAAAGCCATTTTTTCTGGGTTTTTTGTTGTTTTTTTCTCTTCTGGCCTAATTAAAATAAATGTACATCGTTTAGTGTGTTATTATAATGTATAAATCTTTAATTTACTGGTAGTTAAATTAAAATAAATATTCATGATTTTATCTTTAGTACCAACCATGTACACTTAAGTTCAACATGTGTTTTTCGGAATCGTTTTTTAATCGTAAAATATAGTGACATTTTTCCTATAACGATAGCGATTCCGATACTTGCAAGAGCCACGAAAGCCAACAAACCGGAAGTCCCCCATCTCCAGTTTCACTCTTATTTGGGCTCATCAGTTATACACATCCGAACTCAGGATTCAAAACCCGAGTCTCTTGCATATATATGATTATTATTTAGGTAAACAAATTTAGCATGAGTCACAACAATAGATATAGTGTTTCCGTCTAAAAATCGTTCACCATGTGAAAAATCAGCCTCTTTTCTTTATCAAGGCATTAACTTTAATTAAAATGAAAACCAAATATTTATTTGGTTTTGCATTTTAATTGGACATTATGTCTCGACTAAGACCAGAGGCTATATTTGTTGCATGCTGAAGGTGCTTTCTAGATTTGAAACCGTAGATTTTTTGTCGCGACGAATGGTAATTTTGTTTAACTAAATTAAATAAAATAAAACCTTGCTTTTTATTGAGCTCAATCAAAAATCTTGTGAAATTTATATATATGTACATATATATATGTATATATATATATATATATATATATATATATATATATATATATATATATATATATATATATAACATTTTTGAGTGGGGTTTATTTATCTTATTGAATTTAACGTAAAATGAGCACCCACTTTTGGTCCTGTTGCGGAAAAATAAAAATGTATTCTTTAGCATTTTTTCAAGTTTGGTGGCAGGGTGGGGGTGGGCCTATAATTTCTAATCATTTAAAAATGCGTAGAAACATTTCAAAAACTTTGTAGGGGGATAATTTTTACTGTTTTAAATATATGCTTTGAAAAGGTCTCATCGTAAAAAAATTACTTAGTTTATTAATATTTCCTGATATTTCAAAGGCTGTAAACACACAAAAAATTAGTGTGAACCTTTACAATCCCCACCCATCCTTGTATCTTTTCATTGTTTCATGTTTTTAACATACTACAAAACTTATATAAAGGATTTTTTAAAATTAAATCTGGAGACAATCATAACAGGACATTCCAAAAGGAATCCATCGTATTTACTATATTTGTCTACGAATCAGAGCTAAACCGATTTTTTGAAAATGTCAAGTCCATAAACGACCTACTCCTCCTTTTATATCTTCGTCAGTGAAATTGATTACATTAGATTTTTGTCCTTCCTTGTATGGATGCATTGATTTAATCATACTTACAATGGCTTCTATTCCCCAAAGGTAATAACCAGGCACAACGTTGCTTAACTTCGCTGGTCCAAATAGACCGGAATTCCAACGTGATTATTTCGTATTACACAATACGATGACGAAGAACAGATAGCACAACATTAATTTCTTTGTTTAAATGCCTATAGCCGGAAAACAACCTTGGCCCCGAAAATACAATGTGGTATAGTCAATTCACCCTAAAGAAAAAGAAAAACAGGTAGAAACAGCAAATTCATTTCGTGCGGTTTGTTGAAAACAATGACACAACTCCGGATATTTCATTTCCTTCGACAAACACGTCCAAAGACGGAAACTCTTGGGTCTGAATGGGCATCGTAGTTTTTTTTTTGGTATTTGTTATTTGATGTTGTGTTTCGTTTGATATTTGAAAACAGCCTCCTAAACATATCTTACCTTGTTCCTATTTCCCCCTTTTTTGTTTCTTTTCTTCTTTCTTTCAATTGTTCTTCGTTTATTAGCTTTTCTTTTTCTTCGTTTTTTTTTCAGTTTTTTTTTCTTCTTCGTTATTTCAGTTGTTCTTTGTTCTTTCAGATTACCTTCGTTTTTTTCCGGTTGTTTATTATGTTTAATTTACTTCTCTCGTTCTTCCCAGGCTATTCTCCCTCCTCTTTTACTTTTCTGTCATTATTCATGTCATTCGAGTTTTATATTTATATAAGACACCGTTTTTTATTCCCTCCACTCATTGCTTATAGTCTATCTGATTCGTCTAATCTCATTTTTGATCCTTTTTTTTATTCGAATTATCTGTATTATACGCTATACTTCTCTCATTTCAAGTGTTATTCGGATTTTTTTTATCGGACTCATTTTCAGGGGCGTCCTGTCAAACTCACGAATCATTACGCTGAATCCAGATCCCTGTATTCGATTTCGAATGGATTATTCTTATTTATCAAATATTGACGACGGATCCATGAATTATCCAATCACAGAATTAAAAACAAGGGACAAATTATGATAAGATTTTAGCATAGAAAGATGATGGGAGATTGCAATAGAAATATTGTCATAATGCCAAACGTAGATGCAATATTGGCACATAAAGAAACCTGGTTTGAATAATTTAAGGAATAAATTCAGAGATAAAAGAAACAACAAAATAATTCCTGTGGAGATTAGAGTTGGCAATTCCCAAGCAATAAAAAGACAAGAGAAAACGAATACAAAACTCAACTATTTCATTAGCACAAGCATCATGGAATATGCAAATATACACATACAAACTATTGCTAAATACATTTTCTTTACATTAAAAGCTTATTCGAAATCTGATAAATATTTTTTTATTCTCCTTTATGTCTAAAACTTGATACTTAAGAAAACTTCGATTGTTTATGAGTTTATTTATGAGTGAGTTGGTGTGATACCTGATTAAACCGAGCGAAATGTGACCAAAATATTATATCAACAACTTAATTTCAATATATCATGTTTTTATCAGTCATGATTTTATAATTAAATTACTCACATATAACAGTGCAATAATCCATAACAAAGAACAGTTAGAAAGTATGGACATATACACGCCTTCTCTCTATTTGTACTGGGAAAGATAAAACGTTAATATTATAGACATTGTCACTACTTTTAGTAAGCTGCTGTCCGCTGCCTAAACCCAAGGAATGTTACTACTGTTTTAATGAGAATAATGTCACCATGGTACCTTTATTGCTGATACTCCAGTTGGTTGGTTGTTTTGTTTTACGGCATTTTAATATATATATATATATATATATATATATATATATATATATATATATACACTTATTCTTAGAGAGATATTTAAATAGTCGCGACAGTGGGCATGTTTATATTTTGGACAGGTAGTGGGTTAAGCAAACAAATGTTTGCCAGGCGACTAAATAAAGACGGCTTGTTCTTAAACGAAAAATTAGAGAATAACTGGTTTAAACAATAAAATATGTTACGATTTAGATCGGAAAGGGAGGATGTTATGCAATAATTTAAACCGCAGACATTCGGAGCGACGGCAGTAGAAGAAGGTTAAAGAAAGTAAGTGTAAATAAGAACAAGATCCAGTGTAATCTAGAGTTTCGCTGTAATTGGACAGGAAAAATAGGAAGTTTGTGCTGAAAAAAAAACAGACAGAAAAGACTTGATGATAGAATATGGAGATATAGGGATGCATACTTTAGGAGCATATAAGAAGCATAATCGTGTGTAGTACAAACACATACACAGACATATACGTGCATATACGTCAATCCAAACATATATAGAGACACATATACATATACGCACATATAAACACACACCTA
>NC_136520.1:51039470-51081970 GCF_053919585.1 Euprymna scolopes
TGAGTATTCTTTGTTGGTAACGTGACATGTTTATCATATGCGACGATTTCACCGTCACTACACTGTCGGCTTCCTGTTTTTATTTATTTACTACTTGGAAATATTAACAAAAAATCTCTTTTGGTACCATAAATGCGCAGTTTCTGCACACATACACACAAACATACACACAACTATATATATATATATATATATATATATATATATATATATATATATATATATATATATATATATATATACATACACATATATGTGTGTGTGTGCATGTGTGTGTAATATATATACCTATATATATAATATGAATGTCGAAGTTTACAACAGCCGGAACAAAACCCACAAAACCACGCCCCAGTAATCGTAAAAGGAACGTATTGCACACACACACACACACACACACACACACACACACACACACACACACACACACACACAGACACACGCGCGCGCGCGCGCGTACCCAAACATGCGCGCACGCACACACACACACGCACGCACACGCACACGTATATATATATATATTTATATATATATATATATATATTATATATATATATATAAAAGTGAACGTGTCTGTGTTTGTCTCTGTGTGTACATTAATTCTGTGTTTATTTATTTACTACTTGGAAATATTAACAAAAAATCTCTTTTGGTACCATAAATGCGCAGTTTCTGCACACATATACACAAACATACACACAACTATATATATGTATATATACATATATATGTGTGGGTGTGCGTGTGTGCGTGTGCGTGTGCGTGTATGTGTGTGTGTGGGTGTGTGTGTATTATATATACCTATATGTATATATATAATATGAATGTCGAGGTTTACAACAGCCGGAACAAAACCTACAAAACCACGCCCCAGTAATCGTTAAAGGAAAGTATTACACACACACACACACACACACACACACACACACGCACCCAAAAGTGCGCGCACGCACACACACACACACGCACACGCACACGTATATATATTTATATATATATATTATATATATATATATATAAAAGTGAACGTGTCTGTGTTTGTCTCTGTGTGTACATAATTCTGTAAATTTTAAGTCTACAGACGCGAAATTTGATATACAGGTTACTGAGATTAAGGAAAATACATGTGATCGGTTTTCGGCCTGAAGTTTGGCGGTTAAAGGGGTCAAAGTTCAAAAAATTTTCCTTTCAGAACTCTACCAAACTCCTGCGACAATTCTGGGTCTAAACACTTAAACTTTTAGATATTGGCTCCATGGACATGGATTTAACTTAATAACTTGATTTGAGCCCAAAACAATAAATTTTAAGGGCCACAGTTCAAAAAAATTGACAGTTTTCTTTTTTTTTTTTTTTTGCTCAACATACACCTCCAAATACCCGGGTTAGGACGAGCATACCTGCTATTATATATATAAATGATACTTCTTTGAAGAAAACGATGCATATATATATATATATATATATATATATATATATATATATATATATATATATATATATATATATACCGCTCCTCATGTGGGGGTACCAAATTGGTTAAAAAGGGAAACTTATTCCCAACCCGCATTTAGGTAAAAATGCACTTTAGTGAATAATTGAATTCATTCGAAAAATATCGCTAAAACCAAAGCAAAAAAAGAACAACATATATATATATATATATATATATATATATATATATATATATATATATATATATATATTAATATGAAAGCGTTTGTGTTCCTTTGTGTTTCACGCTCATATCCGGGTCGTTGATTTGTTATCTTATTCTATTTCTTGTCATTAATATTTTTACGAAGAATTCTTCATAAGTTTTGGTTTCGGTTTCTATAATAGCTGACGGAACTCAAGTTATATATGTACATATGTTTTTTTTTCATAAGTTTTTATCTCGGTTTCAATTCAAGCTAATGCACCCAAGTCACATGAATATTTTTATCTTTAATAAAGACTTTTCCTATCTATTTGCGTAAGTATACTTTGATAATTATGTTTCAGTTTGAAGAAATATGACATAATAAAATTATTTTGTGTTCGTTCGCGTTTGACCTCCAAAAAATGTAAATATGTCACAAAGTTTAACAAGGTTCTTTTAAAAGGGGCGTGGGTCCACTATAACACCTTAATTTTAATCTTCATTCACGTTAGCTTTTATTTATTTTTTGAGTTGAATCATATTGTGTCGAATTCATTCACCTCATGAATTAAGGTTCTTATTAAAGTGAACGCCCCAAAAAAGTCGGAACTTTAGACAATTCTCGACACAAATTTTGCATAACTGTTTCTTTCCTTCTTCCTTGCACGTGGACGACATTCGAAAATAGGTAAATAGATAAATAATAAAAAATAAGAACGTTACTTGTTATCGTGTCAAAAGAATGAAAAATCCAGCTCACGTGATTACGTGTCTTTTTAAAAACTTTTACATAATCTTTTATTTTTATTTATATATCTGTTTAAGCTTTTTTGTCAGGATACTAGAAGGAATTCTGTTGATCACAACCCTTTTTGCGTGTTGTTTACATTACAATAGCACAATCTTGAATCCGACGGCGCAATACTACATCGTTCAATACTGTAAAACTGAAAGGAAACTGTTCTGCTTTAAAAGGGCGCAATTTTCTTCTTATTCATATTTATATCGACGCTTTGCTTTAAAAGACTAAAGTAATTACGTGTTTACTTTTTTAATATCCGATGTTGCTGTTTAGGATTATTTTAGTAAAGTAAGTAAAGCTTCATTATTTTTCCAAACTGTTTTTGTTTCTTTGTTTTTCGATATTTCGTCGATATTATTTAGTAAGAGTGTTTAGCAGAAAAGCCAACAAACGACTACCCGAAAAAATAAATATACAAGAAATAAATTCTATCATAGTCAATAAAATTCAGTTAATTTTTTTGGTTTTGAAATAGTTTTTTTAATGCTATTTACTTGAAATAATTCCAGCGAACCGAAATTAAAACGAAATTTGAGGCGATAACTACTAAATGAAATGTTATATAAACTACACATGCAATAATCGATTATTCTTCAAGCACAAAATAATGGAACACATTAAAATATGTTTATAAATATTCCTTACGTTGACGGAACTCTCTTAAATTGTTAGTTGGTTTTAAATTGCTGAGTTCCGTCAGCTATTATAGAAACCGAAACCAAAACTTATGAAGAATTCTTGGTAAAAATATTAATGACAAGAAATAGAATCAGATAACAAATCAACGACCCTCCTTCACATTGAATACGGGGATCTCCACTTCAACGTCACTGCAATTTTATTTTTTTAAACCGGTTCGTGAATTTAAAAAAATATATTTCTTTTACTTAACAATACAAACTAATAAACTTTTCTACCATAATGGCAACTTTAATTGACTATGGTAACATTTATTTCTTGTATATTTATAATATTATATATATAAAAAAAACTCCCTTTTGTAAAGAAACATCATGTTGTAGGTCACTCTTGGCTACGAATGGAAACAAAGTTGATATAAAAAATATATTTTCGCGAAAATTATCTTTACTTTAATCATACTTTGCTTATGTTAAAATTGTTGAGTATCAAAACCTATCGCTTTACAACCCATTCCTTTTTATAATATATCATACTTTCATCAATCACAGTCCATTTTCTGTAGGCTGTTTATGAATCCAGTCAACGACGGGTACTTCTGCTAGTATATATCTGCATATATATATATATATATATATATATATATACATATATATATATATATATATATATATATATATATATATATATATATCCTGTGTCAAATAGCCCTTATACACAGTGACATTTACTTTACGTATGAAAACAAAAGGGGAGAGATATAACATATGAGAAATATTTGGAATCAAGTTTCACATTGCTGTTATTTAAGACCATTGGAAAGCATTGGAGCAAGTTAAAGTTTTCCGTCCATCCAGATTGTGTAAGGGAAATTTCAGAAATTTTATAATTCCTATGCAAAATTAAGAAAGCAAATGCCTATGATGTAAATATTTGATGGCTGATAAAAGTGCCAAAATAGAATCCGGATTATTCATGATCCCCTTAATGTGCGACACTAGGATCTAGTATCACATAGCCTACTACAAAATCAGGTCATTACCTTTTAAACGAGCTGACATGTATTAAATTGTGATTAATAATCGCTGAGATTTGGAACTTTTAAAATTGATAAAAAGGTTGTATCTATCTATTTATCTATCTCCCGCCCTCTATGTCTCTCTCTTTCTCTTTCTCTCTCTCTCTCTCTGTCTCTCTCTCTCTCTCTCTCTCTCTATATATATATATATATATATATGTGTATATATATATATTTATACATATATATAGTTAAGGCATTATATATATATATATATATATATATATATATATATATATATATATATAGTTAAGGGCATAATAGTTTTACTAATTGATTTTGCGCTACAAAACAGATACTGTCAAGGCATGTATAAATCGGCTGATTTAAAGGAATAAATTATAAGATGGTCAACATCATAGATTTTTTAATATAAATTTTTGTCATTTATTCTCTATATTGCTCTATAATCAAATTTAGCTTGTTATATAAGGATTGATATATAATAGAAAATATATATTTTAAAGAAACATACATATACACACATACACACACACATACACATACACCCATATATATATATATATATATATATATATATTAATTTATGCAGATACGCTTGAGTTATTATAGAGTCAATACTTTTGCTCGCGCCCTATGTACTGTTCATACCCTTATGTGTTTATATATATATATATATATATATATATATATATATATATATATATATTAAAAACTTAACTCATGTCCACATAAACTACATCTAAAATGTGAAGAGTTTAGACCCAAAGGAGGAGTTTGGTAAAGTCTGTAACGGTCAACTCTTTCAACTTTTACCTCTTGGCAGACAAATTTTCGCTTCAAAACTGATTAAAAGCTTGCTGCATGTCTGAATGCCCTTTATGCTTAATTTCAGATGCTTGGATTCAAAATTGGCTAAATGTGTGCTAGAAACGGTTAATGTTAATCTGTTTAACGTTGAACTCTTGACGTCCAAATTATTTTCACAAAACCGGCTAAAAAGCTTGCCAATGCCTGAATACACTTTAGTTAATATTAAAAATGTTTAGATCAAAAATTGGCTGTGTAATTTGGTAGAGACCGCAGAGGTCAATTTTTTTAAAACTTTGTACACCAACTTTGACCCCTTAACATTTATTGTTTTGGGATCAAATCAAATAAAATGTTTGATCCATGTCCAAGTTACCTACATATAAAATGTCAAGTGTTTACTTCAATAAACTGGCTGAGCGGTTTAGTAGATTTGTCAAATAGCGACTCGTTGAACTTTGACCCCCTAGCGGTCGAAAACTGATTAAATAGATTTTCTCAAATCTCAATATCCCCTATGTCAAATCTCGAGTCTTTAGATTGAAAATTGACAGAGTAGTTTGGTAGCTTGGAAGGATAAGATACACACACAGAAACACACACACACACACACAACAACAACAACAACAATAACAACAACAACAACAACAACAATTTCATTTTTATTGATAGATATATTACTAGAAATAATTTTCCCGGTGGTCTTATTCACAAAGAAAATTAAAAAAATAGGAAAGTCATTTCTGATTAATGTTTTTTGTTTTTGTTTTTAATATGCAAAGATAAAAAGAGATTCGTGGAAATTTTTAATGGTTAATCTTCTTTGATTGTAAATTGCACTCATTAGTAAGAAAAAATAAATTAAAACGGAGGATCATTCTATCCGAAGTCGAATTCTCTACCACTAAGCTCTGGAAGTTGACGGTGTGGAAAGCAAATCTGTACTCTAAAAACTATTTCGGCCGAAACACAAACAGTTACATTCGCAACACATTTCAATTAACAATGTTAAAATGAGCCAGACAGCGTACCACAACCGCCGTTTATTGAATGTAATATAAATGTCTGCTTCTTTTTTTTTTTTTTTTTTTCAAAGAATGTAAAATATTTCCTCATGCAAATAATGAATTCTTTCTTTCAGCCCTATATTCTATACTTGGAGTGTCTTTCTATTTCACACGGAATTTGGGATTTTTCATCTTGCAAACGTACCTCCCCTGCTCCCTTGTTGTGTCTCTCTCTTGGATTTCATTTTGGATTAACCGAGATGCAGCTCCTGCCCGTGTCCTTCTAGGTAAGTACAACCATTTTCATGTTTATTATCTTGTATGCACAAACTATAATAAACCCTTATCTCTACTATCATATAAAAGAAACCCTGTCTGAGTGTCTGTGAGTTCGTTCCCTATTGACGCTAAACGGCTTGGCTGATTTTCTTGGAATTTCACACAAATGTATCTTCGATATGTTCATACCGGAATGGCGCCGATCATTATCGAAAATCTGAAGAAAAGAAACGGTAAAAATGGAACACTTTGATTTTGACGAAGGTTACATTTTTACACAGGCTTACATCACCAGTACATTTTGAAAGATGTATAACTGTACGAACAAATGTGTCTGGCGTATGAAATAAACAGTAGTTTATTTTATATGACAGGTGCGCGTACGATGAATAACGTTTCTGTTAAGAGCACAATTGGGCATTATATTAGATTTTTACATTTTAAACTTTACTTCAAGTCATTATCACCACAAATCTAGATAGACCAGGTATATAATATTTACGGTAGATTCTTTTATGTGACAGAGGCGCGTTCGAAATTATTGTCTCTGTTTAAAGCACAACTGAAGCATGATACTTGACTTTTACATTTTACACTTTGATACAAGCCATTATATATAAAATAAGTTTATGAAATTAACAGTAGCTTCTGTACAGTGCAATTTTCTATGGATTAAGAAAATACGGGATATAAAGTATAGTTTCCTCCCGCTAATGGAAAGAATGGATAATATTTTCAGCGACCTTATTTCTATATTGCTACATTTCTCTTGTTCTGTAATTGTCTCAGCACGAGAGCAATATGTGATACCAGGTTTTTTTAATGCGCGTGAAAACCAGCTTTTTAAACTCAATATAAACAAAACGTTTTCTTTTTTTTTTACATCGGCATTAACATGTTAAATATATTTAACAGTCAATATCTATATTCTTCAATATATATATATATATATATATATATATATATATATATATATATATATATATATATATATATATATATACTAGCAAAAGTACCAGTAGTTGACTGGGTTAAAAAAACAGACTACGGAAAATGGACTCTGATTTATGAAAGTATGATAGGTCATGAAAAGGAAGAGTTGTAAATTTGGGGTGAATTTAGGGGTATCAAAACCAAAGCAAAATATGATGAAACTAAAAATAAAATAGATAAACTCCATAATTTATTATACCATACCTGTCCACACTGAAACATTTAGCACAATATTCGGTGGATCTATATTAAAAAAAACTTGTGAAACTTTGTGATATATTTCCATTCTATGGAGGTCAGGTGCGACCGACCACCCCATAATTTTATTATGCCATATTTCTTAAAACAGAAACATAATTATCAAAGTATACTTACACAGATAGATATGAAACGTCTTTATTAAAGTGTGTGTCTATTTCCATTCTATGTAGGCCAGGTGCGAACGCAGACCGCACAATTTTATTATATCATTCCTATTAAAGTTTAAACATACTTATCAAAATATTATTATGTACACCTATATCAAAAACACTTGTAAACGTTTTTTTTTTAATTTTTAATTTTTTTTATTTCCATACTTTGTGGATCAGGCTCGAACGCAGACTCCACAATTTTAATGAACCACTGTGCTGCCAGATCAAACATACAACTTCCTCTGTCTCGATACATCTTCTATCATTATATGCAATCAGTTTTTTTTTTTTAAATAGTCAACCATATAGGAGCCTATTTGTGACCAGACACACACACATACACACACAGACATCCAGCTTTATACTATAGATATATATGATTTAATGTTAGAAAACTATAGGGTATTTGCATCTTCTTTTCTAATTTTCCGGTTTTTTAATCCTGTCCAAACGCATTTTTTCCTTTTGGTAGATTAATTGTTGGTATTTCTTTGATGAGTTAATGGCAAACCAGATTCACTGATTGATATAATAATAAGATGATATATTTTGTGCGACGAAATAGATACTCTCAACAATTATAAGTTCCAACTGAATTAAAGTAATAAATTATGAGATGGTCAGCATCATGACATTTTGAATAGGGAGGTTTGTCATTTATTCATTATATATATATATATATATATATATATATATATATATATATATATATATATATATATATACGTAACATATCACGGGAGTGAATAAACACGCAAAAAGAACAACATATATCCTTGTTTTTATTAATCATCCATTTAATTTTCAAGAGAAACTATTGGTTTATTGTAAATAATGTTTGGCGATCATACTGGGAGATCGCGATTATTGTGCGCAATATCATTTTTTTTTATCGGCAGTACTTATGAGGCATTAATTACGGTTTTATATTATATCTTCTTGTGGTTATATAAAGCGTAATAATATATTATCTTCTATGGTGTTAACGTAGTGCGAAACATCGGTATAATAGAAGTTTAGTATTAGTGTTTTTTTTTAATTTGTTATCAGTCGAGCGATATTGGCTATTTTCCGTTCATTCGATAGCACATGAATTGCCTTTAGAAAAAAAACATCTCCGCGGGTCATGAACACCTATACACGAACAACGTTAATGTAAATATTATTAGGATTATTAAGTCTACTCTTCTCATCTTGCGTGTAATTTTTATAAGGTTTCTCTCAGCGTAACCTCTATCCTTTTTCATGCCATCTGAATGGATGGGATATATTGTTCTCATAACGCTATAAGTTGTCTGTATTGTGGTTTAAACAGGGGATATGATATAGACGTCTAAACTGAGTCATGTTCTTCACAGTCTCGCTTCCTGGCTTGAAGCAGGTCTGGTCACTTCTGTGACCAAACTCAAACTCTACTCCTTTCTCAACTTTCTTCACTTTTTGACCTCAGTCACGTTAGGTCATCATTTAAAAATACACGTCTCTCAACGTGCAACAGTTCCACGTAGGCCTGACCAAACTCATTTTGTTTATTTAACCTAACTAATTTATGCAAATGTCCTCAGCTAAAACCCATTGCTCCACTTTATTCTATAAACAATAGAAAAACTCCCAATATAAACTATTTTAACAATATAACATAATAGATAGATAGACAGATAGATAGATAGACAGATAAATAGATAGATAGACAGATAGATTGATAATAAATAATTTAATTTTGAACCATGTTATTATCTTACACAGATTTCGACAGGAAGATATCCGTGTTCGAAAAATGAAACTTAAATAATATCGGAGGTTCCCCAGGTCAAACTACTGCGAAAATTACAGCAAAAATAAGAGAATAGTCCTAATCAAACAAATAGTACGAATTACTAATCATCATTTCTGAAATTCAAAACACCTAAATTGCTGCAAGCGTAATAGAGCGCAGACTTGCGCATGAAAGCTGTATGCAAATGACCGAGCCGTGTTCCAGATTGCGTTACGGCGAGGAAAAGAAAGAAAAACAGATTATATGTGGACGAACATGTGCGAAGACCAAGGATCACGTTCGAGCGATAATAACGTTCGAGAGATAATCACGTTAGAGAAAGGGTTAAGATAATTTTAGAGATACGTGGGTGATGTCAATGCTGAGACAATGTCACACCTAGTGAGGAATAAGGAACAAAGCTATTTCGTTCCTATTCGTTGCCCTTGTCTCGTTTGCATAGGAGCCTACAACGTGTTGTTTCCCCGCATATTAACTACTACATTGCACAAGAATTTCACAATATTTTATTTAATACACATAATAGTTCACATCACTCAATGGATTGTCGTCAGGAAGTGTATTTGTCCTATAGATACAAGCGCCCGACAATATTTTTCGGACACATTAGTATTCGACTTTCCGACTACCATAGAGTAGCGAAATTCCTTCAATATAATAGCAAAAACATATAAAGACAATACCTATAAAAAATGGAAGAACATCGATTAGGTAAGGAAAAATATTTAATTTTCATCATTTTTTTACAAAACACACACGACATTATTTTTCGGACATCGTTGAAAAATTGTTAATAGTCTGTAATATCACCTTTCTTCTCAATAATAATTACAATATCTCTTCATAATTATCAAACATATGCACAATAACATCTCAACGTGTTTCTATTAGTTGTTGTTTTTTTGCCATATAGTGCTCGTTTCCATAGTTGAGCTTCTTTCGTTATTTCAGGTCCATCATAGACAAGTTGAGCAAGCATTTCCCAAACATTTCCATTACATTTAGATTTGGACTTTTTGCAGGCCATTCCAAAGTAGGCATATTGACTTTAGCCATCCATTCTTACATGAGTTTTGACACATGGATGCTGCAATTGTCTTGCTGTAGAACGAAATCATTCACCATCTGTCTTCTAATCCTTGGTAGGGCTTTCTTGTCCAGCAACTGTTTGTAGCTTTCGCTGTTCCCTCGTCCTCGCAGCCACTTCAATCATATAATTTCATTAGCAAAGATCATACCCCAAACCATAACCCCCCTCCTTCCACCTGTCGTTTGTTCAGTAGAAATGGCTCGATCCTTCTCGACGAAGTACACCATCCATCGGGCCCATCAAACTTGAAACGTTTCTCATAAGTAAATATAGCTTTTTTTAATGTCAACATGTTTGTTAACCACCTTTTAGCACTCTCCAGTTTTGTTCTTTGTGTTTATTTGTTATTATAATTTTTCTTAGTCTTCGCATACTTCGAACCAATCCTATGCTGCGTTCTTTGCACTCTTTGCACGTTTACATCCAATTCACATTTCTTCTTTACTTTTCTTGCTGTAACTTTTTCTCCATATGTCAAAAGCTGTGTCATAGTCCTCTTTAGTCTCCTTTCAGTCCTCTTGTCAATTGATCTTTTCCGTCATCTCTTCTTTTTCTGCTAGAGGTTAAGCTTCAGCATGTATTCGATCGTTGAATTCGACAGCTTAAATCCCTGTAGCTCCTTCTGATACAAAAGCTATCTTCCCGTTTCTTCCGTGCCAAACAAACGACTTCTTTGGAATGCATTTTACCTCATTAAACTTGTTTGCCAGTAGACTAGAACAAATAATTGATTCTAATGATAACAGCTAAGTGTACAACAAGAAAATTTGCATACAGCAACATATTCATTAAAAAAAAAGGAATTGTTGCCATGCCCGAAACAAATCACAAAAAACTAAAAATAAAATGATTACACTAGTAGTCGATTTTCACTCCTCAACTTACAATCTCAAAAGCTTTTGGCACTAGTAACCACCTTGAAGTACTTTTTTCAAGGTTTCCGAAAAATATCGTCGGGCTCTTGTATCCTATGTTAAATACGATATAAAATAAATAACTCTGTTCCAAAAGAAAATCTAGGATTTAGGCAATGAATTCATCATATGTACTGCCGATAAAATAAACTGTGATTGAGTACCATAATCGCTAGTAGGATCGCCCCACAGTAATGCACCATTGGGAGATATTACTTCAGAGAAAGTTTCATCGAAGTAAAAGTGTGTGTTTTCAGCTTTTGGCATATTATTTAACGATCATGATGTCACCAACTTCGGTTCCTACTTTAAAAGGGTATTTATACAATGCTGCTCAAGTAACAGTGTGGAAAACTTTTGCAAAGTCTGCAAAAACATAATAAGGTTCGATTCGTTCCTAAATGCGATTTTCACAGCAAGTTAAGCGCATTCTGAAATTACCGGATTAAGAACCCACCGGCATTATCCAGGGACATATCTATTTGATTTGCTGGCCAAGCAAGAGCTATGAAAAGGCAGTAACAATTTCTTAAAGAAATCGTGCACCCGCATAACTACCAGAGGTTACTCGTTAATCTTCTCGCCTGTTTTAGGAAGTCACTATCGTGTTCACAAAATCCTTATGTATGTATCCATAAATCCGATAGCGGAATGTGTAATTCTGTAGCGATTTATTACTTTGCAAACGGATAATTTCAACAAACATGGTTCAAGGTAAGGTGCTTTCCTGGTATTTATTTTCTTAGTTTAACTACGAATCATCCTGATATTTTTGTGGTTCATTAGCATATGACAGAAAGCGAAATATGACAGAATATTTATTACATGTAATAGAGTGAGAGATATCAGGGAAATCTATAAAAATAGAGACAAATTCACAGAGAAAAACAAGTGGGAATGAACTGATGTACATTATTTCTGGAAAAAGGTCTCCACGCATGAGATAAAATAGAAAACTTTCATCAGATGCATTTCCAACTCGAAGCAGAGAGATGAGGATTATATGTAATTAGGGCGTGTCGGATGAGAACAAAACATTTGATAAGTGTCTAGCAAGCATTAAGAGTGGGCATACAGGATTTCTACAAAATCTTTAAATAGTTTATAAATTCATTGAAATATTTGAGGAAGTGTTATCAAAATAATTCTTTTACAATAATAATAATAATAATAATAATAATAATAATAATAATAATAATTCTGATTTTGTTTATCAATGCTTCTCTGGAAAGGGATGGAATTCATCTCCAGTGTATTTCCCTTAATCTCGGCTTCAAACCAGGAGCTTTAAGATGTTTTCCTAAGGATGTTGGTGGTACATATATTTGCAGAGATCTGAAGGCCGCCTAAAGCATCGGGGATTTGTATTTTTTTCAATTGTGCTTCCAGACGACTTGATACTACTCCTAGCGGGCAAACTACTTCTCATTCTCCTTCTCTCTCACATTTCTGTCCCGGGGTACTGAAAGTCTACAATCTGCCAGTTTTTTGAGACATTGTCAATGACGACCAAATCCGGACGATTATGTTTCAATTGCATGGTCGCTATGACACTTTTGTCCCACCATGCCTCTACCTTGCCCTCCTCATTTGTCCTGAATTCATCAGGCACCTCCTCAAACCGCTTTCCAGCACACATCACCCCAACCTCTTACATACCTCCCAATATATCCGGAGTTCCATGCGATCGTGTCTTTTGCTGCACTCTCTCTGGGCCCATCCACTACACTCTACTGCAAGGTACGCAATTAATAATAATAATAATAATAATAATAATAATAATAATAATAATAATAATAATAATAATAATAAAATAATAATAATAATCTGTTCATCTAAATCTTTTAATAATATAAATTATTTTATGCTAGAAAAGGAATCAGAAAGTTCAACTAATTGATACGACCTTTCAAACAGTGAGTCCCGGATTATACGTAATTGCGTTGTGTAGGACGGGAACAAAAACGATCGGTTAATAAACATTAATTATTGACCAAAGAAGAAATACCCACCCAAAGGTTCGTCTGAGCTCCAATCTGTCTTCGTCCTCGTGAAAATTTCACAAAAAACATCCTACCTATTAACAAGCACTATCAACAATTTATATCACTCTCTTCTGTGCTAGAATGTAAACATTGATTCCATGAACTAAGCTTTTTTTCCGTAGACCTTCCACACTGTCGAAATCTGTTCTGCAGGTCTGCTTCCCTGATGATCACATTATGGTTGTCTACAAATGTAAACAAATTTTACTTGGGATGTCTTCTTTAAATAATACAATTCTAACAAATTTCGACAAATAACCGTTACTACACTTTTGTAAAGAGGGTTATCGTATATTCATCATTACTTACCATCGATTGAATTCGGCGCTATGATAATGTATTTTCACTTTTGTAAAAGGAAAGAATAACATATCACATACATATATGTGTGTATGTGTGTGTGTGTGTGTGTGTGTGTGTGTGAATAAAAATAAATAAAAATACCAGCAATGGTTGGCGTTATGTTGTTTTGAAAAAAGAAAAACCGAATTAATTTATAAAATTGTGATAAACGTTTCGTCCCTTATTGCAGGGGACATCTTCAAAATATTAAAAGGAAAAATGCAGAAGAGGAAAACGATCATAGACCATACGTAAGTGAAAAGGAAACAGTGTTAGAATCCATACGCATATCGGGAAGGAAACTCTAATTGTGCGCGTATGGGAAGGTTGGGTTGTTTAATGTCTATATATATATATATATATATATATATATATATATATATATATATATATATATATATATATATATATATATATATATACACTCGCACACACTTTTGAAAATATGTTATTTAAATACCTATGTGCATGTTTTTCTCTAATCTTATTCATTTTGTTTAAATTATTTAATGAAAAACGGTTTGAGATAATAGTATGAATTAACCAGGCTCTGTCTTTATATTTTGTTCTTTGATTATTATTTTCCCTATACTAGGGGCTAAATGGTAGAACCATTTCTTTGCGTAATAGTATTAGTGTTTAATATTCATGCTTACTCTAAAAGTCTTCTTTTGGCTATATCTATCACGTATTTTATAATTTTCGCATGATCTAAATTAAATGAATGATCGTGTTCCGTAAATGGCAAAAGAGTTCATTTAGGGCGTTACCATTTCTTATGTCTCTTCTATGTTCCCAAAGTCTTAGTTTCAATTTACGCTGCGTCTCGCCTACGTATGCTTGTGCCAGTCGTTATATGGGATGAAATATATACCTACGTTGGATGTGAGGGTTTTGGGGGAGTGCTTGGTAGTTTTTAATGTATGTTTTATTGTTGTGGAAGTTGTTTGTATCAATTGAAAACAAAGTCTATTAAGAGTTTCGTATATTTTCGTATTTTTAGTTTGGGTGGGACTGAAAAGATATCTGTTAAATAGTGAGGTATTTGTTTTATTTTTCTGTCTGTTTATATTATAGTGCATTTTCGTAGCTTTTTTCATTGCGTAAGAAATGAAATAGGACGGGTACTGTAATGTTTTTAAGACATTCGTAATGTGTTGAATTTCATCATTAAGATATTCGAGGCTGCATATTCTAAAGGCACGCAAGAAAAAAACAATGGTCATGGCTGTCTTTATTTTACCATTGCAGTGCGAGTAGTAGTGAATATAATCATTTTTGTGTATGTTCTTTCTATGCACTTTGAAACTAGGGCGTTGTCTCGTTCGGATTCGTGTGTGGATTTTATGGATGGTCCCACTGAATTTAATTTATTTCTAAGTTGTTCTATTTGTGCGTTTATGAGGAGAAAAATAAGGATATCGTCTATGTATCTAAAGTATGTGGAGGTTTTAGGTTGTCTGAATTTGAAAGAGTTGGTCTCTAGGAATTCTAGAAATAAGTAAGCTAGTACACCAATAAAGGGGTTACCCATAGGGAGTCCACCTTTTTGTCTGTAGTAGGAATTATTGAACTGGAAATAGGTTCTATCAGTGATAAGTTTTATTATATTTATTATAAAAAGGTAAATCGAGGAAAAAGGCAGATCGGTTTTAATTTTATTTAGGTGCTTGTGGAGTAGATTAAGGCAGTTTTGATAGGAATATTGGTGTATAGGGAAATTATATCTAAACTATGCATGGTTTTGTTTTGTATGTCCATATATTTTATTTTATTTAGAAGGTCGCCAGAGTTTTTAATATGCGAAGTCTGATAGTGTTATATACTGGGTATTATGAAGATGACGTATATTATGTATTGTTGTTGTTGTTCGTGTTAGGAAGAGCCTTAGTGTTTCATCTAGAGACAGGGTTCATTCTACTATATGAGCACCAAGTCTGTAATTTAACTATAAGAGATTTTTGAATATCTTGATAGATAGACTGAGAGATGGTGCGTTTGACATTTACGCTGACAGTTATACATGCGTTGTTCTAAATCGTCTAGATTGAAATGACCGTTGTTCATTCATCAATGAATAACGAGACACTTTGTTATAAAACAAACTTGGTTTATTTAGTAAACATTCATATATTCACAATACGGCGGTGGAGGTGGTGGTGGAAGAGGTGTGGGTTGTGAACGTGACAGGCAGTTCCTCGTCGTCTGTGTCTCGTTCTCCGTCTCCGCGTCTCTGCTTTGTTTTTGTTAACCATCTCACTGCTATGGACTTTTTACCTGGCAAGCCATACACCAATTGACGTCATTGACCCATATTTTGACCAGCCCGGCGTTATCTTTGGTCTTACCTGCGACCGAATTACGTCATCTCCAGGTCATCCCATACCCAGGTTTCATTTTTGTCGGCCAGGATTTAAGTGCATTCGAACCTTACTCCATACAACGGCCTGACCCATAAAACCACTTACTTCATGGGACCAGATCATCCAATTCCCGGGTTCCATTTTTGTTGGCCCGGATGTTTAGTTCATTCGCACCTTGCCTCTCCATAACATTTAATATGCGAAGTGTTGATAGTGCCCATTAATGGAGTTAAAATCTGAGCAATAGCTCGTGCTAATTCATGGGTGACGCTTCAGATGTTAGATACTATGGGGAGCATAGGGATGTTTTCTTTATGTGTTTTGGGGCCGTATAATGCAGGAATCGTGGGGTGGTATTCTATGTAATGTATCTATTGTTTATCATTTTTTATTAGTTTTTTTAATGATTTATTGAAGGTGTTTACATCTTTTTGTATAGATTTTAAGTCAATCGGAGTATATGTATCTCCGTTTGATAGTAGTGTGTGCATTTTCTTTAGATATGTATCTTTATAATTACTATTCCACCCCTTTATCGGCTTGTGAAATGATGATCTTTATGTTAAGTTAAAAGTTTTAAGGCATCAACGTATCTCTTTAACAAGCAATAAAGACAACATTGAGTGAAAAAGGCCGTACTCTGTATTCTGTAGGCTGAATGCGACAGAACCTCAAAGACGTCCACCTCTTTAAATCTGTATTTAGTCTTTCTGGGGGGAGGCTTATCAGTAACGAACTTGCAGTTCAATATTTTTTTTCAATTGCCAACTCTCATAGAAAGATACAGATCACTATAACAATATAAACGAAAAAAAATTAAATAAAAGTTCCATAAAAATTGTATTTTTCTCAAGTGTCTACGAACTTGCGACTGCCTAATAATATGGTCTGATAAATACACCGGGACGATTCAAATGGATGGAGACAAGATTACTCCTCCATAAAACTTAGAAAGCATAATGTAAACTTGCTCATGATGAATTCACACAAGAATTATATACTTTATATCAGCGACTTACTATTAATCTCGACGTAAAATGGAACAATTACATCAGATCCGATGCCAAAATCAGCTGGAGACATATATTCACTATCTATGCAAAAAACAAACCTTTTCACAAGATCGAGTACTTCAACATCTAGAGAAGGACGTGTGAAACACAATACTTATACCTTGCTTCGACGCTGAATTTAACATGGACGTTTTCAAGTCTAATGTAAATAAGTTCTTGTTGAACCGCCTTTTTAAATAATAAAAACTTACCCATGTTCCGCAATTATCGATCATCATGTGATGCATCACCATCTACTTGACATTCATTAATCCTTGTGTTTGAATGACCTTGATATGCAATGACCCCCTTAGTTAAAAAAATAAATAAAACCGATAAATCCACAGATCCTTATATATCTGAAAACTGGATCACTGTCAATGTTCGCTCGGGCTTGTCTGACAACTTACGTAAACCGCCGGAATATGCCGAGCACCGATCTAATTAAAAAGATAGAAAACAGAAGATAACAACAGGTATTGCATACTAATCACAATTTTTTATAAATAAAAGAAATCATGAAATAAAATATAACAAGAACTTACCGTAAGTTTTATGCATAAATTCTTATTTATTTTTTGTTACGTGGAAATAAGAAAAAAACATATTATTTTGCGTGATTAAAAACTATATTTTAACAGTGGTAGGCTGTAGAGTTTAAGGTTAGGGTTGAGGTTTAAGAGTTAAGGGTTAGGGTATAAAGTTTAGGGTCTAGAATTAGGATTGAAGTTTACGGTTTAGGGTTAGGATTATGATTATTTCCTCCAATCGGTAATAGTATGTCTCGAGCCAACTCCACATTCTTTCTTCAGATCTAGTTAGAAGCCGTGTCACGTTTTCAGCGATAAAGGGTTTTGAGAATTTATGACATGCTTCAGTATCTCTAATACTTAATCCAGCATTGTTAGATTAATTGTCGCATGCTTCATTCTATCGACTATCAAAAATTTTAAAAACACATTTTGTTCTTCAATTTTATTAAAAGTCGTCTGCTCGGCCTTTTATCAGCTAATCGCGTCTGTTGTTGCTTTCTTAGCTGATTAAGCTTATCAGCCGTTGCGAACAAAATCCTGAACAGAAGCGTGTGCTCTATTCCAACTCTCATAAATGGACCTGAGGTAATCTCGTCAGCATCAGACAAAGCCAACTCTTTGCCAAGAACTTTGCAATTAATTCTAACCTTTACGACCAAGGCCTCCAATAGTTCCTCCTGTATCAGAAAACATGGCATGTGATATAAAAATATATGTGCGTGATGTTGCCAAGCTAATCAAAAACCTTGATTCCAGTAAAGCAACCGGCCCTGACGTTATTCCAATTATAGTACTCAAAAGACTTCAACCAGAAATTGCGCCCATCCTTACAAAACTGTTTAAACGTTGTCTTAAGGAGAATTGCTTCCCATCACCCTGGAAAATCTCATCAAAATGCCCCGTATTTCAGAATTCAGGTGATTGCTCATCTCCCTCACAGTACAGGCCAATAAGTCTCCTGTGCGCCATGAGTAAGTTACTGGAATCTGTGTTAAATAGAGAAGTAATCTAGCAAAAATAACCTTCTTAGTGACACGCAGTATGGTTTCTGTTCTGCTAGATCTACAGCAGATGTGCTTACAGTTATATCTCATATGATTAGTGAATCTCTCGACGGAGACTACCTTTCTAAGGCAATTGCTCTATACATATCAAAGGCCTTTGATAGAGTATGGCATAAAGTTTTACTTCAAAAGATATCTAGCTACGGTATAGCTGGAAATGTATTCTCAATTATTAAATCATTTCTCTCTGATAGATTCATAAGAGTAGTAGTTGATGGGCAGAAATCAGAAGCTCTTAGTATTAATGCTGGAGTCCCTCAGGGGTCCATCCTGGGCCCAGCTCTCTTCCTGATCTATATTAATGATCTTCCAAATCACATCCTTACATCATTCGTAGACATCTATGCTGATGACACTACTATCTATGGTTGCACAACTAAGACCGTAAACGGCCAAGCCCTCTCAGATTCTCTCTCCTCTGATTTTGAACCAGTGGTACAATGGGGAAAGACGGGGCTTGTTACTTTTAATGCATCTAAAACCAAGCTTTTATCTTTACATCATCAACGCTCTGATCCCCATCTGGCATCAACTGAAATGAATGGCTCTCGTCTTGGGGAGGTCTCATGTTTTGACAAGCTTCTAGGTTTGACCTTTACTCCTGATCTTAAATGGAACAGATACATTTAATGCATTGCCAAGGCCGCTGGAAAAATGGTGGGATCCTTCTATCGCTCCAGTAGATATCTCACTGCTGAGGCAATTTTCTATCTATATAAGAGCCAGGTACGTCCAAAGATCGAATACTGTTGACACATCTGGGCAGGAGCTGCGAGAAAAGAACTTTTCCTGTCTTGATAGAGTTCAAAATAGACTTCGTAGCCTTGTGGGGGATGTCCTTTTCTCTTCCCTGCAAGCTCATTCTCACAGAAAAGATGTTGCGAGTTTGTCTCTGATGTATCGTTGTTTTCGTGGCAGGTGCTTGACTGAGCTCCATTCTATGCCCCCCGCCATACTTTCTCAAGAAACACCCGTCTAGCGGAAAACACTATCACTAGTTTCCCCCACTCTTTATCTGTACCTAAACCTAAGCGTAGATTCCATGAGCAAAGCCCCTTTCTTAGAACTGCACGCCTATGGAATTGTCGCCCGTTTTCCCGCTTTCCAGCTTGTTACAATATAGTTGTCTTCAAGTCTAACGTAAACAAGTTTTTGATGAGCTGTTCCATATAAGTTAACAAATTTACAAACTCTCCTTTACTAACGGTTACTATATTGTCCAATTTTCTACTGTACACTCTTTAACCCTTATCTCCGACTGGTCTCTTGGCCTTGATAAGTGGTGATGTCTATGTAAAAAAAAATATTTCATCAGTTTTCGTCAGTTTTCAGTCGAACTCTATCAGACATTTACTGTGTCCCAGTATCCTACATAACTACTAAAGGATGCGGAACTGGTGTGAGTAAATTCTCATCCACTAAGGTTAAATAAGGATGCATTAGTAAAATTTTAAAGAAAACGAATAAACATATTCATCTAATAAAAAGTATTAATATAAATACAATGACTGTGTTTCACTATTCCGATATCGTTTATATTGCGATTTTCTAAAAACGGAACAATTTCTTATACACTTTGTGAGTTTAGAGTATTTTAATTATTTTAACATCATCCCTTTCGAAATAAAATGAAAATTATACGACACCCCCCCACAAAAAATTGCGTCTAGTAAAGTCCTTATCTGTATAAGTTCATAACCACCTCGCTGTATTTACCTGCTCTTCTATCGTTTCCAATCGCATCTATATCTCAACGCTCTTAATTGATAACTAGGGTTGTGACAACTTTTCATTCTTTTGACTCTCGGGTATATATCCGACACAGCTAGATACACTTAATCAACCGAGAACCACGTCCGTCTATATAAAAACATATAAGATATTAACAGATATATACAAAAAAGTCAAAAGAAAGAAAAGAATATGTTGTTGTCACAGTTCTATGGATAACCAAAAAGACGTTACGTCATAAAACTTGAAAAAATAGTATTCGTTCTGTGAAGCGATTTTGTAGGTGCCCCTGTCAGTCTATAGAGACAATAGATACCCTGTGTAAAGGTATCTGCGCGTATAATTGTAAGGCAAGGATTGCCCAATCCCCAAGCACCCGTCTACTTAATCGGCACTGCTTTTGTTCACGCAAGAAGTGTTAGACGACTGGAAACAATGCAACGATAAATGGAATTTTAAAATAATCACCCATTTTAGTACTGACCAGGCTCAACCTTGCTTAACTTCGGTGAACTAACGGGACACGGTGTGTAAACGTGATTTTGTTCTGGGAGAGCAGCAATATAATAAATGAAGAAAAGTCAGAAAATAAAAGGTTTAAACTGAGATCAAGTAAGCTTTTTGATTAAAATTATTGAATAAATGTATTTGTCTTTAATATTAATGTTCAGTTTATAGAGTAAATAAATTATGCATGCCTCTGAAGATCTAGTCTCACTGATTCTCTTGCATAGATTTTATACTAAGTAAAATATTGCATTCTATGGAGATAAATAAAATTTGATAACAGTTTTGGGATCGGTACGCTCTTATAGATCAAGCCGAATTGTAGTATGTGTTTGTTTTTTTTGTTTTTTTTTTTACAAAGGCATCACCACATTATCAAGGCCCAGAGGCCACTCAAGGATAAGGGTTAAAGAGTGTACAGTAGAAATTGGTCAATATAGTAATCATTAGTAATGAAAAGTTGGTAAATTTAATAACTTATATGGAACGGCTCATCAAGAACTTATTTACTTTAGACTTGAACACAACCATATTGTAGTCAGCCGGAAAGCAGGAAAACGGAAGACAATTCCACAGGCGTGCAGTTCTAAGAAAGAAGCTTTGTTCATGGAATCTACGTTTAGGTTTAGGCACAGATAAAGAGTGGGGGAAATTATTGATAGTGTTTGATACTAAACTTTATATTTCCTGTTGTTTCAAAATGATCACAGCGATGTAGGAAGTCTCATCAGTCAATTTTTAAAAGTCCAGTAGATATCTAATTGCTGATGCAATTCACTACATGTATAAAATCCAAGTACATCCTAGTATAGAATACTGTAGCGACATCTGGGATAAAGTTCTTCGAAGCAGCCTATTCTGTCTTAACAGAGTGAAAAATAGACTACGTAACTTAGTAGGGAATCCCCTTTTCTCTTTCTTGCAATCTTTCCGAGAGAAGGGTTAGGGTTAGGTTAGGGTTAGTTTATCAAAATTTCAAGAAAACACCGTCTAGCTGAAACAACTATCAATAATTTCCTCAATTCATTATCTGTGCCAAAACATAAACGTGGATCCCATGAACAAAGCTTTTTTTCTTAAAACTGGACGCCTGAGGAACCCTGTTCAGTTTGTCTGATTACCAGCTTACTACAATATGGTCGCCTTAAAGTCTAATGTAAGCAAGTACTTGATGAGCCGTAGTATTAAGTAATCCAATTTACAGAATTTCCACTACTAAAGATTTCTATATTGTCCCATTCTACATTTATTAACGTATACCCTCGAGTGGCCTCTGAGACTTAATGAGAGATTATCTCTTTTAAAAAAAGAAATAAGGGGAATTGGATTTTTCTCAGTTTAAAAAGCAAAGTTGTATCTACCGATACTCCTTTTATGAAAGCAAGTAAATAGGTACTAGTTGAAAAGACTAGTATCCCCTTCTAAGAAATTTATAATGACAAATGCTCTTTTTATGTGTTTCGTATATATTGCTCATTGTCATATTTTTCCAATAAAATAACAATTTAATGTAATTTTTTCAATTAGAATCAACAGTTAATGTACATTGAGAACGAAACAAAGAATTACACATGAAATAAAATGTACGTATAAAGCAAATTATATTGATAATGTAAGAAACGCACACAAAAAAAAAACATATTTTCCCTGTCTATACTACTGAATAATTATCAGGTTTGAGAGTTGTTTTATTCATGAATTAATGTAAATATAATTGATCGACAAAAATGTATATATATATATATATATATATATATATATATATATATATATATATATATATATGTGTGTGTGTGTGTGTGTGTGTGTATAACTACTTAATTTTCTCATAGAAAATGAATATATGAACGTATAAATTAATGCGTAAACTTTAAGTATTTACTTCAAAAGTGGTTAATACGTAGGTAGAGCTAGTTAGTAAGTTATAAAATATATATGGTGATTAAGCTACACTGAATATTCCGCGTTTCATCCTCTCTAAGACTCTTCAGGCTTATGCGCGAATTTTGTGGTTGTTTGTCCTTTTTATATACGCAAAATTCGCGCATAAGCCTGAAGAGTCCTAGAGTGGATGAAACGCGGAATATTCAGTGTAGCTTAATCGCCATATATATTTCATAACTTACGATATATATATAAGAGAGAGAAGGGGTGACGGGGGTAGACAGACAGACAGAGACAGAGAGACAGAGAGAGAAAAAGAAATAGGGCGCGAGTACAACAGAACTTTATTGAAGTAATACCAAGCACTATGACAACAGCACATTCTTTTCATTGTTTTGACTCTCGAGTGTGTATCCGTTGATATCTTATATGATTTTATATAGAGTGGTGTTGTTCTCGATTGATTAATTGTGTCTAACTGTGTCGGATACATACCAGGGAGTCAAAATAGTGAAGAGAACATGTTGTTACCATAGCTCTTGTTATAATATACACAATTTCAATATATAGTCATTAATATCTTAATGATTATGTTATAATTGGTTACCTGCTTAATAAAATTAAAGAGCTGTACGTAAAGTAATACAAAGGGGGTGCCTTATTTTTTTTTTATTCTGCAGGGATGGATCAGTTGGAACTAATTGCATTCTTGTTAACAACCTGAGAGTTTAATCTTTTTGTTGCAGAAATTGACCGCGTGAAACTCTAAGAAATGAGCCGCCATGAACGTTTGCCAGGAACAAGACTGCGCGGTTGAATTCCCGTAAAAAAGTACATTGATAATAGTGATTTCTATGTATGAACATAATGGTGGTTACTGTGTAGGTAAATAAGTTCTTAAGCACAAAATGGCTCTCATTCTAATGGTAATACTCCAGACTTCGATGTTCCTCAAGTTTGTAAGTTACACAAAGAGGCTTCACTTTTGGAATGATGATTTAGCACATATTGCATCAATAACTAAATGATCCTGTTTGTAATGCATGATATCTAGAAATAGATCAACATCTTTTTGAGAGTCCAAAGCAAATTAATTTGCTTAAAATATCTAAATGATGTTTGTTAGTAAAAATATACATAAATGCATTCCTCGACGACGATGTAAATACTATATTTTTCTAAGGTAACCTGACCAATATTTTTATGCACAAATAGAAACTAATAATTACTTAACGAAAAAAAGCTAGCAGAGTGCAAAAATCCTATATTCAAGTGTTTTAATAAAACACTGCTTTTTACAATGCAATTAACTACATTTAAAAACGTTTGAAAGGCTTCTATTAAACTGGATATGTGTTGTATAAATTTAGAGAACACGAAAACCTAATTATACAGAAATTATAACATAAACAGATTTTAACTGAGTGACCATTTTGATAAAGCGTAAAATGTAGAAATAAAGTAACATTATTATAAATTAGTTAAGAGGGAATTATTTTTGCTTGAAAGACACACTTTCCGGTGTCTTTCAAAGAAAAATAAATACCTAAATGCATGTTCCTCATAGAAGCAATAATATTCAGCATATTTTCCTTTTTAACCGTATATACATATATTTTTTGCGTACTAAGTAAACAGCAATAGCACCCATGTAAAAGTAAGCATATATATATATATATATATATACACATTATACAAAAAATCTCATATTAAAAATCGCATATATATACGTATATATATGTATATATATATATATATATAGAGAGAGAGAGAGAGAGAAAGAGAGAGAGAAAGAGAAAGAGAGAGAGAAAGAGAGAGTTGGTTGGTTGTTCTGTCTTACGGCATATCAACCCTTTTTCAGGTTAATTAATGCCGAATCCAACGATTTTGAAGAAATAAATTTTAATAGAATATATGTGTTGTTTTCAAGAGAGAGAGAGAGAGAAAGAGAGAGAGAGAATAAAAAGGAACAAACCGAGTTGTGTGTTCATGTGCAAAGTTTGACGCTGTTCTATTTCAGAAACGGAAAAAGATGTTGGCAATATAATACGTGGATCGTTATTCATTAATTGAATACGGTTTACACAACCTAATATACTTGACGGGATTCCCTCGCCTGTCAAGATTGTGTCATATGTCCAATTAGAACAAACTGCATTTGAATGCCAAGATTCTTAACAAAACCGAGGCTTTAGCTTGAAGAGTTTCTTCATTGTTCATTTGTAATTTAAGTTCGTCCCGAAGAGTATTAATTATTTCGATTGTTTCACGTGTCGCACGAACAATTGCATTTCAAGCTCAGATTTCAATCAATACGTCTTCAAATTTTTAAGTAGCAGTGTCATTATATTTAGCCTAATCTGATTCATATATGTTTTTTTTAATTCTCCGTTTTACGCACCTGTTTATCTTTCTGTATATATATATATATATATATATATATATATATATATATATATATATATATTTCCATTATTTTCATCATATATATATATATATATATGATGAAAATAATGGAATACAATAAGGAAATAAAAAGGCACAAACCGTGTTATGTGTTCAGTAACGTTTCGTCTTTCTTTCGGGACTTCCTCCGGATGAATGAGGTTAAGAAAACAAAAATCCCAGTGCAAAATATTTGAAAATGCTTTATGTGCAAGGTGTGATGCAGTTCTATTACAGAAACGGAAAAACGACGTTAGAAATTTTAAAAAAAAGGGGGCGGGGGTTTCGTTGATGAAGTTAGGGAGATTTTTAATAACGTCATATAGTCGTTAATAGGTTTTAAAAATATGAACGCAGTTAATATTCTTTCTGGAAATAATATGTCTATAAAAATTCAAATGTAGCTTGTATACAGAAATGAAATAAATGTGTTTTTGTTAGGTAATTTATTGGTTTAGATTATATTACTTATTACAGAGGGTGTTTCTATGCCATTAGAAAGTCAACTTGTATCTACAATTGAATTACTTTCTTTTAATAAAAGTGTACTTATTCATATCTCTACATTATAGAAACCTGCACGTTGTTTAATTGTGCTTGAATTTGTGATAAGCGCTGATTCTAGAAGTCTTTGACGAGGTTTATATTAACTACTATATGACATTATTAAAGTCTCACTCTCTATGACAACGCATGTTCCCCTTCTTTTTCTTTTATTTCTAACGTTTTTTTGCCGTTTCTGAAATAGAACAGCGTAACACTTTGCACGTGGACTATTTGCAAATAAGAGTGCTGGTGTTTCTGTTTTCTTAATCGCATTCAGCCAGAGTCAGTCTCGAAATAGAGACGAAACGTTGAACACATAACACAGTTTGTTCCTGTTTATTTCTCTATTTTGTCGGAATAATATTTTCATTATCTTCATCATATTCATAACGAAACAGGACTGTATGTCGATGACTACAAATATATATATATATATACATATATATTATTCATGCCTGTCTGTTTGTTAACAAGTTAGGTAATATGTACAAAAGGCATACTGTTTCACAAATTAATTTCCATAGAAACAAGTGAAGCATGCATGGTGCCCTGTGATGCACAATGAACAAGATATATAAAAAAAATGACTAAGTTCACCATTACGTCCCCATCCCTATTTAGTCTCAAATATCCCCCAGGGGACGTAAAATCCTGGGGAAAATAAACAAACGGTGCAAATTTAGGTCTTACCATATAAATTTCAGTTCTCCATCATGCATAAAAAATAAATGACTAAGTCCATCATTTGGACACCATTTAGCCCCCAAAGTCCCAAAATATTTAAATTTGAGTTCAACACCATGCACAAACAAGTTACGATTGATATGAAATAATAGGCAACTAATCCCTCTGACTGCCAATATTACCTCAAGGCAGCGCCGGAAATACACAACTTGTAAAATAGTAAAACTGTTATTAATATAATAAATAATATAATATATATTGATTGTAGAAATCATACGTATTACCATTGTGCAACAAGTTCTTCTATCTTGTTACCTAATTATGAACCAATTGCAAGGATATAATAATAATATGACGCGATTATTTGAGCCAACATACTTTTGATTATAGACTGTGTTTATTATTTTAGTCGTGTACTGGAATTGCTTATAGATTTTTTGTGCGTTGATCGATGATTCTCAAACATTTAGGTTTTATAGAGAACTAGCAGACCGCCCTGCGTTACCTGGTCGTAAAATACGTTTAAATATATTTTAATTTATACACATTTCGTATTTATTATTACCATAGAGGTACCTTTGTAGTGATTATTATATTGTAACCAATATATAGTAGCGCCTCCTGCGTTGATTTGTCGTAAAATTCGCTTAAATATATATTCATATTTCTGCAGATTCTGTATCTATTCTATTGGTTATGTTGCAACTGGTGATTTGATTAGTTCATAAGAAAAAATTATAAATAACTGGCATCAGTTGGAATCGAACCAAAAATATGCAGCTCTCCAAACTCATTCTTTAACATAAACTGAAAAGATGTAATTTAAATGGTATGAAGGCATATATGCGCATGCGTGGAACTTACACCTATATCCAACATTCGCCCGCCGCGTTCCATTTTTCTTTCACTTTTGGAAATTGAACAGCTATTTACACCGGTTAGAAAACAAATCGAACTTATTCCACTTATCTAAATCCTTTTATACGTCAAGTGAAATGTCTGTAGACCTATAATTGTTTGACAGTTTTATAGAGGCCTTTCGTAACACAGGCAGACAAGGTCAATGGTACATATATAGATTATGTTGCTATGTTATTCGTATGGCAGTATAAATATCTTTGTCAACGCCTAGCATCGAGGCTAAAAACTGAAATAAAATGTTTCCTTAAGTCTATCACTGACGTTAGAAATAGAATTCCGTTTTCTCTGCGATATTTATGTTTTGATACCATATAATATTATATTTCAAACATGAGTTTTAACTGCTTGTTTACGTTGGTCTGTCATGTTTTAGATCAAAAGATGTATGCGCGTTTATCTACGATAATTAAATAAGAAATCACATTTCATTTGATCTATTACCTTCCATTTTCTAATATAATTTCGTTTTCGGTTGCAAGCATAAAGCTTTTATGTGTTTTCATATGCTCATCGAAAGAGAAGTTTAAAATAGAATATTTAATATGCTTTTGTAGGAAAATGTAAGACTAAGTGTAAAATTGTATGCTAATGGGTCTGTCTGGTTTAGTTGTTAAATAACACTTACTTCTGTCTGTCGTGTTTAAGGATTAAATAGAATGTGCGTTCGTTTTTAACGCTTAAGTACGAAAAAACATGTACATTAATTTTATATTATTTGATTAAGAGAGGTGTACCGAATTAATGCCTCCTATTTTTTTTTATTGCGCCCGAGTAAGTCGAAGGGGATCGCAAATTTCATTTTTTGATAAATCACCTGATGCAATAATGACCGGAATATTTCATCTCTTTGTGGAAAACGTTGACGGTGTGAACATTTAATTAACCAACCTCTGTCACAGAAGGACATCGAAAGCACAGGTGCGTTATGTTTTTGTTTTTTTAAGAGCACTGAGAAAGGTGGAGAATATATAGAAAAATGCATTCTGGAGTATAAAAGGTCGCTCATACACCGTTTTCTAGCTTTTCAACTTATTGAGTAAAACAACGAAGGAAGTTTTACTTTTGGAACGACAGTTGCATAAAAAACCGCGCTCTGGAGGCCATGCACAGCAATCGTTTATCCTTCATGAAATTGTATTAAGAATTTTATTGACTACTAGCATGAGTGCCCGGCGTTGCCCGGGTGTTTAGAGGTGTATGCTGAGCAAAAAAAAGGGGGTAATTTTTTAAACTTTGACCCCTATTATGACCCCTGAAAATTTATTGTTTTGGCCTCAAATCAAGTTATTACGTTAGATCCATGTCCACAAAACCTATATCTAAAATTTCAAGGGTGTAGACCCAAAATTGCCGGAGAAGTGTGGTAGAGTTCTTAAAGGTCAAATCGTTGAAATTTGACCCCTTAACAGCCAAATTTCTGGCTGACACCCGTCACATCGACTTTCCCAAATCTCAGTACCCGGTATTTCAAATTTCGAATCTATAGACTAAAAATTGACAGAGTTATTGCGTAGGGAAATGTACACAGACAGACAGACACACCGACACACATACAGACAGACAGACAGACACGTTCACTTTTATAGATATATAGATTCAGAAAAAACATTCTAGTTTTATTTTTTAATAGTAGAACACCGGTTGTCTTTGCTAAACAAGGCCGATAGCCATTAGTCGCGTGCTCTCGTGTAATGAATGGATGCGTGAATGTAGGATTGACATGATATTCTTAAAGATAAACTAAAATGACCGAAAAATGGGCTGAAATGACTTAAATAAATAAAAAGTAAATGACTTAGAATGACTTTAACGAACGTAAGGATGAATTGAATGACCTTAAGAATGACTTAAACGCTTAAGGAATAACTGGAATCCTTCAGAAACTACTGGAATGATCTCGAGAATGACGTGAATGGTTTTGAGACTGTCTGGTTGTAAAGTGGGCGATAATTTTACATTAAATTAATACAGAAAAGTGATCTCCCACTTTATATCAAAAAGTTACAAACATAAGTAGAGCATGTAGTAAGAACAGATACTACACTTGAATCTTCGCCAAAAGGCCAAGGTAAGGGTATTTATTTGCTCCCCCACCAAGAAATTAGGCACACGGCCGATTTTTAATATGAGGTGTGAAGGGGAAATGGAGACCAACTCCCCGGGAAGTAAGGGAGCTGGATAGTTACAATTGGAATGAAAGGTTGTCCCTACATTGACCAAGGCCTTATATGTTGCGTTGCCCCCACATATGATATTTGCTTGCAGTATCTGCTGAAATAGATATTACACTTTGATCCTGGCCAAACGGCTAAGAAAAGGGTATTTATTTGCTCCCCCACCGAGCAAATAAGTCACAAGGCAGATTTTTAATGTTAGGAGTGAAGGGGAAATGGCGACCAAATCCCCGGGGAGTAGGGGAGCTGGATAGTGATAATTGGTATAAAGGGTTGCCCCTCCATTGACCAAGGTCTTATATGTGGGATTGCCACCATATATGGTCTTTGCTTGCAGTATCTGCCGGAACAAACACTACATCTTGATCTTGGCCAAAAGGCCAAGCATCCAAAAGCTTAAAATGCTAACAGCATCTATTAACAACAGACCTTTGACCTTAACCAAAAAGGCCAAGCAAAAAAGTGGTACGGACAGACCGACAGACCAATCGACCGAAAGACCGAGCGACCGACCGACGGATTGACGGAGTGACTTATAGAGTCGCTTGCACGCGACTAAAACCATAGGAGGATTTACTTTTATAACGACCCTCAAATATATAACCTGTACTTGGGTCAATTTTACGAAACAGCTGAAAGTGTATACTCTCTAATAGTCATTATACTTTTTATTAGTAAATAGATCTTAGATATATTTACATAGGTCTGCCGAATTAAACATTGACGGACGAGATCCGTTCGTCTGCAAACTTGAATAGATAAAATGCGGGACATGTGGAAATTCCACAGCGGCATTTTTCATATGTAATATACTGATACTGGGTATTATGTGGACTTTCGGTGATATTATTGTAACGTTTTTGCTAAAACTATAAAAGTATTTGTCTAAGTAATCTGGTTTAAATGGTGTCAGAATATATACATATTATTACGGCTTATCTACAACATTCTTATAGAGGCCTGGTATATATTTCCATTTTATGGGCGCCCAGCGCAAACTAAAATAACACGATATCACGATCCTATATTTACACAGAACATATACTACTCTTGGATCTTAGCCAGGAGACAAAGAAGGCGTATTTTAACTTCATGTATTGCCTAAAGCACACATTTATTTTTTTTTCATTTTTTTCATTGCATTTTCGAAGATCGAGAGATCCTATTTATTAAAAAGGAGAATGGAAAATTATAACATACAGCGGATATTTAATTAGCGTATCTTAATACTAATTTAATGTTCGTAATACGTTATCACCTTCTTGTTTTCCTTTATAATAAATAGAATTCTCTGATAGAATAATTTATAATCTTGAAACCGTGACACGCCACGTCCGTACGTTAAAGGTATCACAGTATTGGTATATAGATATATAGATGATTTTCTTTGATATTCAAAATTTTCGTCGGTCTGCCACGCTGAGCTCGAAATAGCATGTGCGAAATGTATGTATGAATAGAATAGATATATGATTAGTTAGGTCTGTCAGACAGATATTTAAAACAGAATATTTTATTGACTGCAAGCTTTATCATTTAATATCATTGTTTGCTTTTTTTGTTCATTGTCGTCGAAACCAAAGCGTGTTATAGTATTTCCCTCGATCAGGCAAGCTTAAATTTTATATTACATATACTTCGGTTTGTCACTTAAAAAATTAAATTAAACTTTTATCAAGGCCCGATTACCACTCAAGGAAAATGGTTACTGAGTGTGCGCTAGTCACTGAGACGATTACCTATTAATAGTTAGTGGTTGAAATGAGGAAGAAACTTGGTTATATTGGAATTGAAGACTAACGTATTGTAGTTATCTGGAAAGTAAACCAACGGAACAGAGTTTAACAGGATGACAGTTTAAAGAACGCAACTTTTTCATGAAATGCGTATTTAGATTACGATTCAGATATACAGTAGAGAAAAGTATTGATGACCGTTGTAGTTTGACGAGTGTTTTTAATATCGTTTATTTTTTCTGTTTTTTTTTTGTTTTTTTTTGTGAAACCTCAGTTGGAAATCTAATGTTCGCCGGCATCTTATGCGTTTAGTACACTGATCAGAGTACATCTTATTACGTCTTTTGCAACTAATATAGTATTAGAACATTGGATCATTTCGTAGGATTTCTCACCTATGAAAATATAAAAGATCCGTAAAAAGAACAGAAAATAATTTGTATTATATGGAGTAATTTTGTGACTTAAATTCTTACAAGAGAAACTGCTTAGCAGACTGTCAATATCGGTTCAATTCGCCAAGCGACGTAAACAGATACCACTCTTGAAGCTTACCCAGTAGACCAATAACGGCTTATTTTAGTACGTTTACGTATGGCTCCAAGACTATCTCATCATTTTATTCGCATCTTTGGAAATCAAGGGATCCTATTTCTGAAAGAGGGGGCATAGAAAGTAATAGCCTACTACGGACATTAAATTAGCGCAGCTATATGCTAAATTAATGTTCATAGTATGCTATCATATTCTATTTACCTTTATAATCTCCCGATTGAATATGTTTATAATTTGGAAACCATGACACACGCACGTACGTTAGAGGTACTACGTATTAAAGTATAGATATTTTTCTATGATCTTCGAAACATTCGTTGATCTGCCTGAAACAACTAGGCAGAATGCAATTCTTTTTCCAACAAGATAGCGCTACATACCACACGTCTCACCGATCACTTACACTAGTTCCTGACATGTTTTATTTCGAAATCGCATGTGCGAAATTCTCGTATGAATATGTATCATTTAGTTTAGTCTGTGAGACTGTTGTTTAAAACGGATTATTTTATTTACTGCAAGTTTATCATTTAATATTTAGTTTGTTTATGGCCTTCGAAACATAAATGTACTAAACTATCTCACTCGGTCGGTCAGGCTTACATTTTAGACTGCATATACTGGGTCTTTCATTTTGAAGATTAAAATAGAACTTTTTATGAGAGTCAACACTTATCAAGGCCTGCCATTTCTCGAGGATAGATAGCCACTGAGAAAACAGTCTATTAAGAGTTAGTGGATTAATAGTGTAGAAATTGTTTTTTTTCGGTATGCCAGAAGAAAAATTACTTATTTATGTTGGACTTGAAGATGACCATTTAGTACTCACCTGAAAAAAGAACAGTGGACAGATTTATACGTGGAAGTTGCGTTAAGATTTAGAAACACGTACTTCATGCATGAAACTAGTGTAAGCTGTTGCAGGTAGACGAGCGTGTATTAATAGTTTTCTATTATTTTTTAAAACCTAACGTGGAAATACAAGGAGACCCACTTTAATGTAGGCAAGAAAATGTAGTAGAGAAGAGGAACATTATTTCATTGTTTAAATTACATGTAGCATTGTTTAAATTACCTGTAATGTTATAGAAATGCTGAAAGTGCTGCTCGTTTACATCGATGCATTTCTGGGCACGTTTAAAAACGTTTGCAGATACCGTCTGTAGATCTTCTCTGGTGATTCTCCTGATAGCCTTTGTAACGTTCTCCTTTAGTTGGTCTAGATTGTGAGGATTCTTTGCATAAACTTTTTGTTTTAAAATCCCTCAAAGATAAAAACAACGTGATTAAAAGTCCAGGAAATCTGGTGGCCATAACCATGTACTTATTGTTCTCTCTTCCATAAACATGTCATGAACTAGTGTAAGTTATCTGTGAGACGTGTGGTATGTAGCGCCATATTGTTGGAGAAATAATTGCATTCTGTCTAGTTGTTTCAGCTGGTCGGTAAGAAAAGATTATATAGATCAGGCTACTTTTAAGTGGCCCGCTTAATATAAAAAAAAATTGATTAGAGAAAAATTAGATACGTATCGGCTATATTTAAGTGGGAGACCCTGTACATTTTTCTGTAATCTTATGATGTCTATTTATATTACAGACATAAGCGCATGCTATGGATGTCTAAAAGAAAGTGGAGGGTGTCCTATTTAACATCAAGAAATAAATGCTTGCTTCACCACAGCACAAAAAAATTTATAAATCTTTTAAGCAGTAAGTAAAATGTTTACAAAGTCAAGGTATCATTTAAATAATGTTTACTCAACATGAAATTATATATTTTATAAAAATACTATAAAATATAATGCGTATAACATTTTCAATATCTCTAATCCTTTTGATTGCCTCTCAGCATTATAAATATACACATAGGCGCACACGCAACTATATATATATATATATATATATAAACGAGGGGCGTGCAATAAGTAATGCACCTGACCCATTTCCCATAGTAGTAGAGCAACGAAACTTGTCACAGTTATTCGCCTTTCTATACATAGGAACCACCCAGCGTTATGCATTTCTCCTATCGTTTGATGCAGTTCTGGAAACCGTTTTTGTAGAACACTCCAGGTTTGTTCTCAAACCACAACGTGACTTCAGAAATCAAGACTGCATCATCTGGAAATCGCTTTCCTTTCAAAAACAACTTCATAGATGGGAAGAGGTGAAAGTCAGAGGATGCAAGGTCAGGAGAGTAGCGAGGATGTGCTTCTGATCTGGCGACATGCGAGTGGTGGACCGGAGCCTTGTCCTGCAGGAGGTGGGTATCTTGGCTAGTCTTGCCCCGCCTCTTGATTTTGATAGCTTCCCTTAATTTCCTCAAAAGTGAAACATAATAGGCTCCTGTAATTGTGGTATCCTTTGCCAGGAAATCTGTAACCACTACTCCGTCCTGGTCCCAGAAGGCTGTGAGCATGACCTTGACAGCAGAGGGCTGCACCCTTGTCTTCTTTGGAGGTGGTGAGTCCAAGTGCTTCCAATACATTGACTGGGCTTTGGTCTCTGGATCATAGTGATGGACGCAGGTTTCATTCTGTGTAATCAGTCGTCCGAAAACTTTGACTCATGTTCTTGGCACATCTCCAAATTCATCCTCGAACATTCGATGAGAGCAACGTGGGAATCCATCTGGCAGACGCCTTATGCATATGCAAATGGTCAGGAATGATAGTTCCCATAGACCTTGCACTTACCCTGACATCTTGGGCTATTTTGCGAATAGTAATGCGCTTATCTTCTAAAATGGCACCTCAACTTGACGGACAGATGCCGCATCAATGGCAGAAGGGGGCGGCCAGGTCTGGGAGATGTTTCCACAGACATCCGGCCATGTTTCAATTCACGGTGCCAGCGTTTTAGGTCATGTGATGGGGCATTATCACCATAAGTGTCTTTCATTTCATCAAAAGTCTCCTTTAGTATGCGTCCTTTCAAATACAAAAACTGGATCACTGCTCGACATTCAACAGGCTCGATTTCACACCTGACTCAGTTCAAACACCTATAAAACAGAAACCACAATTAGTTACGAGCTGTAATTTGCCACATAATTCGTAGAGATATAAATTATTGCGCATGCAAGATTTCATCTAGATCAGACAACTGGAAGTGGGTCAGGGGCATTACTTATTGCACGCTCCTCGTATATATATATAAATATATATATATATATATATATATATATATATATATATATATATATATATATATATATATATATATATATATATATATATATATATAGGAATCCGTTTTTAAGGATAAATTTTAAACTTCTACCACTTAAGGTTAATTTATAGAAGATTACACACATAAGATTGCTTATTATGTACGTCTTAATCAACTAATATGTGATTACATGCATTTGAGCATCTAATAGCATTTCTTAACTATGAACATCTAAAGAATTCTTAAAACAACTGAAAAAATAATTCATATTATATGAAGTAGTTTTTATCTTCATTTTTTTTTACAAGAGAAAACGGTTTAGCAGACTGTCTATATCGGTTCAGTTAGCCCAAAGACGTAAACAGATCTTATTAAGCACGGGAAAAATAACTTCTGTTCCGAAAACAATGGAAATTACGGTTTCCACTAAAGAATGTGCTTGTTATTCCCCAGAGACAGATAAATTACATCTGGTGTTTTGTCTATATTTCATCTTATTGTTATGTACTTCAGTCAATTGTATTATGTACAATCAGTGTTACAAGGTGTTTTCCGGGAAAAAATAGTATCGGGATGGTATCGAAATGAAGTTGATACACCAGTTCTCGCCAGATTACAGAAGTTAAGCAACGAGTAGACTGGCCAGTACCAGATGGATGACCATTTAGGAAGGCGAGGTGCTGTATGTACCGCGAGGTTAAATACCAGGTTGAAAAACTGACACGGTCTATCCTTCTCTCAAGAGCAGATAGGAACCTTAAGTCGTGATAGGCACCCCATCTAGTTATGGCGTCAAGATAAAAAATACGTTTGATAGCCCTGGCGAAGCATCCAGTATTCAGATTCCGATAAGATATGAATTACACTATAAACTCGTGTAGAGAGTTCAATTTCGGCTACGGCACCGATGGATTGATGGTTGGAATAGGGATCGGTATCAGAGACAATTCTGCCTACTTTACGATAACAAACACGATTCTTTAAACATTTTTATGTTTGGGGTGTTTTTATTTAAAATATATTTTTTCGTACCGAAATGGAAAAACCTTTATTAGTGTTAATGTTCAAGCAAAATTAAAATATATCGATCAACCAAACGGAATTTGTAATTGCATCAGGATCACGAATTTAAAACAGGATCGCTAATTTTATCGGAATCGGGAATAATTTTGAAATCGCCCCATCTCTACTAGAGATGTGCATTGTTGTAATAGTTAGTTTTTATTTCTGGCTATTATTTGCATGTAGTTTGTTATGTGCATAAAGGTTCGATCTAACACTAACAGATTTTTTTCAATTGTCTCTTTCTGACCGTAGTAGAGTTCATGTCAAAAATATATTTTTTAAAAGTATAGGATGTTATATTAAACGCCAATAAATAAGTGTTTGCTTCCAAACGGATGAAATCACAAAAACTAAACAAACAAATTATAGATCTTTTAAACAGTAAGTATAGTATTTACAAGTCAAGGTGAAATGTTGATAATGTATACTCAACATGAAACCATATATTTTATGAAAAATATAACGTGTAGAAAATGTAAGTATCTTTAATTATCTTGATTGCCTCTCCACATTTAAAATATACACACACGCAACTAGATTTATAACTCCTGATCAATATCTTAAGATCACTTATAAACCTTTAACAAAAAACACTTTTAAACTTCTATCACTTAAAGTAACCAATACTAAACCCAAAAAGGTTATCCAAACATATAATTGAAAAATGTACATTTCTATACAATATATACGTCATAATCACGATGGCAAACCGATTTCCGGTTAGATCACCGAAGTTAAGCAGGGATGAGCCTGGCGAGAACGAAATTGATGACCATGTGTGACTTCAAGGTGCAGTATGTGCTCTCCGCTTAGATCGGCATTGTTCCAGTCGCCCTGGACTTCTTACCAGTGGACTCAAGCAAGAGAGATTGCGCAACCCTTGCCACACATTTATACGCACAACTGCCATTTCCAAGGATGTCCTTTGTCTATCGAGACTGCACGGATGCATCTGAAAATGAGGGATTTTACACCTGATCCAAATTATAGGACCAGGAGTATAAATTGTTATTTATTTCAGTTACAGAAAGGTAATGGCTGACTAAAGGTGTAACCATGCGAAAATCAAGCAAACATACCGAAGAGGAGCGCGCTCGAATTCTAGATATCCATAAGCAAGGTTTGTTACAGGGGCGATCACAGCTAATATAAATCTCGGTAAAAATGCGATTTGCAATTTTCTAAAGAGCTGTGAGAATTATGGAAAAGCAAAATCCACTGATAGGTCCTAAAAAGTATCTCCTGCATTGAGCAGGAGAATAAGTCCGGTTGTTGTTCTGATTAAATTATGCCCGTCAGAAATGCTGATTGCAGTCGAGTAAGCATCAGACGGAACGTATGACAAAAATGCATGATAAATAAAAGCTTAAACAAATTCCTCGCCTGCTTCCACCTCACAAGGTAGAGGCTTAAGGTTTGGTCGTGGATACAAAACATGGGGCGTCGAGAATGGGGAAAAAGTCTTGTTTTCAATCTAGATGGTTCTGATTCCTTCTAACAATATTTTCCTTAACGAAAACATGACTCTTGAAACTTTCTCCACAAGTCATAGTGATGGATGGTCCGAAAAATGGAAAATAGTGAACAGGTTATATTTTATAAAAATTAAATTATTATATTATTAACTGTCAATGAACACTTTTAGCTCGAATCGATGCGTATATCGCCGATGCATTCTTATACTGCAATGCGGCTGTGTTTATTGTAGTGGATGCTTCGACTGTTTAAAGCAATAAAATTCTATTTTCTTTGCAAGACAGAAATAGAAAGAAGTGAAAGCCAGCATACATTTTTTAAATAAGGCAATAAACATTATCATTATTCAAATTTCTTACGGCATCAGCAGGGTTTGACTTTTGCCACTGTGCGCCCGGTTACAAAAAACAACCGTCAATCTGAGCCTAGTTGATATACGCTAACATTTTGAAATATCTGCCTCAGCCTGTAATTGCGTATTTCCTCCTTGAATACAGGGCACATTTGGTAAAGGTTTGTTAATGCAGATACCTCAAAAAGGGAGCTTTCTCATTGTGCCATACTGAAATGAAATGCTTTATTTTATGCATAAAGACAGCCGAACGTATTTTACAAAAGAACCTGACTTACTCGAATAAAATATTTATTATGTAGAATAAAAAAGGATTAATTAAAACTAGACAGCATTATAGGCTTAGTTTTATATTCATTGATTCGCATATATTTGAGTTAGGACGTTATGATTATACCCTTGGCTAGAAGACAGGAATGGGGCAGCAAATCCAACAAGGTGAGTTTAAATTAATTTTTCTTATGAGATTATAATCTAATTCGAACAAGTTGATACGAGCGATATGAGAGAGAGGTACTCTTTTTTTTAACTTCATCGTGAAGTGGAGTGATTAAAATACGAGTCGGGTTGAACCTTATGACTAGAGTAGTCGTCGTTAAATGGAGAGTATTATATAGGATGCAGGTCGGAATTTTTAGACGTTTGTTGTTACATTATGAAAATGATTAATTCACAATTCGATCCGGCTATTTTTTTCATAGTCGGTGTCTTTGTGTTGCGTGGATAAGTTGTGTCTATTCTGTAGTGGTGCGGGAGTTAGTTATTCCCATCCGTAGAATGAGTGATAAATATGTCTAGCCGTGTGATATGTTCTAGTTGTATATAGCCGTGTTGTGAGTTATCTGTGTCTAGTCGTGTAGTGAGAGCCAGTTGTGTTTAGCCGTATTGATTGCTAGTTGTGTTTAACCGTATAATGTGAGCTAGTTGTGTTTAGCCGTATTGATTGCTAGTTGTGTTTAATCGTATAATGAAAGCTAGTTGTGTTTAGCCGTATTGATTGCTAGTTGTGTTTAATCGTGTAATGTGAGCTAGTTGTGTTTAGCCGTATTGATTGCTAGTTGTGTTTAACCGTGTAATGAGAGCTAGTTGTGTTTAGCCGTATTGATTGCTAGTTGTGTTTAATCGTATAATGAAAGCTAGTTGTGTTTAGCCGTATTGATTGCTAGTTGTGTTTAATCGTATAATGAAAGCTAGTTGTGTTTAGCCGTATTGATTGCTAGTTGTGTTTAATCGTGTAATGTGAGCTAGTTGTGTTTAGCCGTATTGATTGCTAGTTGTGTTTAACCGTGTAATGAGAGCTAGTTGTGTTTAGTCGTATTGATTGCTAGTTGTGTTTAACCGTGTAATGAGAGCTAGTTGTGTTTAGCCGTATTGATTGCTAGTTGTGTTTAACCGTGTAATGAGAGCTAGTTGTGTTTAGCCGTATTGATTGCTAGTTGTGTTTAACCGTGTAATGAGAGCTAGTTGTGTTTAGCCGTATTGATTGCTAGTTGTGTTTAACCGTGTAATGAGTTCTAGTTGTGTTTAGCCGTATTGATTGCTAGTTGTGTTTAATCGTATAATGAAAGCTAGTTGTGTTTAGCCGTATTGATTGCTAGTTGTGTTTAATCGTATAATGAAAGCTAGTTGTGTTTAGCCGTATTGATTGCTAGTTGTGTTTAATCGTGTAATGTGAGCTAGTTGTGTTTAGCCGTATTGATTGCTAGTTGTGTTTAACCGTGTAATGAAAGCTAGTTGTGTTTAGCCGTATTGATTGCTAGTTGTGTTTAACCGTGTAATGAGAGCTAGTTGTGTTTAGCCGTATTGATTGCTAGTTGTGTTTAACCGTGTAATGAGAGCTAGTGATGTTTAGCCGTATTGATTGCTAGTTGTGTTTAACCGTGTAATGAGAGCTAGTTGTGTTTAGCCGTATTGATTGCTAGTTGTGTTTAACCGTGTAATGAGAGCTAGTTGTGTTTAGCCGTATTGATTGCTAGTTGTGTTTAACCGTGTAATGAGAGCTAGTTGTGTTTTGCCGTATTGATTGCTAGTTGTGTTTAATCGTATAATGAAAGCTAGTTGTGTTTAGCCGTATTGATTGCTAGTTGTGTTTAACCGTGTAATGAGAGCTAGTTGTGTTTAGCCGTATTGATTGCTAGTTGTGTTAACCGTGTAATGTGAGCTAGTTGTGTTTAGCCGTATTGATTGCTAGTTGTGTTTAACCGTGTAATGTGAGCTAGTTGTGTCTAGCCGTATTGATTGCTAGTTGTGTTTAACCGTGTAATGAGAGCTAGGTGTGTTTAGCCGTATTGATTGCTAGTTGTGTTTAACCGTGCCATGAGAGCTAGTTGTGTTTAGCCGTATTGATTGCTAGTTGTGTTTAACCGTGTAATGAGAGCTAGTTGTGTTTATCCGTATTGATTGCTAGTTGTGTTTAACCGTGTAATGTGAGCTAGTTGTGTTTAGCCGTATTGATTGCTAGTTGGGTTTAACCGTGTAATTAGAGCTAGTTGTGTGTAGCCGTATTGATTGGCAGTTGTGTTTAACCGTGTAATGAGAACTAGTTGTGTTTAGCCGTATTGATTGCTAGTTGTGTTTAACCGTGTCATGAGAGCCAGTTGTGTTTAGCCGTATTGATTGCTAGTTGTGTTTAACCGTGTCATGAGAGCTAGTTGTGTTTAGCCGTATTGATTGCTAGTTGTGTTTAACCGTGTAATGAGAGCTAGTTGTGTTTAGCCGTATTGGTTGCTAGTTGTGATTAACCCTGTAATGAGAGCTAGTTGTGTTTAGTCGTATTGATTGCTAGTTGTGTTTAACCGTGTAATGAGAGCTAGTTGTGTTTAGCCGTATTGATTGCTAGTTGTGTTTAACCGTGTAATGAGAGCTAGTTGTGTTTAGCCGTATTGATTGGCAGTTGTGTTTAACCGTGTAATGTGAGCTATTTGTGTTTAGCCGTATTGATTGCTAGTTGTGTTTAACCGTTTAATGAGAGCTAGTTGTGTTTAGCCGTATTGATTGGCAGTTGTGTTTAACCGTGTAATGTGAGCTATTTGTGTTTAGCCGTATTGATTGCTAGTTGTGTTTAACCGTGTAATGAGAGCTAGTTGTGTTTAGCCGTATTGATTGCTAGTTGTGTCTATCCATGCAGTGAGTACTTGTTTCGTCTAGCAATGTAGTGGGTTTAAGACAGTATATCATACAGTATAAACTGATTTGTCTCGGAGTAAGTTTTATCTAATCGAATGTACCCTGATGATAAATGCTCGCACTTAGTCAGTTGAAAGCATTCGCGTTTTCTCGACGTCATTTGTGGAACTGTTAATAGCATGTCATAATATAGATGTAAACAATGGAATTACTATGTTGCAAGATTAAAATGAGACTAGAGGATGAAGAAAAGGCACTTTCTTAAAATGCGGTATACGATGGTATATTGGATTTAGGGGATACGGTTTAAAGCAAACTTACATTTAGAAAAGAAGCTCCGCTAGTCAACAGACAATATCTGTAGTGGATACAGTATTTGCTAGCTATTCATTAAGAAATTACACATCTATAAAAGTTGAAGGTTAAATCTATACTCAAGTCGTAAATCCGAACACTAGTGATGGGACGATTCCAATATTTTCCCAATCCCAATGCAATTCACGATGTCGATACAATTACCGAATCCGATTCCGATTCTTTTAAATCTCTAAATATTTTACTATAAGATTATTATTTCCCCCGATTTTCGTAAAAATAAACACATGTTAAATATGCAGATATTTTCGTAAACGTCAAAATACACTTGTGGAGGATGACTATCGATTTTAGCTTTACTGGTGATTTAAAATCAATAAATATTTATTATTTTATCATTATTGCCAGCGAAGGATGTGTTTGGTTTAAACGAAATCTAATAAAATAAGACAATGAAATTAATCGTTTTGGCATCGAAAAATAGACATCAAATTTTTCCCGATTCGGAGACCGATTCCGATATCTCCAAATCTTCCGATTTTCCGATTTTCCGATTCCCGATTTCAATTAAATGTCCCAATACTAGCAAACACCATTGCAAATTACGTAAGAGTTCTACTCAGTAACTGCTGACGAAAGCAGAACATAATTCCACTGTCAATTCAATAAACACTTCTGTTTGAAATCTGGTACAGATAATCAAGCTTGACAGAAAGATTCGATAATCCGACAAAAAGATTCGCGAGTTCGCCAAAATAATTATTAAGATGAGAAGATTCACCTAAAGAATGTCGGAGATTGCATGGACCGAAACGTTGTGGAAATAACACTCAAAATAAGAACAGTTTCACAAATACGCCAAACAGTACGAAAATAAGAACTACCGGGCGAAATAGAAAAAAATATATACCAGAGGGGAAAAATGGCTGTCAAGCCCTTAACTTACAGATCCCAGACTTGATTGTTATTATTTAGTATAAGACTTTGTTTAAATAGAATTTTTCT
>NC_136520.1:51084470-51104470 GCF_053919585.1 Euprymna scolopes
TAGCAATGTCTTATATCACTAATTAGATAATTCAGTGTTCAGTCAATATCTAGTTAAATCCCTGAAGTTAAGTAACGTTGAGCGATGACAATGCTAAATGAGTTACAATTCAAGAATACTTGCCGTTTTTTTTTAATTATTATTTATTACAAGAAGCGAGATTACCTCGGGAAAAATATTATTTTTTAAATAATTTAGTAAGTACTGCAGTATTTAGGATCATCATCACATTTTTTTACAAGGTGGTCACCACTTATCAAGGCCTGGAAGCCACTCAGGGATAAGGGTTGTTGTAAGTACAGTACATTAGCGTGGGTATTTAAAGTGTCTACTTAAGGGGGTTGTTCATCAGTAATTTGTTTACGTTGGACTTGAAGACATCCAAGTTGTAGTCAGGAGGGAAGCAGGCAGACGGAACAGAGTTCCACAGGCGTGCAGTTCTAAGAAACAAGCTTTGTTCATGGAATTTACGCTTTTATTTAGGCATAGATAAAGACATCTTATGAATATAAAAATTCTGCTATTTGCATTGACATCCCCGTTATTTTTCTAACCAGATCGTTTCTGGGAAGACATCAGGTACTTACTGGAGGGGCTGCGTGAAGGTTGCGACAATCTAAAGTGAAAATGATTTTTTTTCAAAGAACTGGATTCGAACTTGGGGCATTAAGGTATGAGTGTGTCGTTAACCACTCAACCACCGTCAGATCAATTTTTTATGTAAATATTTCCAGACAATGCAGGAAGCCACTTGGTGTAAGGAGCTTAAAATAGTATTTCACGTGAAAAACTTGTAAACTATCAGTATAAGATTGGATACATTTTGATCCAGAAAGCAGCAATTTCTTCTCTCTTTGTAAAACACATCGCTTTTATAACGTAAGTACTAAACGGCACACATAAATTAAATAAATAAAATCACGAATGAATTTTAGCTTTCAATTCTGTGTCACTTGTCTTACTATTCGACAACATGTGTGGATGGCGAGAGGAAAGGAATGTTATCATTCATTTTAATTAATTATGCAGTATGGACACTATATCTTCCGAATTGTTGTTACGCTTATTATAAACGCCGGAAGGTGTAGAAACTTTGTATGGCTTAATACTGATGAAAATACCATCACAAAGAAATATGTGTGTGATTAATATTGTATCATCAAAACTCTTAGATGTGTCTCAGTTTGAAAAAAAATAATCATTAAACGAGAAAACCATAATCCTCCGCAATATATTTGATATCAGTTGTTTGTCATCTTAAAAATATTATCTCATTCTGAAACTTACTTTAAAATGCGTTTTTTTTTTCATAATTTAAATTCCAATTTTCCGAAGGTTTTGTATAAATGTTCAAAAATTGTTTCATTTAATTTTCCATTTACACCCTCTCCATTTCTCAATTAATTTTTTGTGGAATCACTTTTGATCTCGATGATTAACACATCTTTTATTAAACAAGTTTTCCGATTTTTCCGTGAAAGATCAGGATATTGTCGGTTTACACGATCTGGTTATTTCCTGTGAACCGTCTGTGCTATTCCGACGACCGTCCGGTCATTATACTACATAGGGCCGTGCAAGCTATTATAATTACTTAATTTTAAAACAAATGCATTACGTGACACGCATATAACCCTTAAATAATCCCTCGATTTAAAAATGTGTCTAATAATAATAATAATAATAATAATAATTATAATAATAATAATAATGGTAATAATAATAATAGTAATAATAATAAAAATAATAATTATAATAATAATAATAATAATAATAATAATAATAATAATAATAATAATAATAATAATAATAATGATTTCGATTTCGTTTATCAACGTCTCTCTGGAAATGGGGTGAGATTCATTTCCAGAGGATTTCCCTCAATCACGGCTCCAAACCAAGAACTTATAACGTCAGGGGTTTTCCTAAGAATGTTGGTGGAACCTACAATTGCAGAGGGTTGAAGGCCACCTAAAACATCGGGGATTTGTAGTTGTTTTTCAATTAGGACCAGGATTATTTGTGTTTTAACTCCGTGTATACGCCTTATCGCCATGGTCAATGGTGCATAATTGCTCCACTTATCGTTCTCTTTCTCTCTGACATTCCTGTCCCAAGGTACTGAAAAGTCTACAATCTGCCAGTTAAAAAACTGGGACCTTGTCAATGACGACCAAATCCGGACGATTATGTTCAAATTGCTTGGTCGTTATGATATTTTGTCCCACAATACCTCTACTTTTTCATCATCACTTGTGCTCACTTCATCAGGCACCTCCTCAAACCATTTCCCAGCAAACTTCACCCAAACCTTTTTACACACCTATATCGCGAATCCCATGCGATCGTGTCTTTTGCAGTACTCTTCCTCTCTCGGGGTCAGTCCACTACACCTTGCTGCAAGGTGCGCAATCGACTCCGAGGTTTTACCACAAATCCGGCATTCTGCAGCAACTACAATTCCTAAAATCACTTTTATTAACAATCGTGTTCCTTATGTCTTGCTCTTGTGCTGCACAAACAAAAGCCTCAGTACTCTTATCCAAGTACCCAGCTCAAAGCCATTGCCATGATCATTCATCAGCAACTTCTGCTATAGCGTGAAAGAACCTTCCATGCATTTTCTTCTTAGCCAGTTCCTCTGCCCTTTTCCTCTCCATACATTTCACATAATCAGCCTCGGTCTCGCATACCTCCACTTCATTTGCCACAACCTTAAGCATCCACCCCTCACTTCTAACCACATGCTCCTTCAACGATATTTTCTCCGTTCTCACACAATCTTCTACACTTTTCAATCCTCTCCCACCGTCTTTCCACTTTTGATACAGCCTTGCTATAATAATAATAACAACAACAACAATAATAATAATAATAATAATAATAATAATAATAACAATAATAACAATAATAATAATAAAGGATGATGATGATAATCATTCTTATAGAAACTGTATAATTGTAATTTAAAAGTTACCCCCATCAATCCCAAAAAGGTGACGCATTGAACTGATACTATATGAGGAGAGTAAAAGATAAATGAAAGACCTAGTCGAGTAAAACACTATCAAGATCTCCACTGGATGAGTGCGAATATGACTAGGACCTTGGGAAGGTTTATCACAATCCAAATCCAGATAAGGTTAATGGCCGCTACCAAATAAAAATCAATGGCAAATGGATGTTACAGTAACTAAACGCTGAGAATCAAAATATCATACATTATAAAATATAGATTAAATAGGACAAATTAAGACCAGATATAGGATGATTACAAAAATAAAATCAAGTCATTTTAGTTTGAAGTACACCTGTTCTCCATTGAATTATCCTCCATGAATTCGAATTGATTTAAATATTAGCTTTCTTATATTCTCGATCTCGTTTTTTGCTTTTATTTTATTCTTACTGTACTTAATTTGTCTTACATTTTATAATCTATAAATATTTAAAGTGAAATCTTCTGTCTGTGTGTGTGTATGTGACTGTGTCTGTGTGTACGTCTTCTTACCAAATTACACTGTCTTATTTCAGTCTACATACTAAAGATTTGACATAAGGAGTATTGAGAGTTGAGAAAAAAGTTTGTCTGTTAAAGTGATCAAGATGCAACGATTTGACATTTGAAATCTCTACCAAACTCCTCCGACAATTTTGGGTCTGAACACTTGAAATTTAAGACATAGTTTAGTAGTTTACCTGGACATGTATCAAACATTTTAATGTATATATATATATATATATATATATATATATATATATATATATATATATATATTTGCACAAAAAGGTATGAACTGTACGTAAGGTCCGTGCAAAGCCGGGATTTACTGTTTGTATATGATATTTTGTTTCTCGGTGTTTTTTTTTATAGAGTGTTAAAAATGAACTCTCTTTACATAAATAGAAAAATATGTTTAAAGTTATTTTCTAATCTGTACTATACTCCAAACATTCTGCATTTTTTTCCAATTCAAAATTTATAAAAGTATAAACATTTTAACATTTTTATTTGTATTTTTCCTGCTTTTCCAAATTATGTCTATTTTATATATTCACAGAACATGCTTTACATTTCCCGACTAAATGCATTTACAAACAGTGTTATCTTATCATTGTATAATATCGCCGTTTTTCCCTCTTTTGGTGGGAAGTATTAAGATCCGAAATGTAATTATGTAAAGACGTTTTGCATATTTCTAGTTTTGTAAATCTTTCTTATATAATATATAATGCGTTTATATAACTTGATTATTTATTCTAATTTTGATCTCTTGATCTGATAGAACTTATCTATATTCACACATGTGTCTCATGATTACAAAAAAAAATAATAATTATATATATATATATGTATATGTATATATACACGTATATATATATATGTATATATACGTACATATATGCATACATATAATAATAAAATTATTATTTGTAATTATGATTACAAAAATAATGTTATTATAAATGATTATATATACGTATATATATATATACATATATATAGTAATATATATATGTAATGTGTATATATATATGCATATATATAGTAATACAATTATTATTTGTAATTATAATACATATATGCATATGTGCATATATACACACGTGTGTATATATACATAATACATACATATGTGTACAAATATATATTTATATATATATAATTATTTTTTTACTATAATAATTAAATACCTACAGACACTAGTGTTTCATCCTTTCGGGATTCTTCAGTTGAGGGTGTCACGATTACTACCAGTCGAACGATTCGAACCCCGCGACACGAGACATCTCTGGCTCGATTAGCGGAGGCCGTATCCATTCGGCTACTATCAATCGTGTGAAATAGCGTTGAATTTTAAACATTTTAATTTAAATGTTCATTATGTCAGACAGACAGTGATCAAATCGTTATACGATGATCTACGCATAAGAGCTAAATTGACCGACATTTTAATTCAACGGCAAGTGCTCAACGATGAGAAACGAATTTCTTAAAGGGGCTGTCATAATATATATATATATATATATATATATATATATATATATACAGACATATAAATAAATATGTATATACTAAAATATATACTTATATATATATATGCACTAGCAGTTCCGCCCGGCTTTGCTAGGGCCCTATGTATTCTTCATACCTTTACGTGCCTATGTATGTACAAAAAAGTGTGAATATGTACAGTAATACATGTCTATATAATAGTCTTCCTGAACTCCCATAGAGAAAGATGATAGAGACCGCAGACGACATTTTTATTGCTTACTTTGGCCACTTAGTATTTATTGTTTTGAGCTCAAATAGAATTATAAATGTACATCCCTGTCTTAGTAATCTATATGTAAATTTTTGTTTAGATCCAAAATTGGCAGAGGAGTTTTGTAGAGTTCTTAAAGGGCAAATCGTTCAACTTTGACCACTAAAAAGGAAAATTGCCGGCCGAAAACTGATTAAGCGGATTTCTCAAATCTCTATACGACTTATGCCAAATTTTGAGTCCGTAGACCGAAAATTGAAAGAGTTATTTGGTAGGAAAATGTATACAGACACACAGATACACAGGCAGAAACTTTCACTTTTATATATATATATATATATATATATATATATATATATAGATAGATAGATAGATAGATATGTATATACATATATATATACATATCTAGACATAGAAATATATATATATATAGATATATACATCATATATATATATATATATATATCCATGTATACATGCTTATAAACATATATATCCATATATACATGTATATATACGTGTACATATATATGTATACATATGTATATATATATATATGCATATCTATATAGAAATGTATTTATATACGTATATACATATATACATACGTTTATGCATATATATACTTACATATATACACATATACATATGTATCTACATATGTACATATACATATACATATAAATCTACATATGTACATATATATATACATGTATATATGCATATTTGTACACACATATACATTCATATATAAGTATGTATATATATACAGATACATATATATATATATAGACAGAGACATATGTATATAAATATATATATACATTTCTATATACACATATATACATACATATATACGTGTATATATGCACATACATATACATATACACATATTTATATGCATATAAATATATATATATATATATATATATATATATATATATATATATATATATGGAACAAACATAATGATCAACAAACGGATAGTTCCTCCTATGTCGACTAACAAGTTTTAGTACCAACTGACAGCCGCTACAAATTTTATTAGAACATAAAATATTTTTCAGCTATCAAGTGACTTAATGACTGAACTCTTGGGCATTGTCAAATATAATGGATACATATAAGTGCTTATGGAAATTTTCCAATCACGTAACACTGTTATTCTCGAATTCTCATTTATAATATATAAAAAGAATGTGAGACGAGGCATTCCCTCACATAAATACGAGCTCTGAACAAAATCCATAAAAGTTTGATACAATTTTACTTGCAGCCATCCCATCGTCATCCGGTCGTAAAAAACACATAAATATTATATTTATATTCATACAGAAACTGAGAAATGTGCATGCGAGTATTATGTTTTTAGAACCAGTTTATTTCTTGTAAGTAAACATAAACTGAGATCGAAACCAAAAGCTAAAGACGGTTAGTCAAGTATGATAACCATTACACCAGCTTGACACGTTTTTAATTGTGTTCTCTACTCTACTTATTCTTAACATAACGGATCTTACATTTGAACGATTCACTCATGCGCATTTGGGAAACAGTTGACAAAAATCCGATGAGTTTCAATTTCCACCCTTCCTCAGCCGTTTTTCTTCGGATGATAACGGATTAAAAATTTGTCCACATAAATTGTAAAATATGATATACACACTGTTTCATGTCTATAGATAAAAAAGTTGATGATTATATAGGTTGAGACATGACCTTACACACCCAGCAATAGAGACACCCACACAAACACACACACACAAACACCCACAAACACACACACACACAAACCACAGATTCTTTTATAGATAATATAGCATGTTCCCCGACCTTGCCTAGTTTAAAAATACGCATAAATATTATATCTTATTTAATGCAACATTCTTATTTATTATAAATTTACCATAGTTATTAAGCGTAATGTTAAATTCCTTTTAATAAATGAATTAATAAAAACAGAAAGAAACTTAGGGATTTGCATGCGATTATATCATTTTTCTTCTTGCATGTAAAAACAAAAAAAAAATCATCGAGCTAAGATCGAAACCAAATCCGAAAGACATGAGTCACGTACGATAATTATTAGGCCAACTTGCTTCGAATTTTAAAAAAAGTATTTTTATCTTTCATATTCTAAAACATAAGTAATCTGTCATGCGAACAATTTACGCATATGCATTCGTGAAAAAGTTGATAAACGGATGAATATTCGATTACCCTCACGCAGTATTTTTTTTTCAATTATGACTCATTCGCAATTTTTTTTGCAAGTAAAAAAATGACTTTATTTTTTTACACATGTCTTACTTTACTGTATACACACTTTCTAGTCTGTAGAAAAAATCTTTGACCATATATATATATATATATATATATATATATATATATATATATATATATATAGAATAGATTGTACAAATACTATATGCTAGTGACTGGAATCAGAAGTAGTTTCGCGTTACTGTTTATGATTTCGGGTGTCTGTTGATGTTAAGTAAATGTAATAGTATCGTCAATGATTTCTTTTTAGAGTTTGATATTTTCACCAATAAACAATACAAGCGAAATAATTCCGTTAATTAAAATTCAAGATTAGTGTGTACATACAGAAATGGCGACATGTTTTATAGTTGAAAACTGTTCGTTTATTGGTAGAATAATCGAATAGGGGAATTGTAGAATGCCTACTTTTCAGCTAATCAACTGGATCATATTTATTGACGGGATAGATCATTGTTTGTGTAGGTTGTAGGGGGTAAGAATATGCGATTATGTAGGAAATCTGTAGTCAGTTAATTGCTGCTAACAGCCAGAAAAGTACTAAAAGTATAAATGAACTCAGCGTAGAATGATGTCGTGAGAGGACTTAGTAAAGTGCGGGTTAAATTTGAGATACTTGCTATGTAGGTCAGGACGATAATGAGCATGCCGCTCCTCGGAATAAATGTAATGTTTTAATATTACGACATTATGTGTATGTAATATCGTTCTATAGCTAGATAACATAATAGCTAATGGCGTAAACTTATTATTTTTTTCATGTGCAATCTGGTGTTGTAAAGCTACGGCCGTTTGGTCCAGAGCGGAAAAATGCGCCTCTTTTATTATATACAAGTTTATCCGATAGTATTTATTATTATTAGCACAACATACTGTAATGTGTTAAAGGTAAAATAAGCTGTAAATATTAACTTACGCTTCAACACAATACCGACCAATAATCAAATAATCAAACCTAGTCGCAAATTTGCTGTTTGCCTGGTATGAACCCCTGTGCCTGGGACTATTTTATACCATTTCACCGCGTTCGGAAGTGTTTACTTACATGATGCGTTCGCCTGCCCAAGCGCGCAGAGAAATGACTTATCACATCACATCGCGGAGGAATCATAAGGGGTTATTTGAAATACGAAAGTTATAAGGAAACAAAATATTGTGGTTATTTTGAGTGTGTTGTGCACATTTTAATGCGTTTTAATTGGTCTAAAATGTTTATACGCGTTTGCGGAAACATTTTATGTAAATCGTTTTTGTTTTTCCTCACACACGTTCTCACTATTGTAGATATGTAGATAAACTAATTATTGTTTATTACAAAATAAATGATTACAGATATTTTTATCGAAAACATAAGGACATAAGTGCTTCTTTATCAAATATTTTAGCATTTACATACTATATTCCTTATAAGAGAAATAAATTCAAATAATTATGATAATACGCTAACAATAATTTTATGTCTTAGTTTACTTTTTAAAAGGTAGGCTTTCATATAACAAAGGGAAAAAGAATGGGATTACATATTAATTAGTTGAGTTGTTCTCTTACTTTGAAACTTATATAAAAGATTACTCATTTATTAAAAAAAAAGAGTAAAACAAAAATCTGGATATATTCATAAATATCCTTCGACTACATAATAACTATCTTATTACTTTGGAAAATTAATTATTATTGATTTTTTTTTTCAGATTTATTTTTAGAGGAGTGGATCCATTTCACAATAAGGCTTAAGTCTATTCTGCATAATGGCTTATATTACGTTGTAGGGCGGAGTTCACATATATATATATATATATATATATATATATATATATATATATATATATATATATATAAATAAAGAGAGAAAGAGATAGATAGATAGATAGATAGATATAGTAAAACTGGTAATTAGTAAAAAAAACCTGAAGAGAGTGCTCACTACTATTGCTGAGTAAATATGTGTTTTATTTTTTTTATTACCGTTTTATCTGTTTGGTTACATATTTTTCGGATGTTGGACCATGTTTACGATCCAACAGCCTCGTTAGACCTTACAGAGATCTGTAAATTTCTGTTAGGTCTGACGAGGCTATTGGCTCCTAAACATGGTCCAACATTCGAAACATATATTACTAAACAGATATAACTGTAATAAAAAAATAAAAAATAATATATATATATATTACGATTGTATAAGCTCAAAAAATTATTATTGAGCTTAGCATTATCCGGATAAGTCTCCTTTGTGAAATTGAACTCCCTCTTTTCCTTTTACATTAAGCTATATATATATATATATATATATATATATATATATATATATATATATATATATATATATGTGTGTGTGTGTGTGTGTGTATATGTCGTGTTATTGTGTATCTGTTACTAGTCTTTATATAGTGTCTTCTTCACTATCTGAACCGTAATTTATCATGTTGCAGTCTATGCTCTGTGATAAGTCCAAGTTTTTTACGTGCATGTGTGTCAGACATAACATAATCCCATACATGTATTTCGACATACCTATTCAACTTCTTAATTGCGTCGGTTGTCTTTTGGTCCACCCGAAAGGTATCTGTTCTTGGAGGGAAGTTGGAACCTGTGGACGAATGCATTTCTACCCCAGGCGATTATTGGTTTTATATAGTTTTTATTTACTTTCCAGCTGTTGATCGCAGAAAATAGAAAATGAGTATCTTTGCTTGCTTGGTTAATTATAATCTCCAGTTTTTAGACGCGCCGGTTCTCTCCTAACCAGGGGAGGCAACCGTTTACCCATCTGCTCTTCTCAACATCCAAGTTCCGACTACTCTATATCCAGCAAACCTGAACACTTGATAAAAAAACACGTCCCTCCGGTCAGCTATTTTAGAGTTTCTAGTGCAACTTGTCTATTTCACACCTCAATATGTTTTGAAAATATTTATTCATAAGATAGATAGCTAGATCGATAAATATGGATCTGGAGTATACAGAGGAATTGGTAGACAGAAAAACAACAGATAATTTTTCATGTTCTACAACTTTCTAATACGTAGATTTTAAGATGTAAATGTTCTATCACATGGAATTACTATTATAGATACACACCCACACTCACACACACACACACACATATATATATACATATATATATGCATATATATATATATATGTGTGTGTGTGTGTGTGTGTGTGATATTGTAAATCCGTGCACGAATGATCTCTAATAAATCCTCTTTGAATATTAAGTCTACAGAGTTGAAATGATATAACATTTATATGGAAGATATACGGTTCCTTTTATTTATTTTTTATTCGAAGACAGTTGCCGAAATAAAGCAAAACATTTTACATTGGTAATGTAAGTTAAATAAATCATAACTACTGCAGTTATTTTTGCCACATGCACAAAATAAAAAACTTAATACCGAAAGTGTCTTACTTTTAACATTTAGTATCGATATATAAGTGGCTCAGAGGGAAACAACTTTGAGGAAATAAATAACTGTAAAAGCTGAAGCGATACATCTTCTATTTTGCATTCTAGTGGACGCTATGCAAGTCATATATTCTGTTATCATTAAAGGGTGTCCATCCTTAGTTTATTTTTACGTATAATGATATTCATGCAGATATTTTATATGATTTATATTTGCGTATCAGAAGTCTTTGTCTAGCGCAAAACCACAAAACTTTTTGGTTAAAACGTCAAGCAGAGGTTCGCTAGTCACAAGTTGAGTCGAGTATAGTTCGTTGTTCACAACACGAGATACGCGTCGACGTTTTCTATTCGCATGTCAACAGCCGCCATCTTGGCCTCTTTTTTTCGTTTCCTGCCTTTCAGCTGCCGAAACAGATTCTCGTCCGTTTCTGGGGTAGGTCCTCTCTATGTCTATAACAATTTACGAAGAAGTTAATAGTAAACACGAATCTCTTTCTATTTATATTCATCCATACTATTATATATTTGCTTAAAATATTTTACCTAATTATTACTCTGAAGTTCTTAGTTTATATGCATAAAACTTATACACAGGTATTCATAATCATGCGAAACTTTATAAGTGGGTGTTAGCCGGATGAATTCGGTGCAAAAGTGTGAAAATTAAAGAAAAAATGGATTTTGCTAGGTGAATGTCCAACGACGGCGTGACGAATATATATGCATAACGTAATATCCATGGTTCACATTTTAATTTTAAGTCTTGCAGCAAATACTCCTTCATAATTCAGGCATTAAGTCAAAGGCAAATCGTAAGCTGGAGGGTTTGGCTTCGTTCTCAGTGGTGACCCATGAGACATTTTAAATAAATATTGTTTAATCATGGCCTTATATTGGATCCAATATAATCTATAATATAAATCTTACTTATCTGTTTAAATGTATATATGGGGGTATGTATGTTTTATGTACTTTTCTTCCTTCGCAGTACGGGCTTAAGCCTGCCTGCCTACTACCACTTTTTTGTTATTTGCCAACACAAACATCCAATATTTGAGCAACGCCGGGCAATCGGGCTAGTCTATAATATAAATCTCACCTTCTGTTTAAATGTATGTGCATATGTATGTGTGTATGTATTTATGCATAAAATTTTCGAGAGGGGCGACGGATTTCACAAGATTAGTATCGCATTTAAGCTCGACCCTTCGGAGGACAAATATCGGAAACTCGGCTAAAAACATGAATTACTTCACTCTCAACTGATCACGTTTTTACAGGGAGGGGTCGAAGTTTTCGTCGATATTGAAAATAGGCCTCCCATCTTTTTAATTGAATACCCTTAATTTAAACCTGACTTGACGCAGGTTTAAATAACGGTATTCACTCAAATATTTTTTTTTTGCTCAACAAACATCTCCTGGAAAACGCAGGGCATCCAGGCTAGTATAATAATAAATACGAAATCTGCAATCTGCTAATATATATATATATATATATATATATATATATATATATATATATATATATATATACATACATGTACATATGTGTATATATGCATATATATACATATAAATATATACACATATATACATATATCTGTATACGTATATATGCATATGTATATATATATACAGATAAATGTATATGTATATATATACATATATATATGCATACATACATATATATATATATACATATATATATATATGCATACACACACACACACATATATATATATATATATATATATATATATATATATACGTACATATATAGCGTACTGCTATATGAAAGGATTTTTGTCTGCGTTTGAGTTCATTTGCTGTCGACTTGTAAATTTAAGAAACCCTACATGCACACCTCTTATTGTTTGTTGAATGCGCCTAAAGCGATGTCTGCTTTTGTTAGGAACCTGATCAGTCAAAGATTCCACTGTAAAAATAAAATAAATAGCCGGTTTATTAAGCTGGCAGTTTAAATCTACAATTATATATAAGTAACATTTTCTATGTGTGTGTGTTTTTGTTTGATGTTTCGTTCTCTCTGTACTCGGAAACAGTTAAGCCAGTTTTTTTTTATATAAATTATACACGAAGATCGTTAATATGTATGGAAAACACAGTAGGTAAATATTATATCACAATGTGTTAGACAATGAAAGGAAAACACAATCCAAAAATCATATTGAAAAAGCAATGATTTTGGTCCAAGTGTATTCCTTTATGCCACCTTAACATCACAAGAAAATCGGAGAAGGTTTATCACCTCGAAAGCAGAAATGGTCATCCTATAACATCCTATAAAACATTTTCGAAATAAATGTTTTATAGCACAATTGAACAATGATACTCGACTTCTGTGCGTTTAATTTTTAATCACTGTGAGGATTAAAATTATTTTTTATTAAAATCCAAACTTGGTTCTATGTTCCAAAATAATGTTGAATTTTTAACTTTATCTGAAGTCAGCATTGATTATATGTATGCAATATAACTGTTAGAAATCTGCTATGAATCTAGCAGAATGAAACCCATATTGCATGTCACCAAGGAGGTTATTTTTGCTGAGTTGGTTGACAACTTCACTATTATACACTGATTCCAGCAGCTTACTCATGTTTAGTATTTGCGCAAGGACTGACATTAAATCGAGATGCGGCAATCAGAAAGCGTATTCTAACAAAACTAGAAAACAAACTAAGTTAAACTCTTCGAAAATTAACAGGGTGTCAGAAAATAAAAATTATTTAAAACAAGATTTGAAAAAATATCGTGTCTGAAATTGAGTATATCAAAAATGTCGCTAAATCTAAAAAGCCCGTAAATAATAAAACAGAGTGTTGGGAAAATATCTGCACACTTCTAAAAAATAATTTTCAGAAAAAACTCCTCTTTTAATCGATGTGGTAATCTGCAATTAGTTTGATACCAAATTTGTCAAAAACTATAGGAATAGACATATTACTAACGCATAATTGCTTTGAAACACCGGTTTGTTAAGTTAAGCGACGTTGGGCCTGGCCACTACCAGATGAGTTACCATTCACTAATGCTAAGCGCTGGATGTCATCTTTCCCTGCGTAATACACATACCCAACGTACTACCGTTTATGTGTGTTTTCGAATATAAACTGTATAAGAACATTATCCCATTTCTAATTTGTCAAAATACTAGTTTCTGATCGAATGGTCTTAACAGACTAGGAATAAACTTAGTACAGCCGCAATGAATAAATATGATAGAGCTAAAGAGTATGCCTGATGGTAAGTATATACATATGCATAACAGGTACACATTTTGTAGGAAACGAAATAATAAACTATGATGAAAATAAGACTTATAGTACAGTTTATATTCGGCATCGCTAAGTCTCAATCGCTCGATCAATTCGATTTGGTGCATCTTCATCACTAAACAAATTGGGTTCGGGCTAGAAACAATTCAGCAGAGAGTTTCCAGTGCATTTGAGCTATAATTTCTATGAATGAGATAGACAGCTGCAGGAAAGCGATACTGGATTGGTTCCTGTGACCCAATCATCGAAAAGACATCTATACACTTCGTGAACCGGGAAATGATTTATTTCGATATTGTTTCACCTTGATTTTTTTTTATCTCAATTGATTTATACACACACATGCATTGCGATATAACTATACATATATATATATATATATATATATATATATATATATATACATACATACATTTTCAATTCGTCTTTACATAAGCAGTAATTTATTGCTACACTGTTATTAGCATGTTTCGGTTTTCTAGTTTTCACTAACTAGAGACGTCTTCAAGCAACAACGCTTATATTCAAAATCGAAATTCTTATATATATATATATATATATATATATATATATATATATATATATATATATATATATATATATGGAGAGACCTTGAATGTCTACTAGACCGGAGAAAACTTGAATGCCTACTATCCTCAAGTAACTAAGGTCTCTCTATACAGGGAGGTTGACAGAACAACTTGGCATAACGATTATTTCCCCCAGAAGTAAAACTTGACACAATATTCCAAATCACACGGTATTCGCAGCCCAAATAAGATCTTTTTTCTATGGCTAACCCACATTAACTTTTACTGGAAATGGTGCAGATTCTCCGAGTTGCTACCTAAGTAAAATCACAAAGCTGGATACTCCACCGGACTAGATATTTTCTTGTCCTGGAATGCAGTAGGACCAAGAGACTAAAACGAAAGATATACTACAACAAATGAAAATGATAAATTATGTTCTAAATATTTTTACTAACTCAGAGTTTGAGAGATAAATAACTTTATTGGAACATTCCAATATCTATGCATCTCATATAGAGTTCAAGTGTTAGCCCCAGGTAGTGGGCACCTTGATTTCTGAGAACTTCGATTGATATAAAATAAAGCACACACACACACACACACACACACACATATATATATATATATATATAGATATATATATATTTTATTATATATATATAATAAAATATCCGTGGTTCGTTCGATCAGTGTATGCATAGCTAGCTATAGAATTGTTAGTATACAGAATTATTGTATTAATTTTATACTCATGACGGAAAGCAAATATTTTTAACAATTGCGTACATGGATCAAAAATATATATTTTTGTTACATAACAGAAACATTAGTGTGAATCTTTTGTAAAATCAAAAAAATATATAGGTAAATAAATAGATAGGATTCTCTGAGTTGGTTCAACATGAAAGCTGCTTATACCCCCATTATATGTGTCTCTGATTATCTTCACTCGATTTTTATACGTAATTATTTTTTTTTAAATCAACGCATGTTTTATCGTTGTCGTATTTTTGCTATGATAAGATGCAGCAAACTATGTATTATTGTATCCATTGTATGCCCATTGAGGAATTTATACGATTTGGTCACCACAATACCACATTACACTATAAATATTCTATAAAGTACTTACTATAAATCAACAGCTATAACGTTTGCCTGTTTTTAACACTCTTGAAAGATCGTCTTTAATATAATGACGAAAAAAGTCTTTAATTTCAAGTAAAACAATTAATACCTATGGAATTGTCAGGTATAAATAGTAACATATCCAATATTTATGAAAAAAGATGAGGTAAGAAATGAAAAATATTTGTCAGAATAATTGGTGTGCGAAAGACGATTCAGTACGTCACAAAAAACAAAGAGTAGAAATCCTGACGACGTCAATTACCCTAGAAAAAATAAGACTCGACAGAATCCTTTACTATTTCCTCAATGGACAGCTGGATTATTGTTGTAGCGGAATTACCTACGAGTTAACTGATTCATATACAATTAATACCGGAAGACTAGAAATTAATAAGGATCTAGATCCGGATCATCAATCGACACTGTTCGTTGTATGTTCTTGTTTCTCCAAAAGATATCTCACTACTGATGCAATTCTCTATCTATATAAAAGTCAAGTACGTCCAAGGATGGAGTATTGCTGCCACATCTGGGCAGGAGCTGCTAAAACAGTCTATCCTGCCTTGACGGAGTACTAAATAGACTTCATGGCTTAGTGGGGGATGCCCTTTTCTCTTCCCTGCAACCTCTTTCCCACAGAAGAGAAGTTGCGAGCATGTCTTTGTTTTATCGTTATTTTCATGACAAGTGTTCCTCTGAGCTCCAATCTTTGGTCTGCCCTTGCCAATATTTCACGAAAAATACCCGTCCAGCTGAAACCACTGTCAGTAATTTCCCCCACTCTTAATCTGTGCCTAAATCAAAACATACATTTCATGAACAAAGCTTATTTCTTAGAAGTGAACGCCTGTGGAACTCTCTTCCGTTCGCCTGTTTCCCACTTGACCACAACTTGGATGTCTTCAAGTCCAACATAAGCAAATTCCTGATAAAGCGCCCCATTAAGTAAGACACTTAATCAGATCTCCATTACTAACGATTACTACCATATTGTCCTATTGATTACGCAATAATCAATACGCAATAACCCTTATCTCTTAGTGGCTTTCGGGCCTTGATAAGTGCTGACTACCATGTAAAAAATCCCATATTCTTTTTTACTTGTAACTTTTTTATGTAGGGTTATAACTCTCAAGTAACAGGACTCGAAACTACGTATTCACAAAAAGTCTCTATAAAAGTCGCGAACTTTGATGGGATCGTCATATGATACAGGGTTTCAATAAGTCCAGTTAACTTTGCTATAACACTAACAAACGTATAGGAGCACGATTATTAAAAATGAAGCAAGTATACATTTTAAAAAAATCTACAGAATACTTGTTAGTAAATAGAACTCAATAAAAAGACTCTAGAGATATCGAATCTGGCATCTCTGAGATAAAAAGTAGCCGAAACGTTTATGTCGCACGTAACAAATCAAACGGAAAATAAGAGAGATTATTACCACGCCACCACCCATCTAAAAATTGTTTTCAAAAGGGAGACAACCTTCCCTCTGTAAGCGATATGAAGATATGCATGAAGAATCCAAAGATTGGTGAGCCTAACAAAAACCATAATAGAAGGTTAACGTAGATATATATTGGGCTCCTTCAGTTTTGGCAGATTATGGATACCCAGGAAGGGGTGCCTTCGCATTAAATTTTTGTTGCGCAATCTCCAATCACACATCCCCCGTGTCGACATTGTTAAATACCAGTGGCAAATGAGGTGTATGTAAAAGACGACAGGAAACAAATGAGCTCTCTAGTTCCCCCTCGCAAATATTTCACGAAAAAATACCCGTCTAGCTGAAACCACTGTCAAAAATTCTCCCCACTCTTTATCTGTGCCTAAATCAAAACGTAGATTCCATGAACAAAGCTTCTTTCTTAGAACTGCACGTCTGTCGAACTCTGTTCCGTCTGCTTGCTTCCCACCTGACTACACCCTGGATGTATTCAAGTCCAACGTAAACAAATTCCTGATGAACCGCCCCCTTAAGTAGACATTTTTATTAAACCCCCACACTAACGTTCTGTACATGCAATAACCCTTATCCCTGATTGGTTTCCGGGCCTTGATAAGTGGTGATCACCTTCTAAAAATAAATAAATAAATAAATAAGCGAAGAGCACATACAGCGCCTATAACTCCCAAATGATCAGCCATCTGGTACTAACCAGGCTCAAGGTTGCTTAACTCCGGTGATCTTACGAGGACCGGTGTGGCAACGCAATTATGCCGTATATTACGTAGTTATAACAGTAAAAATTATTGGCAAATAAATTAAGTTCATTAAGTACAAGCCTTTAGCTTGCACGATAAATAAAAATACATGGACAAAAAGGAATTGAATATATGATGTTGGGATCTCAAAAAACATCAACTCACGTAAACGACACACGATGAAAACTTAAACGGGGAATTTTTGACCAACGATAAATTGCTGTCCAAAACTAAAAATATTGGATTGTTCTGTTTCAAAGAATATTGCCAATTTGCTAGGATCAGGCTTGATGCATACATTTTAATTATGGTACCCGCCAATCAATAATGCATCTAAAAAATAAGAAAATACGAAGACATACGTTGAAGACTGGGAAGATGAATTAAAGGGAAGTTTTCCTGGTCCAGGCCACAAATGGTCAAGCAGGATGCACAAAACAAACACGATATTTTTTCTATAGCAACCAAAATTAGTTCTGCTTTACCGAAAGCACCGTATGACCATAAACTGTAAAACCCACAACAGGCTAGGTACTATATCGCTAATTATAAAGCGTAGACATTTGTCGTCTACGGACCCAGTCACAAGTGGACATGCTTTTTTTCACCGGTACAAAACGTCTATTTACATCGAAGCACGTGTCGGTTGTACATCTGTTTTTCATAGAATTGAAACATTATTTGCGTACAACCAAGGCCATTCAAGTATGTAAAGTTAAATAATAGGACACAAACGGTTTTTTTTTCAACAATATGAATTCATACTTAGACCGTTTTACTCAGCGCCCCTTAGGTTAGGGGAACTAGTGCAAAATTCCTGGAAGAGTACAATCCATTGTAAGATGGATTATTACAAGCTGAGTCCGAGGTTGGTCCATTGACGCCTAATTACTTGTATAGGAGAGTGCCAACTCAAAGTAATCAATTGTTTATTAAATACTCGCGATTAATAGTCCAGAAAATATCAAAAGGTTTTCACCCAGTTAAAACCGTTACTGAGTCTCTCCAAACCTCACCGGAACCATAACGTTCTGGTAGAAGAAGGGAGAAAATAAACCCACTGCAAATTATCCCAAAGAGACAGAAATAATTATACATTTTTCGGAGTAATCGGTAGGCGGTGTTGTAGCTGAATAACTTACAAATTAAGTGATACACATAAGAAAAAAGTGGAATACTAGTCATTAATGCCAAGTCTGCATCTGAAGTCTAACAGAGCGTATTCCTTGGCTTGACGAATAAAGAACATTTTTTAAGTTTTTGTTAACACATTTTCTAATCTATTTCACTGTTATATTTTATTTGTAAGTCCTTAAGCAGAGTCATGACACTTGTTCAAAATTAGATTAAAACGTAGAACAACTCGTAAGATGTGTATATTGAAATAAAAATGTCAAATATTTGGAAGAGAATAAATCAGGAAAAAATATCCTGTAGAAACAAACGCGTAGTTATAAAAATAACAATTTTAAAAAGATATAATCAGAGACTAAAAGAAATAATAAAAAATGATGAAATTTACTTAGCAAAAATAAAAAAAAAGAGTTGGAAAATGACAATCCATGTTCAAAACTAGAATAAACATAAAATAATTCGGGCAATGTATACATTAGAATAAAATAAATGTCAATCATTTAGTAGAGAATCAAAAGTAGAAGAAAATGCACAAAGAGTAAGAATTAAAAAACCGTAGAAACAGGAGGAAATTAAAATAACAAAGTATAATACAGAACACACACACACACATATATATATATATATATATATATATATATATAACATTTTAGTAATTCAATAAATGTAAAATTCATGAGGTGAAATGGTAAAATTTCTAATCATTATTTTTAGTATATGTAATA
>NC_136520.1:51109470-51171970 GCF_053919585.1 Euprymna scolopes
TGTCCATCTTTCTTAGATTCATGCACATCCATCTTTTATGAAAAAGAGATATATTTGGATTAAATAATTCTTTTAGTAATTTTACAGCTTCCATGAACTCTAATTCCGCAGTTTTTTTTAGGTAATATGTAATCTACCAATTTGCTGTGTTCTGATGTACCCAATTTTCTGAGTAAGAGGCTCACTTTCTGACTATTTGGCCAATTTTTACAGTCCAGTTGAAAAACATCCTCGTATCTTGTGTAGTATGCTTCAAAATTCTTCTCTTCCTCAGGCACATAATTAAATGTGTCCATGCTATTAAAAATAGTTGTATGGGAGAAATTTACACTGTCGACATCTTCTCGATTACTCGTTAGTAGTTCCAGTGTTTTAACAAAACGGGCATCTTGTCTTTTTTCATATTCCAATTGTAGTTTCTTATGCCTTTCTTCCTGTTCCAATTGCCGTTTTTTTCTGCATTAATTGTGCCATTTTCTGCTTTTCTTGTTCCTGCTGCCATTTCAATAATCTGTCCTCTCTTTTTTCCTCGCGGTCAGCCTGTGTCTGTATTTGTGTTTGCAAAAGCTCGTTTTGTGTAGCTTGTGCTTGTAAAAATTGCATGAACATTTTTGATAAGTCTTCCATGTTTTTTTTTGTTTTGTTTTTTTTAGTGTGTAGTTAAAACAAATATTTTACCATGTACCATATACACCGGTTTGGGTTACAACAAAAAAGCATTGCTGTAAGCTCCTGTTTTCAATAATAATATCGCTGCTTGCAATAATATATTCTTTTTGCGAGTCACGCTGCAAAAAAAAAATAAAACAGGTTTATCTGGAATCACGAAATGGAATTGACTTTCTGTTTTTAGGCACTTACTAATAAGTAACTCTTTCCACAAAATAAAAGTTGTTTTTTTTGTTTTTTTAATCGAATCACAATTGAATAAATGTATGCAGTACATTTAGTTCTTTGAGTTTTTTTTTCTCTAGTATTTTAGTAATTAAAATACCTCTTAAATTGAGATTACCTTTTTTTCCGTGACGTTTTACTGTATTATCCGTTATTCAGTGACAACTTCAAGAAAAAAAAATCCTTTCCTTGACTTTTAGTTTTAGCTGTGGTATTTCCTTTTAGTACCGACGTCAACCAAAACATTAATTAAAAAGTCCTTTAGTTGTTGTTTTGTTTACGGAGAACAGTAATTAGAATCCACTGGTGAACTTTTTTCGTATGTTACTTCCTTGCTTTTCGGAATACGGGTCTGACCTGTCGTTTTTTCGACAGAACAAATTTCGCTTTTCGTTTGCAAGTTGGTCCTTTAGTAAGATTTGTCGTGTAGCGACAAACAAAAATTCCCGTTTACATTCGTTTGCAAGTCGGATTCCCAGAAAACGGCGTATATTGTCGCTTTTGCCACGTTAGAGTTTTTTTCCTCACTTGAGTTGAAACTTCTCTTTAGCGTAAAATCCGTTTTCTCGTCAACACTTTGCATTCCTTAAAAAAAATGGTTAACCTTTGCGTTGTTCTTTTTTTTTCTTTTTTTTTGTAATAGTTCTTCGTCAAACTGTTATATGTGACGCTTCATATCTCGTCGCCAACTGTTGTGGTTGCAAGGTTGAACAACAATTAGTAAGGAAATACAATGAAGACGCAAACAACAAGATAACGCAATAATAAGTGTATTAAAGAAAAGGTATATTTACGATATGTACAAATGACGGTGTCGAGTCAGAGTCTTGGTGGGAGGACATGTACGCTCTTCGGCGTTACTTCTGATGGCATTTGAGTAAGACACACCAAGGCCAACCTAGGCTTGCCATTTATAGTGTTATGTTCTTCGCATATGCAAATAAGTGGTTGACACCACAACATATATATATATATATATATATATATATATATATATATACAGAGAGAGATATAGAGAGGGAGAGAGAGGGGGATAGAGAGAGATGTGTGTACGCTTGTAAGTGTTTGTTTATAGATGTACATATATATAAACACATACATACGAGAACACACTCAGACACACAGACACAGCCACACACACACCTATATATATATATATATATATATATATATGTATATATACATAAATATATGTGTTGTATAAGGACTTGCTGCTATTAGTCACGCGATGCTATTTCACCGATCAAAGAACGCATAAATGTCTGGACAATAAACGTTATTACAACCTCGTGATGTTAGTTTATATGCGCTTTTGATTTTATGAATTAAATTTATTTTTATAGAATATATCGCAAGTTTGTTCAATTTTGAAATAAAGTTTCTCACAGGAAAATGTCCTTGTAATTTCTCAACATTTTAAATCTCACCCGACATCAAAAAGAAATAGCATGTAAAATGATGAAATAAAACTGTCCAATATTTATTTGAAAACGAAATTAAAAACGACATAGATATATATGCATATATATATATATATATATATATATATATATATATATATATATATATACACCCACTACCATATAACTACATATACATATACATATATATATATATACTACCAACTACAATATAACTACAAAACTCAAATAACCTTGTAACGGGTGGTGTAACCCACATCTTTTTACGACTTCCGGTTGCACATGCGTACATAAACATAAACCCATAACAGCGTAAACGAATAAACGCAAATCGCTGCTTTTGCAGAATTTTACATGCGCACTGAATAATTAACGCTATTATAAAGAAAGAATTGTTTACAATGGGAAGGGGGGTTGCAACAATTCTGTATAACAGCTATACTGTCGCAATTTTCTTACAAATAAATCAACGTTGACCCGTTTCCAGCCATGAGAACAATTTACAAAGGCGATTTCCCTACCGCTTTCCTTTTTTTAATTTATTCTCCAATTTTTAATACACCTTTCTTTAAAACATGTATATATTTTCTTCATCACTAGCAACAAGAATAAATAACCCAGATAATGTTTTTTTTTTAATTTCGTTACAAATAAATAATTAACGCGACAATAAAACGTATTGTTTTACTGTGTACCTTTTCAGCATTTCAATTCTTTTTTTTTGCGGTTAAATTATCCAAATCAACAAGTGTTAATACTTTCTGTTTTTTTTTATCGTTCATTTTCGTATTACTTTGAAGTTATTGTAACAATATTTTCTTTAGAATAAATCTACTTTACCCCGTTGACAAGCATATGAGCATTTTACAACGAGGATTTACCAACCGCCTTCCTTTTTTTTTTAATTTGTCCTCTATATTTTAATAAAAAATTCACACATTTTCTTCACACTACCAACAAAATAAATAACCCTGAAAATATGTTGTTGTTTTTTAATTTGCGTTACAAATAAATAATCCACGCGACAATAAAACGTATTGTTTTACTGTGTACGTTTTCAGCATCCCAATTATTTTTTTCGTGTATAAATTATCCAAATAAACAATTGTTAATACTTTCTTCATTGTTTGTACATCATTCATTTTCGTATTATGTGTATGCTATTTTAAGGCAATTTTCTTACAAATACATCTACTTTAACCCGTTGACAACATAAGGAACCTGTTACAACGGCGATTTACCAACCGCTTTCGATATTTTTTTTCTTAAAGTTATTCTCTATTTTTTTTACATTAATGCCTTTTCTTTTACACAACAACATACATAAATAACGCTAAAATATCTTTTTTTTAAATTTGCGTTACAATTATATATATATATATATATATATATATATATATATATATATATATATATATATATATGTCTAGGTGTATATATATATATGTGTGTATATATATATGTATATATATATATATATATGTATACATATATAAAGAGAGAGATAGATAGATAGATAGATAGATATGAAATGGAATACAAAAATAAATAACATAATAATAGACTGGAGTTTTTTCATAATAAAAATCTTTCATATAATTCATCTGCAAATATTCGCAAAGTAAAAGTATAATAAAAAATCCATTAAATGTTTGAAACTATCTTTCTTAGACTTTTTTAAACCATTTGACAGACAATAAATTTTGCTGTAATTCTACATAATTTACACAGAGTTTCCATATATATATATATATATATATATATATATATATATATATATATATATATATATATATATATATAGATAACATACATACGCACATATATATATATATATATATATACATGAATATATATATATAAATATGCATGTATGTATGTGCGTATATTATAGTGTGAAGACTATATGTATGTATGTATGTATATATGTATGTATATTATATTATGAAGACTTGCTACGCGAAAGCTAATAAAAAATGTCGGGCCATTACAAATTCTTTATTTGATTTTGGTGTACTTTCTTGATTTTCCCACTATGAATTAACATTTATTTCCATAGTATATATCGCGAACTTAAACAATTCTGACGAATATTTACTCAAACGCAAATGTCCTCGCTATGTCTAAACTTTAATCATCTCATCAGAATTCAAACAGTAATGGTTTCTACGCTAATGACATCTATATATTGAAATTGTCTGCCTGGGTGTGTGTGTCTTTGTACTTTTCTCTACTAAACCACTCTGCCAATTTTACACCTATAGACTCGAAATTTGAAAAAAGGGGTATTTAGATTTGGGAACTCTTTTTAATCGATTTTCAGCCAGAAAGTTGGTTGTGAAGGGGTCAAATTTCAACAATTTGACCATTGAAAACTCTCCCAATCCTCTCTGCTTCTTTTGAGACTAAGCACTTCAAATTTTCTATGTGTGTTACTTGGATGTGAATAAAATTGTTAAACTTATTAAAGCACCATATGTAAAGGGGCAAAATTTATTTCAAATTAAAAAAAAAGACAATTGCAGTCTCTACCAAATAATCAAGCCAATTTTTGGTCTTAACATTTGACACGACAACATTTCAATATGTTTTTGGCAAAGAAGTTGTCTGCCAGAAGGTCAAAGTTCCAAAGATTTGATATTTGCCGTCTCTAGTAAACTATACCGCCAATTTTAAGTTTAAATATTTGAAATTTTACATAAAGTGTATTCAGACATGCTGCAAACTTTTAAATAAGTTTATGGGCAAAAATGTGTCTGGCCAAAAGTTCAAATTAGAAGAGTAGACCTTTGCCGACTCTGCAACATTCCTCAGGCAATTTTGTGCCTAAACACTTGAAATTTTAAATATATGTTACCTGGATATGAGTTAAACTTATATATATATATATATATATATATATATATATATATATATATATATAGTGATTCAATAAAAGTTTTTAAAAACTTTATTTAAATCATGGATATTTTATTATTCCAAGTAAGACAAAGAATACTTTAGACATTTTATCTTCTTATTCTATAGGGTTTCGATGCCTACCGTCTCTTCAGAGGAGAAAATATTAGCAAATAGATATAAAGGTCTTCACCCTATTTGCTAAAGTCAGTTTGACATGGAAAATCGTAATAAAAAATTGATTAAATAGAAGTCAAATAGCAGGGGAAATTGAAAAAAAAGTATATAAAGGTTTAGCTCCAAATTGTGCGGTAAAATCCAAGTTAACTATCCTTTAAAGCAGTGAGATAATTAGATCCAAGCTGTACATTGTGTAATCCACATCATACAGTAGAAGTCCAAGTTGGGCATATTTCTGGAGTAATTCTTCTTCATGGGCCGGTGAAAAGATTTTTATGGTCTGGTTGGAACTTTTTATTAAAGACATTTGTATTACTGAAATTAAACTTTTAATTACGAATATATATATATATATATATGTATATTTTACATAGAAGTCACAACATATAAAGGTTGGGAGGCCACTCGAGGATAAGCGTTATTGCGTGTACAGTAATCAATTGGATAATATCGTAGTAATCGTTAGTAATGGAGATTTGATAACTTGGATAACTTAAGGGGCCATTGTTTAAAACTTTCTCCTCAGAGGCTAAAGTCTGGACCTGAAGTACGTGGGTTTTTAGATTTTGATGTTACTTGATGGAACCTAAGTCGCTTTTATCTCTAATTTTGATATTACTATATATTATATACATTATACTAATCGATATTATAATTACGTTATTTGCATGAAAGAAAATATGTTTATGCGTATCATACAACCTGACAACGAAGGGAATATATATATATATATATATATACATATATATATATATATATATATATATATATATATATATATATATATATATATATATATATAAAACCGACTTCATATCTAGAAAATTCAGTCCGAGTCCAATGCTTTCAAGATTATTAAAGATTAACTCATAATATAGATGTTGAACTCCAATTTATTTTATTGAAATATTTCTACGTCTCGAACCAATCGAATTACCATATTTATTGGCTAACGGCGGTTTCTAAAGAAGTGAGACTATGCAAAACCGATCCTAACAATAGAAAGATCTCCGTTTTCATCGCAATTTTTTCATGACTCACTTATTGGTATGAGTATAACTATTGTAATGTATTCGCATATATGGCCGGTTAGGTTATGCGCATCATTCTACGTCAACATGACAGATTGCTCTGCAGTGAAATAATACAAGCTCGCGATGTTTTTAATGGTACCATTACCAAATAAACTATGTAAAGACGCTATTTTCGAAGAAGAATTAACATTTTAGAATGTATCACAAAGGGTTTCTGTCTCAAAGATATAATTTTACACACACCCACACACACACACTGACGTACACACACATACATACATACAAACATACATATATATATATATATATGTTGCGTTGTTTTATCATAAAGAGGGTCGTCTGTGATCGTCTAGTCAGTCGTAATGTCGTGTGATCGTCTAGCTGTTCTTTCTATTACATATGTTCATATGCCTTTAAGTGTGAATCTGTGTGTGACATGTCATGTATTTTTAGATATACCTTCTGCGTCTTGGATGTTGGTCCATCAGGAAAACTCTCATCTTGGAGGGGAGACTGGTACTTGTTCTAGACGAATATTCATTCACTGCAACAAGTTGAATTGGTTTTATAGTTTTATTTCACTTTCCAGATGTCTCGCAGAAGATGGAAAGTGTATCTCTGGCTTGCATGGTACTCTTGGTCTCGTTTCTACACACGTCAGCGCCCGCCCAAACCAAATCTCCACGATTCAGCTAACCTGATCCCGTGACTCACACGCAATCCGATCAGCTGATCCTGACTTCCGGTCAACGTGTCTCAATATAATTTACACCTCTCTCTTTCTCTCTCTCTCTCTCTCTCTCTCTCTCTCTTGATCGATTCTCTAACATAAGGACTTCCCTATGTGTGCGGAATCGTCGTGGCCGAACGATTCTGTCAATTTCTTTGTCTATATTATTATTGGTCTATATCTCTCTGTCTATATAACACGATATATACGATATATTGGGAACTTTGACCTTTGGAGGCAATTTGCTTTGATATTAAGACGGTATAATGGTCAGCACTAAATAAATTGGAACCACGGACTTCATTTTGCATAAAAATAAAATCTACAATATTTTCCCAAGCCCTAATACTTGGGTGAGTTTTGTCTACTAACATAGTGAGGATTTTCCACACGTTGTGTTTGTGGTTCGTAAATGGCTGATGGATAGTTCGTTGTGGTAGGCACAAATGGCTAGCCAAAATTCTTAAGTAAACATCCTGCAAGGTTTGGTTTTCTGCTGGTTTAAAGAGCAAGTCTACTCAATCTAACCTAAAAATTTCGAAAAATTTGAAGGGTGATTCTCCAAGGTTTGCTTTGTGAAAGCAGTTGATGCGATTTTTGGTAAACTTGAAAAGCTTATAGCAAATGACGCTTTTATTAAATTTTAAATAAAAGTTCATTAATTATACTTCTGCTATACATTAATCATACAGATTATAGTTCAAAATGAAAGTACATTTGCTTTAAAGTGACGCGTTACATTTTATTCAATCTCTCTGTCTTCAACTGTGTCTCTAAGTACATATATATATATATATGTATATATACAGGAATAACTACACACACGCAAATATATCAATCTATATATCTATAAAAGTAAATGTGTCTGTGTCTGTGCATTTTCCTACGCAAAAACTCTGTCAATTTTAAGTCTACAGACGGGAAATTTGATATACATGGTACTGAAATTTGGGAAAATCTTTGAAATCCGTTTTCGGACAGTAATTTGGCTGTGGTCAAAGTTAAACAATTTAAACTTTGAGAACTCTACCAAACTTCTCCGAGAATCTTATGTCTAAACACTTGAAATTCTAGAAATAGGTTTCTTGGACATGGATCTAACTTAATAACCTGATTCGAACCCCAAACAATAAAGATCAAACAGTCATACTAGGTGTCAAATTTTTAAAAAAATTGACCGCATTTTTTTCTTTTTTTTTTTTTTTTTTGCTCAATATACACCTCCAACCACCTGGGCAACGCCGGGGTGAAATGCTATAATATATATATATATATATATATATATATATATATATATATATATATATATATATATACCTGTGTGTGTGTGTGTGCGTGTGCGTGTGCGTGTGTGTGCATGTGTGTTTGTACTTCGGGTTTGTATTAAAATATATGCTTAAGTAATATAGCTCATGTTGTATCGTTTAAATTATTTTAAATTTTTTTCGTATGCTTGCCTCCCAAGATGGAATAAATCAATTCAAAATCATATTTTTTTAATAATGAGTTAAGGAACATATTTTGGGATCTGAATGGCCTTTGTTAAAGACGATCAAATATCAGTAAAAAGATACATGTTTGATAACGAGATATTGGTTGCGTCACCTTCGTTAAACAGTGAAGTAGAAAATAATTAATATAATTATAATATCATACACTGTTATGTTCTTTAATTATTCAAATGCGACTAATTAATACATAGGGTTCTAGAAATAGAGTGTTTACCAAATTATTTAAAACTGTTCAACTACTTTTTAAATGATAAGTAAACTAAATGGAATTATTAAGTGAGAAAAGAACATTGAATCAGTCAAACTATCTCAAAGAAACTTATTAAAATTGGCTTTAACATTGTTAGACTAATATTCATATAGTGATATAATTGTAATATTTGGAGGTGCCAGTTGTCAAAGACAAGGATCGACTACCTGAGTGTTCCAAGTTAGACATTGTTCGTTTCACTAACCATTTTACCATAGGAGATTGGTAACCTTCTCGTGATCCCTTATATAAGTTACCGATGTCTTTCTAGAAAGTATTCTGACTTAAAAAAATATCGGAGAAACTAATACCAACAATAGGATGTTCGATATGATGATGATAACAATGTTGATGACAATTTTTTTTTTTTTATTCAATTGTAGGCCAATAAAAAAAACAAATAATATTCGGTAATCTATGCGGCAAACTTCAAACATTACAATCCTTTCCACATATGGTCTGTAAAATTGAAAGAACTTGAAATAGTTCGTATTGGTTTTGCGTTGTTGCGAAAAGTTGGCATAACGTTCTTATTCATTTATTCAGATTAGGTCGTTTTTTTCTTTCAATATCATGAAAAGAGAATCGAGATATGTCCAGGCTCGATTGTATGAAGGAATTATTTAGTATTCGTTTTGGTGTGTTTTTATATTATTCTACAAGCAGGTCACCGTAAAATACGCATGAGTATTATATTTTAATTAATGAAGACTTCTTATATTTAAAAAAACGTTGGTATTAAAAATAACGTTAAATTCCGTTTTAGAGAACGAAGTAAAAAAAACTGAAAGAAACTGAGACATGTGCATGCGAGCACTGTGTTAATTTTACATATTTCACATCGTGTGAGTAGGAAAATATACTCCAGCTGAAATCGGAAGCAAAACTTAAAGACAGTGAGTTAAGTACGACAACCATTAGGCAACCTTGGTATGATCTTTATGCTCTATCGGTGAAACAGTTAGCACACAGATAAAAATTCGACGACGCCCTCGTCCCCATTTTTTTTTTCCCCCTGTGCCTCCATCTCGTTTTTTTTTCGGATAAAACCGGTTAAAATCATTTCAACTTTTCTGAATATCTTAGATACCAAATGTCAAGTATAGCGACCAATTATCAGTTGAGTATATAGGTTGATCAGTATCCTCGCACGCACACATTATCATGTATATATATATATATATATATATATATATATATATATATATATATATAAATGTAATTCTTGAACGAGCTTATATATATGTATATATATACATATATGTTATATATATGTACATATATATATATATATGAGCTCTTTAGTATTATTCACTTTTAAATTTATATCGAAATCGTAAGAATGACGATTTGTTGAAGATTTTTCATTTTAAACACATTTGTACATAGAAAGATAGATAAATCCCAATCCATATTTTTTTCATGGAGAATTGAACAATATTTTATTATATTTAACATCAACGGGATCGTTTATTCCCGTAATGAGTCAATGATTCACATAGATCGCCTAATGACTTATTTTGATTTTACGGATATGAATTTATGAGATTATCAGATGAAAATTATACCTGGGGTAGCCAGCTACAACACCATAAACGTTAAAAATATCAAAACTTAGAAGGTATTCAACTCGAAACAAACACCAGCACGTAGACTAAGTATCCATAAAAACGTATCTTGCGGGAATTCTAAGAACTTGAATGCAATAGTTCAAAACATAGAAGGTGTTCAACTCGAAACAAACACCAGCACGTAGACTAAGTATCCATAAAAACGTATCTTGCGGGAATTCTAAGAACTTGAATGCAATAGTTCAAAACATAGAAGGTGTTCAACTCGAAACAAACACCAGCACGTAGACTAAGTATCCATAAAAACGTATCTTGCGGGAATTCTAAGAAATTGAATGCAATAGTTCAAAACATAGAAGGTGTTCAACTCGAAACAAACACCAGCACGTAGACTAAGTATCCATAAAAACGTATCTTGCGGGAATTCTAAGAACTTGAATGCAATAGTTCAAAACATAGAAGGTGTTCAACTCGAAACAAACACCAGCACGTAGACTAAGTATCCATAAAAACGTATCTTGCGGGAATTCTAAGAACTTTAATGCAATAGTTCAAAACATAGAAGGTGTTCAACTCGAAACAAACACCAGCACGTAGACTAAGTATCCATAAAAACGTATCTTGCGGGAATTCTAAGAACTTTAATGCAATAGTTCAAAACATAGAAGGTGTTCAACTCGAAACAAACACCAGCACGTAGACTAAGTATCCATAAAAACGTATCTTGCGGGAATTCTAAGAACTTTAATGCAATAGTTCAAAACATAGAAGGTGTTCAACTCGAAACAAACACCAGCACGTAGACTAAGTATCCATAAAAACGTATCTTGCGGGAATTCTTGAACTTGAATGCAATAGTTTAAACAGTGTTGAATTAATACACTCACTACAAACAGAAGTCTATATAGGGGGAGGCATGGGCACAAGGTAATCTGAACAGACAAAGGAGTTTTATTGCCATAGCGGTCGCGACACGTTTACAAATGCGTCGCTAAGTATTTCATCTATGTTTTAAACTGCCTGCATAAACGTATAATTATACAGAAAACAGTAATAAAGATAGAACATGCAATCTAAAAAAAGGAAGCAACCTGCCTTCACCTTCTTTACATTAACCAAACTGAAAACCAAACAAAATAAATCACAAACACATTAACAATATTTTTAGCCGCGTGGAAGCAACTATAAGTCACTCGGTCGGTCGGTCGGTCGGTCGGTCTGTTGGTCTCTCCGTAACACTTTTGTGCTTCGCCTTTTGGCCAAGATCAAAGTGTAATATCTGTTCCGGTAGATACTGCAAGAAAAGACCATATGTGGGGGCAACCCCAGATATAAGACCTTGGTCAATGTAGGGGCAATCCTTCATGCCAATTGTAAGTATCTAGTTCCCCTCCTTCCCAGAGAGTTGGTCCTCATTTCCCCTTCACTCCTCACATTAAAAATCGGCTTTGTGCCTTATTTGTCCGGTGGGGGAGCAAATAAATACCAACACTACATATAAGATCTTGGTCAATGAGGGGGAATCCCTTTATACCAATTGTCACTATTCAGCTCCCCTACTCCACGGGGAGTTGGTCCCCATTTTTCCTTCACTGCTTACATTAAACATCGGCATTGTGCCTAATTTAACCGGTGGAGGAGCAAATAAATACGAACCCTTCATACCAATTGTCACTATCAAGCTCCATTACTCCCCGGGGAGTTGGTCCCCATTTCCCCTACACTCCTAACATTAAAACGCGGCCTTGTGCCTAATTTGCTGGATGGAGGAGCAAAAAATACCCTTTTCCTGGTCTTTAGGCCAAAATCAAAGTATAGTATCTGTTCTTACTACATGCTGTACTTATATTTGTACCTTTATGATATAAAGTGGGGATCACTTTTCTGTATTAATTTAATGAATTTGACCTTTGAGAACTCTAACAAACTCCTCCGACAATTTTGCGTCTAAAGAGTTGAAATCTTAAATATAGTTTCCTTGGACATTGATCTTACTTAATAACTTTATTAGAGTCCAAACCTATAAATTTTAAGGGGGCATAATAGGAGCCAAAGTAAAAAAAAAAAACATTAACACTTCTTTTTGTTTGTTTTTGTTCAGCATACACCTCCAAACACCCGAGCAACGCCGGGCACCCATGCTAGTATATATATATATATATATATATATATATATATATATATTCATGAGGGGAAAAATGGGCAAGAGTGAAAGAAGCAAGACATCGAATTTTTGTTAATTTTAACTAAAAATTTCTATTTAGCAGATCATTATTATTATAGATTAAAATAATAAGTGGAAAACCCAATTCTAAAAATGGTAAGATCGTATCTTGGCGAGGATATAAAAAACCGAATTGCATGATTACTGCAATCCAAAATTACTTACAAGCAGATTTTTGGTATTTTAAGACGAGAAAATCTGAAGACATCTCTTTTTGCAGTGAAGCGAATTGGTCAAATATTCGAAGTCGAATCCACGGTAAAAATGACACCTGGATCTGGTTGCCCTAGGGCATCCACTGTAAAGGACGACCACAGGATTAAATTAACTGTTTTGAAGGATCAAAAGAAAACTTATGTTGACCAGCGCAAAGAATACAAAACCAGGGCGCGGAATTCTATTTCTAGATATACAGTATCTAGACGAATTAAAATAATGGGATTTTCTTCTAAAAGTATCCAAAGAAACTGTTTTTGTTTTTTTTTCTAAGAAGAATATCAGAGATAGAAAGAGACTTTTCTCGTATTATGGCAAGAATGGTACAGACTTGTTCTAGAATGTTTTCTGGTTAGATAAATCAAGATTTTGTATTGTTAGTGATGCTCCCGATCGGTACATTTGAAGATCTGGAGAAAGAATTTTGCCAAGTTGCATAAAAATTAAAGTTAAACATGGGAATGAGGAGATTATAGTATGGGACACTTTTACTGAAACAGGAGTTGGGGAACTTATTAGATGAAAGAAATCAATCAACGCAGTATCCAGAAGCTGGAAGTATCATCAGAACATTATTTTTCAACAGGATAATACCCTCTGCACACACTGCTAGATTAAAAAAAAAAACATGGTTTTCTGATAATTCAATTGATGTGGGGTCTTGGCCGGGTCAAAGCTGAGATTTAAACCCAATCGAGAATATTTAGTTAATAATATCTCGTGTATTGGCTGGAATAATTTTTTCGAATAATGACAAACTGTGTGAAGCTGTGCAAAACGATTGGAATAGCATCTCCTCTTCATAGAGTCCCAATTTGGTTGAGGGCATGTCTAAAAGAATTGATCTTTTTAAGAAACCAAAAGGGAATTCGACTGGATACTAATGATTTATTAAAGTAAATATCTTGTTCTGTGTTATTAGTCTCGTTTAAGTTTCCTTGTTTAATAGTTATTGGTTCAATATAGTTTTAAGCGCAATAAAATGTATAAAATTTGTTTGGCCCATATATTTTTTTTGTTCACGAATGTATACCTAAGAATAATGTAATGCGATAGATCTACTGGTATGGAAATCTAGTAATTATTGGTCTTAAAAAATATTATTGGCTGTAATTTTTTATAAAGATAATCCCTGATAAATGAAACTTGCTCAATATACCAGATAGAACAAATAAATCATAATCTAGTAATATAAATTTTATGCCATGAAATGTTTAAATTTCAAATCTAGAATGTTTATTACAATGCAAGACAAAGAATACACTTCAATACGTATGTCTCCTAAACCTACAGTTGTTCGCTGTCTACCCATCTTCTCAGAGAAGAAAATATTAGCAAATATTATAATGGCTTGTACCTTATTGGCTAAATACTGTAAACATAGAAAATCATAATTGAAAGTTTTTCTTTAAAATGTTTAATAATAGAGTAAGGGATATTACATATTGGTTAAAAAATGAAAAGGATATTGGATTTCACATCCAAATTGTATGGTAAATTCCGAAATGAGAGACTTTGGCAGCAGTGAGATAAAGGGATCTGATCCGTATTTTGACGTAATAAAATTTAAATTATTAAAGCATGGTATATGTATATATACATATATATATATATATATATATATATATATATATATATATATATATATATATATATATATATATATAGTAATTTATAGAATATATATGGCGATTAAGCTACACTGAATATTCTGCGTTTCATCCAACTATAGGATTCGTCAGGCTTATGCGCGAATTCTGTCGTTGCTTCTTGTTTTTTATATATGTTGAGGATTTCTAGTTGGCCAATCAGCTTTCTAGTATCCACCGCGCCCCTCCCTATTAGCCAATGGGGATGCATTTTATCAAACAAAGGATCTGTTTTAGAACTAGGTTAGTGGTTTTAGGTGGCCGTTCTCCTTTTTTTATACATATAAATATACCTATGTGTACATAATAGTGCACATATATATACATATATATATACATATATGTGTGTGATCGTTTATGTATATTTATGTTTATTTAATTTATTTATTTTTTTGTTTTCTATTGTTATTGTTAGTTTTAAAGCTATTTTGTATCGCTATCCTAGAGTAAGTTTTATTTTGTGAACACAGTTGTTTGCTATTTCCCGCCTACAGTTTAATAGATGTTGAGGTTCTTTAAAGTACAGAATAGAAAATTTTTCATGGAGCCATAATTTACATGGGTCGTCTAAATGTTTGCATGTGGTAGCTTGTCTTATTATTTTCCATTCGACTACCGGCGAATGCCCGCTTTCTTTGAGTTCCCAGTATTTATTCGCTAGTGTTGGTTTTATACGGTGTTTTTTTTATTTTTGAATGTGATGTTGTGGTCATAGTATCGGGTTTTGAAATCTAAGGAATTCATGCTTATGTAGTATTTCTTGTTATTTGGGTTTTCTTTCGCAAATATTGTTGCTTGATAAACTACGCTTTTTGTTAGACATTTTTTTGGACTGGGCAAAGTGTGCGGTGTCTACAATTGGATTTATCTTGTTCGTTATTAGTATTTTTATTTATGGTATGGTTGTTCTTGTCCGGGGTTGGTTTGTTATTATTATTATTATTATTATTATTATTATTATTATTATTATTATTATTATTATTATTATTATTTCTGCTACTGTTGGTTTTATTTCTGTCATGGTGTCTACTTTTTTATTGTTTATTTTGTTATTGTTTACATTGTTTTCATTTAGTATTTTGTTATTATGCGCCTTAATTATCATCTCTAAATGTTCGCAACAACTGTAAGATAACATTAAGGTATTTTTATTGAAGATTTTGTGTAAGGGGTTGGTTGCGGGAAAGTGTTTTTTCAATAAGATCTAGAAATTTCTTGCCAAGTTTTGTTTTTAACATTTGATTGTATGGGGCCGTATACCAAATTATAGTTCTTTTTCTTCTGTTTTTAATTTTATTATAGTTGTTGGTGTTTTGTTGCTTATATTTGATGGCGATATTTTTGTATCCACTATTTTTAAATAGCTTTAAAACTAACAATAACAATAGAAAACAAACAAATATATAAATTAAATAAACATAAATATACATAAACGATCACACACACACACACACACATATATATATATATGTATATATGTATATATATGTGCACTATTATGTACACATAGGTATATTTATATGTATAAAAAAATTTAAAAAATGGAGAACGGCCACCTAAAACCACTAACCTAGTTCTTAAACAGATCCTTTGTTTGATAAAATGCACGCCCATTGGCTAATAGGAAGGGGCGCGGTGGATACTAGAAAGCTGATTGGCCAACTAGAAATCCTCAACATATATATAAAACAAGAAGCAACGACAGAATTCGCGCATAAGCCTGACAGATCCTATAGTTGGATGAAACGCAGAATATTCAGTGTAGCTTAATCGCCATATATATTTTATAAATTACTAACTAGATCTACCTACGTATTGAGCACTTTGAAGTAAATACTTAAAGTTTACGCATAAATCTATATTTTCGTATATTAAATTTATGTGAATAAATAAAGTAGTTATATATAATATATATAGTAAGTTATAAAATAAGCTACACTGAATATATGTATGTGTATATATATATATATGTGCATACATGTATGTACACACATACATATATATATTTATATATAAATTAGCATTAAAAAAAACTAACCTAGATTTAAAACAGATCAAGAAACTAGATATCCAGGCTAAATAGAGCACACACAAAGGAACAGGTCAACCAGAGGGCAAATAGGCCTTTGTTCGATAAGTGCATGCTCATTGGCTGATAGGAAGGGCGCGGTGGATACCAGAAAGCTGATTAGCTAATTAAAATCTCAATAGAAGATGCATATATAAAAACGACAAACAACCACAAAATTCGCGAAGAAGAGTCCTAGAGTGGATGAAACGCGGAATATTCAGTGTAGCTTAATCGCCATATATATTTTATAACTTACTAACTAGCTCTACCTACGTATTGAGCAATTTTGAAGTAAATGCTTAAAGTTTACGCATGAATTTATACTTTCGTATATTAATTTTATGTGAGTAAATTAAGTATATATATATATATATATATATATATATATATATATATATATATATATAATGGAATCACAAGACTAAGGAAAAAAACAAACACACAAACAAACAAATAAACGGGTATGTCCCATTAGAGAAATATCTAACTGTTTATTAATCTATCACTCCTCCCCTCATTACATAATTACTTTGCAACCAAGTTATTGGTCTGTCTGGTGTATATAATGTCCGTTAGTGGTATGGAACGTTGCTTAATTTGTGGATAAATACCTCCCCTTTTCAAAAAGAAAAAAAAGAATATATTAAAGATGGATTAAGAGACAAAGACCGCGGATATAGGTTAGTTTATTTATATATGAAAGGGAAAACTAAAATTGATAAATGTTATCAACATCATCCGGACTGAGATAAAAAATGCTTACACAGGACAGGCGAGTTAGAATGGAAGTAAGTTTATGTTCCTTCTTACTCTGAAAAAGAATTTATAAATTTCCGTGTGCGTGCCCTCCATTTAACAACTCTTTATATATATATTTATATATATGTATATATATATATATGTATATATATGTATATATATATATATATATATATATATAGATATATATAGATAGATAGATATGCGTGTATGTGTGCAAATCCGACTGTTATATATATATATATATATATATATATATATATATATATATATATAATTAAAATTATTCATATTTTTGGGGGAAAAAAGGAAATCCAGGAAAGCATTCTATTATAAGGCCAAGCCGAAAATAAGAGCGTATTATTTCATTTACAGAATGTTTAAATGAGATAAGTTGTTGGTAACGTCGGTTTCTAACCCGATAATTAATGACCGCTTTAGAGATACCCATATCAAGCTCTCTTCAACCAATACTCATCCTTGTCATCGTCTTTAATAGTTTCTTCCTTTGGAGTGATTGACTTTTGATCGCCATCCCTATTTTTTTTTGCTTCGATAACTATACTGACATGCAGAAGTTTAAATGAAACATACTTGAGGATGAGTATTGGCTGAAGAGAACTTGATATGGGTTTCAAAAACGGTTCCCAATTATCGGGATTGACACCGACGGTACAGATGACTTATCTCATCTAAACTTAATATATCTATATTTCAGATGAACTTGAATATGCAACCTGTAAAAAATATGAGGATACGCGTTACAGAGATGCGAAGTTGTTAAGTTTACTGAGTTAGAGGTAAATGATGAACTTTCCTGGTACTAACTATTGTGGAGCTTTTACAAGTGATTTCCCTAAGAAACGGCTAAATGATATTGGTGCATGTTGTCGTACACACGATTACGATACACCTGTCATGAACATTAAAAAAAAATGCTTGGTGTATTATTGATCATATTGAAAAACATGTTCATACTAAACCTATACCTTCAACTATTTTCAAAGAAACGATTACAGTTACAGTTGCAACAACGCCAACCAAGAAACGACAATCAAGTACAGGAGCAACAGACGATGGATCAGATAGACGGACGCTTATAAAAAAGGCTCCTTTGACAAAATACAATTTTAAAATACACACTTACCATATCGGCTGCCTTAAGTCTTAAATCAGACATGATATAAGATAGGCAACAAGCAATCAAATAGGTTTGAATGCAAAATTGTATTATATAAATCTCATCTGTTGGTTAGTAAGTATGTATGTATGCATGTATGTCTCACTGAAATTTTCGACAATCGCGACCAATACTGGCATAATTGATATTGTCTGATACCTCAGACCGACAAATATCCAAAAATTGGTCAAAAGCAGATATTTCTTCACCCTAAACTAGGCCGTTGTCTACAAAAAGAAATCGAATATTTCGCATGCCAACCTCTCCATTGGATTGACTAGGCTTAATTTCAACACTCTCGACTTGAAATCGCGCAATGGAGACATCGGTTAAGACGGGTTTTATTTTTTTTGGGGGGGTCTCCTTCGAGTTACGGGTTCGGGCTTGCCTGCTTACTACCACTTTTTTCTTTCCTTCTTCATCCAAACTACCTACTGTTGTTTTTATACCGTTGCACTACACCTACCTTCTTTTTTTTTAATCCCTCTCCGCTCCTTGGGGTTCTTTACACGACCGGGGCAACGCCGGGAAACCCCGCTGCTATACCTTCTTTTAAAACACCTTTCTTCACCCGAGCTACCTTCTGTTGTTTGGATCCCCCTGCCCCCAACCGCGTTTCCATACAAATTCTCTCCAAAGCCGCTCTACGCCGGGTACACTCGCTAATAAATGCTAAAAGTTAAAAGCAACCCTTTATCTCATATAATAGATGTACACAAACACACACATACACACGCACACACACACACACACACATATATATATATATATATATATATATATATATATATATATATATATATATATATTACAGAAATATTGATTCTATAACGTTCATAGAAGCATAGTACTCTTTTATATTAATTGAGGACTTTTCTAGATTATGTCAGCAAAATGTTCAATACTCATTCACAGACAGTGATAATTTAAAAATGATAATCAAAACCTACAATAACATGTTCTAGTTAGACACCTGAATGTGTTTTGTACTTCTGGAAAGACAGCATACACCCATGCATGATGCATTGTTGCCACAACTGAACTGAGTTATCTCCTACTTATTTCCAACCAACGGACAGTGTCCATGAAGAATTCGCCAATCTAATCTGTTCTGCAATATCAACCAACTTCCAATCCCTGTCCTTTCGCTGCGGTGTTGAATCCCTCTACCTTGTTTAGAACTACTTTCATTGAAATGCACTTTAACGAAATAATCGTATTGTTTCTCCTAGACGTTCATACCCCGCACTAACCCGTTAAAGAGTATAATACCACACCTTTATTATAGAAATTTCTAGATTCACATAAGCTTTTTTTACTTTAATAGTGTCTTCCCTTGGAGTGATAGACTTTTGATCGCCATCAGTATATATATATATATATATATATATATATATATATATATATATATATATATATATATATTGCTTAGAAGACTGTACTGACCTGCAGAAGTTTAAATGAAACTTTATATAAAGATGACTTTAAATAGTAGCTCCGACTTTTTGCATGCTGCTACCAGAGCAGGCTGCCAGAACATATTGGCTTCCTGAGACGAAACCCATCTAACATTGATGCTTTTTTTTTCAGCTTCCTTTTTCTAAACTTAAGTATGTTCTACAAAACCAAACACAACAACCACCTTTTCCCCCTTTTCCTCTTACAATTCCCCCTTTCTCTTTCTATATCCCTTCCTTTCTGACTTGTTCCATAACTTAAAATGCACCAAACATTAATACTGTAACACTTTTTTCCTATCCCAGTTCAAAACCCATTCATGTTCTGCATGGCAGGGGATGCAAACGAAAAGATCCACCATAAACCAACAAAACCAAACATTACAAAGTATTGTTGAAGATACAAAATGCTTGAAGAATAAAAACCTTCTATAAAATAACTGGATTCGGTATTAAATAGCCGGAAAGGGTTGATATGCCGTAAAACAAAACAACCAAACCAAACCAAATCTTTAAAGTAAACAAGAACAGAAAACAAGGAACAAAACTTGAGTAAACATATGATATGTGTAGTTAATACAAAATTAAAAATAAAACCCGTCCAAAACATTAAACAATGAACATGGCAAAATAAGTATATACAAACCAGAAAAATAAGTAACGTAAACCACAATCGAAATTATAAAAAGATATATATAAGAATTTTTTAATGGAGATAAAAGTGTCATGAGAGAATTCCCGCATATTTCTTCTATTACACAATATGTAAGATCTTTAATTGTCTGTATTTTTGAGATGAGGTGTTTTCATTGATTGAGATTGTCGGACTGACTTCCTCATCTTACTTGTTATGGTCACAACGTTTCGGCCGTTTTACCTTCCGGCCTTCATCAGGTGATTTGTCTCGAACTGGAGAACCGTTTGTTAGGAGTCTCGAACCCAACCCTTTATTATTATTACGGGGGTACCGTGTTCGGACTCCAGCTAGGCTCTGGGACCTAGTTGCTGATTTTCTGTTTTGAATTTTACTTTTTACTGCCTTCGTTCAGGACTGAACTCAGCACCTTTTGGGTAACTGTAAACTCTGATACAACGTCTAGGACAACTCGGCCATATGTCACTAAGTAACATTCAAAACAGAGAAAAACGGCCGAAACGTTGTGACCATAACAACCAAGATGAGGAAGTCAGTCCGACAATCTCAATCAATGTAAGATCTTTGTTTACAAGTCTACAATATTTTCATATAGAAGCCCGAATAATATAAAATAACACATTGAATAAGCAGTCTTTAATTAACAAATATAATGATGAAAAATACCTTCTTTAGCAGACAAGACAAACTTACACAATTTTTAACGAACAGTTGATGGGACACAAAAGAAAGAAAACGTTAGTTAATTGTTACATGAAAAAAAATATTGATGGAAACACGAAACAATATGTAGGCGGCACGTGGATGTTATGGCTGACCAGGAAACAATAAGTTTCTTCCGGGAAAGTACTAAATGGTATCACCTAAATAGTCTCTGACTGAAGACACGGAAAATCAATTAAGCATGACTCATAAGATAATGTAAAGTTTATCCAAACGTTGGTTTACTCAATCAATAAAAGCACTAGAACACAAATAAATCTAAAATTATGAAGATAACTTACTGTATCGTGATACAATGTTTTTTTTTTTTTATTTTTTTATTTTTTTTTTTTTGCATCTAGTCTGATGCACTATAGCGTCTACTGTCGTTATATTTCATTTTTAGATTTGCCGCATCGTTGGCAGTTGCCTGTGATTTCTCCTTTCATCCCATTGTCCATCTCTCTTTTTTCTCTTAAAAGTTAATGCTGTTTTTGACATTTGCGCCTCTGTCTATGCGATCGGATGCCTCTAACAAGAATTTTTGTGGATAAATAGCACAATCTGTCAGGCCTTCGTTGAAGGTGACCTTGTATATGGCTTCCTTCAATCTTGACAGACTATGGATACTCACTATAAGGGTGCCTGCACGTGATTTGGGGTTGGGGGGTGAGAGTTGCGCAATCTCAAACCAAACCTCTCCTAAGCAGTCGCTGTTGAACACCAATGGCAAGTGGCGGTCCAGATGACTGGAAACAATGCCGAGATAAGCGGAAAGCAGATACAGCGCATAGAATTCCAAAATGGTCTAAGGAGAACCACTGTGTGAACGTGATTATGCCGTATACATGTGTCCTTGTAGAGCATAGTTATCGGTCCAGTATCCCATGTCGCAAAGGGCAGCTCGCTGTATTGTATATACTTTGAGAGATTACCGTCTTCCATCTTACACACATAATCGAGAAAATATATAATAAATGTATAACTTGATTTATTGCAGCATTAAGAATTGATTATATAAGTTTTTCACATGCTTTTCCCGTTAAGGGAATTTTTCTTTTTTCTTTTCCTTCAAAAATGTTATTTTGTCAAAAGTGGGTTTATTCATAAAGTCTGAAGAAATGCTGGTTTTGGAAAATTTTCAAACGATATAATGTTTTAAATTGTTCCACCGGACATGGAAACACTTGTAACGTAAAATGAAATACACTTTTTGTTGCCATAAACACCCTTTTTGAAGTCTTGTTTTGTCTTCCACAGTATATAAATGCTCAATTATGAAATATGATAATTTTGAAGCTTACTCCTTGAGTCAACTTTTTCTGTCTGGCTTAAAATTCATTGGTATCTGAAAACTTACTGAATTACACGAACTCAGTATATTACATATAAGTCTCTCTCTCTCTCTCTCTCTCTCTCTCTCTCTTATATATATATATATATATATGTATATATATATAAGAGGGTATATATATATACATATATATATATATGTATATATATATATATATATATATATATATATATATATAAATATATATATAAGAGGGTCGTTCCAAAAGTAAAAGGTCCTGGATATGACCTTAAACTATATCCGATGGTGAGGCCCCAGCTTGCAGGCTTTGGGGAGTATAGAGCCACCCCTCAATTTGCATTGCTCCCAGGTTAACTCTGGCCCGGAGTATCAGTACCTGTTAGGATCCCAACTATGGGTTAAATAGAAACTGACTTGAAAAAAAACCCAATTTTATTCTATTAAAAAAAATTGTTCTTCAAAATAACCTGAAAAGGGTTGATATGCCGTAAAACAAAAACAACCAACCAACCAAAAGTGTGAACTATGTTTTTACCCAAGAAATCAAATGTTTTAGTGCTACAAAAATTGGCAGATGGAATATTTACGGACAAGATAAACAAGCGTGTGTGCTCCAGAATTTAATTTTCTAAAGAGTCATTCCTCATTTTCACGGTTTTTTTTCAACCCTCTTTTCATTCTTTGCTTATAAAACTCCTGAACATGCTTTATCAAATCCATATCACCATTCTGAAATCGATTTTTTTTTACTTGTACTGACAACGAGTGTATCGATATCTAAAACGTTTCAAACGTACCGATGAATGATAATCAGTTAAATCTTTTTTTTTTTTTTTTGTATTAGGGTAATTCAATGGCACATAGGCTTCTTACACACTTCCAGGACAAGGGTTGTTTTCATATAATCTCACACCGCAAAAACAGTGAGATGAAACGTTCTGCTCATAAATGCATACATTCAATCATTTTAACAATACAAGTTGAAGCGCCTTGCTGATCTATTAAGACGGGATAAAAACAAAAGAACTAATAACATTTGGAGGTCACTCGTAGGTATGTCATTTTTTATCAAACTGAAAATAAAAAAGGTGGAATTATTTCACACATAATATTTTATTAGATTTTTTTATGTCATCGTCTGAATTTTTATTATTTTATTTCTATTACGTCTTACCACTCTTAAATTTGTAAAAAAAAAAAAAATCGTCGTCTATGCCTAAGTTACCATTCAAACTAAAAGAATATGCAATGCAATGTGCGATCCCCAGGAGATTGACATGTAACGTCATACTACAATAAAGTTCTATCCAACAGTAACTTTTAATTGCCTGTGTCAAACCACATATCTTTAAACATAAATCCTCCTACGAACTACAGTCTGTCTAAGATATGCTGATCGACATCGGAAAACATTATAACTGGGAACCGCAATATTCAAAATTTAATTGAAATGTCACTGGAAATAATTGGAATTCTTCGCAGGAATACTTCTTCGATACATGTTCATGTAGACTTAGATACGAATCTTTGACTACCTGTCTCGAGAAAGTCCGGAAATCCTAGTGAGCGCCATTTCCCAAGCAGCATGTTTTAAGCTCGATTGTTACGCGTGGACGTTGAACACGGCGCACTAGGTGGCACAAATGTGTTTAGAATCACATTAGGATAATTGTAAGATCCATTTGAAAAAGAAACTGTGTCAATATTTCTGTATGTTCATTTTTTATGTGTATATTACTTTGGTTGTCCTGTTGATATGTTGGTAAAATATGTGACAATAATTCTTCGACATGTATTGCAATAAAAAAGAAATAAATGAAGTGAATTATTAGTATAAATACTTAGCATTTTCGGTGATTCGATAAAGTATTAAACTCCTGTGTACGAGCTCATTACAAGCAATTCTTGTAATTATATACGGTACTAGCAAGAGCCGCATACCGACGTTGCTCAGTCGAAATATGACTTAAAATCAGAACATATGCTTTAAATGGCCTCCACCGATAATAAATTAATTTACAGTTGCTAATAGAAACCATAGTTGGCCCTATAGAAGAGAGAACACTGGCGGTCAAAATGAAATTACCTTGGTCAACTGTCGCGCATTATTTGACACTGGAATCCAACGGGAGTCAGTTTCTGCCATTGTCAGCACAGGTGTTAACTGGATATTTGTGTTGGTTGAGCGGCCGCCTCTTTTTTGATACTGATTTTTACTAATGAGCACAACCCGTCTCAGCAACTTGCAGTCACTGGCAGTCATGACCAGTATGGGATTTAAAACTGAAGATGTCTGTCTTCAAAGGTCGGGTATTGTTTCGCACTGTAACGGAAACCGGTGGTTACTGGGGGTTAAATCATTTTTGGTGCGATTATTTCCGTGTATTTCAAGGCCTTCATGAGACATCTATTAAATGAAATCGCTTGCTTTGAATTGTTCAGAACTCTCATACAATGGCGTCTGCTGTCATCCAATACTGCCCATTGTCATCCAGTGGCAAGTACTATCATCCAATAACGGGCACTGTTAGACACTGGCGATTATGACGTCATGGACGGTAACGGGAATGAGTGTTTTTAAAGCTGGCTTCGCTCTAATTGACAGTAACGGTCGCTACCAGATAAATCGCTTGTATTGAATTGTCGGGCACAATTATTAATTGGCGGGTACTGTTATCCCGTAGCAAATACTGTTGGTCTACATCTCTAGACGTGTAAGCCATGTTTAGTTTCAGAACAGTTTTCGATGGTTCGTTGTTCTAAACAAGTCTTAAGAGGTGACTGGTTTGCAGTAGACAGAACAGTGTCCGATGGTTCGTTGTTATAAACAATCTTGAGAGGTGACTGCTTTGCAGTACACAGAACAGTTTCCGATGATTCGTTGTTACACACAAGTCCTGAGAGGTGACTGGTTTGCAGTAGACAGTTCCACAGAGCAAAAGATCCTTACCGTGTCGAGACAGAAAAACATGCGAAATTGCTACAGAAAAGGTTTAATATTTACGGAGCATTCTGGTTTCTGATTGGTTGGTAGCAGAACGTGAATTAATTCGATTCGTCAGTTCCTAGCATCGTTTATAAATAAAATCGCCCGACTGTGTGGGATCATACCCCATTATGAATCTCTCATGAGGGGATGTGTCTTCTACCGGCTTCGGGTGCAGGAAGACAGGGTAGAAGTACTCGTCAAGGATCCGTTCTTGACACTCAGCCCGAAAGGTGAGGGGTCGGGAACCGGCCCAACACCTGTCGGACTGAGCTACACCGCCTGGGTAATACTTAGGAGGTCCACCCTCCCAGGCCTTGTTACTGGGCTTTCCGGTTGAGTAAGTTTATAGCTTACTTCCTGAGGTGCCCCTACCGGGGAATCCCGACGGGGTTACTCAGTCAATTTTTACAATTGCAAGAGTGTCCCTCCTTTAGGGTAGCCTGCTGGATCCCCACTTTCCGGTCTTGTGCCACATTTTGCTGAGGTGGGCAACAAATAAATATCTACCCCATTATGAATCAAAAATATTGCAATGGCACGATTGTTAATTGGCGGGCACGGTTATCCCGTAGCAAATACTGTTGGTCTATATCGGTTATGACGGTAGTTGTTAGTAACTGCTGACTACTGCCGTTTTAAGGAGCTAACTGTGTTTTGAGATTTCTTTCGAGTATTTGGGGTTATTTGAAATGACTGGTGAGTACCGGATGCTTTCATAACTGCTACTCATCGGTGATAACTTCCGACAAACCCGCCATGAACAACGCTGTACATTATCCCTGGCCTATGTAAAGCAAGGATAACCGTAACTCTGTGTTACGAAATCCTGATTTTCTGCGTTGCTGTAGATATGCTTTCGAGTTTATGTTAAATGCTCTGTTTCAGATATGATATTTAAGTTAAATTCAATTTTATATGATATTTTTTTTTGTTTATAAATATATGTATATATATATATATTGTTTATAAATATATGTATATATATATGTATATATGTTTATAAATATTATGTAAAAAATAGAGAATATTTACACAAAACTACCAGATCCTATGTAACGGGTATACCCTATGTATTCGACTGAATAACGTTATTATTATTTTAGTACGGTTCGTAATCTGCATATTTGTTTATTTGTTAACTGTTAAATGCATGAATATAGCAGGCATGTTGAGAGAAATATGTAATCTGCAGTATACATGAAACAGTTTTATTTACTGAAATAGGATGTTTCTTTTTATTATGTTTGAAACTTTGAAATGCTCTTAGAATGTACCGATTGCACGTCTTTGATTACCGCCCTTTCCATTATGTAATAATGTTAATTTTTACCGAATTTTCTTTTAATAGCTTAATATGTTTTCGAAAAATTTAGAATGGCGACAACTACAACAGCGAAAACGATGAGGGTGATACCGACAATGGCGATAGAAAGAAAACGGTTAAAAATATGATCATGCAAACTAAGGTGAACATATTTTTAGTCGTTTGTTAAACACGATTATTTTTGTTATATTACCGGCTTATTATATGGCGATATGTTTAGCTCTCGATCTGGTATTCGGAATCCTCTTAATCAGAAAAACGTATGTGAGCAGCCAATCAAATTTACCGGAAATTCATAATTAATTTTAAAGGAAAAGGCCTGTATTTATGTAGGGTAGACGTTATGAGCGATAGTAAAACTGTACAAAGACGAAAGTAAAATATACATACTTTCAATGTATGATAGTTTCCAGTCTTAACAAGAGTAAAAGAATAATGAGGGAGTATCCTATCACCTGTTAGGAAGTGTGACTCCTTTTGGAAATATTAGAGGAGTTTACAATATTGAATAAAATGAATTAATAATATTTAGAAAACATGTGTCAGATATTAGCAGTGGGTGTGATTATATTGAATTTATATGAGACTTGTCTATGTATATTGTCATAATGTTTTTCTATACGAAAAAGTCATCTCTATATTATTAATTAAAGCAAAAAAACGGTAACAATTTAGAATATTTACGTTCATGATTATTTACGTTTAGAGAGTTTCGACTCATGGTTTTATCAGCCTGTTACATGGCTCGTTTTCTAATGGCAATAACCATATAAAACAACGTTTTATAATAAACTATTGAAAACATTGTAATATATATTATAGGAAATATCCTAAGTATTCGAGGATTTTATATGTATAAAATTTATTTATTGTGTTTGAAAATCGAAAATAAAGCAGGATTTAATAAGTAATTACTCATCAGCGATGCACTTGAATCCGAGTTTTTTTTATTTATTTACATAAAGATTAATAAACGCCTATAGTGCGCACCCACATTAATGTGTTGTTATTAGCACGAGCAACCACGGCGAATGAAATGTATATTTTTTATAGTTAAGACAGGTCTGACTATATTGATAATTTGCTCAGTAAGATCATACATATGATTTTTTTCTGAAAGACATTTATGTAAATCCGTGTCAAACGAGTTATAAATTTCAAACGATATCACTCTGGTTTCATTTGTCGTATCAATGGCTTAGCATATCTTTTCAGAGCTGGCCGTTATTATATCGGCAATATCACTATATTGCCAACATTAACAAAGAGCGGATGTTCACTTATACGATAATTTTCAAAGTCAGTTCAAGGGCATATGTTAAAAAACAGATTCCACGGATGGATATTTCTAGCATTCAATATAGTAACATTCGTCAAATAATTTCTTGCAATTTGAGAAAAAGTGAGCTAACTTAGTGGAGTATTTATTCACAACTTTAGGATGGATATAAGCTAATGTACATGTTAATGTCATATGATAACGAAAATATATCAGAAGTTATAATTTTTTCGTATTTTTTTCCATCCGTGATAAAAAATTAGGGGGTAAATTCTTTGTAAAATTCTAATAAGAATGTTTACGCAAATCGCTATTTATCTATCTCTCTATCTCTCTCTCTCTCTCTCTCTCTCTCTCTCTATATATATATATATATATATATATATATATATATATATATATATATATATATATATATATATATATATATACAACAAATTGCCGCGCACGTTTTTGTCTGCCCAGCAAAGATTTTTTCGCCGGGCTTCTCGGGGGGAGGTGGTTACTATTCTTTAAATTTTTTTTTATATACTTCCTAGATCATAATATCTACGATTTGCGAAAGGACATCGTATCTAGATTTATTTGGATCGACTTTTATAAAATTCGCGCTATTCCATCCTCTAGCATGTTTGGGTTTTTCGTATAAAAGCGAAACTTAATCGTAAGCGAACGTCATTCGTCGGCCTTCTCGGCCTGGACCTCTGGAAAAGCAATTAGCTTTGATGAAGGTGAGGGAAACCCTTCATATAAAACAATTTCTATTCATTTGGAGAGCTCCCCCTTCTTGGAGGGAGCTGTTTTTCCCCAACATCGTGGGGAAACAAATTAATGAAAAGGCGGAAAGCTTAACTGGCCTTCAGGCAAGGTTAATTTCTGCATTCACTAAGCACGTCAATATTTTGATTGACATCGCACAATTTGAACACTTTCCACTTCCTATCGCTTCGTAGCGTCTCGGTAAAAGCTCAGGTTTTCCTACACTTTTTTTCTCCTTCGCGTCACGGGTTCGAACCTGCCTGCCTACTAATACTTTTTTCGAGCACCTGGGCACCATGTGTCACGGGTTTCAACTTTCATGCTTACTAAAACTTGTTGTCCTACCCAACACACACTTCCAACGATACGGGCAACGCTGGGTACCCCCGCTTGTAAAATATTAAATCTTAAATGTATTAGAAACAAGTCGGAGGTGACATTGGTCAAAAACCACTTCAAATAAGAAACTAGTCAGGGGAAAGCCCTAATATAAATTACCAATCTTCATCTGAACAAATTCAGATTAAAAATACCGAAAGGAAACATTAGAAAAAAAACGAGTGCATTATAAGACATTTTGCAAGTTTCAATTAAAACTAATCTCGTCTTCAAAATTCATCATAAATTAGCTAGCCGCCAGGCGTTATCCGGTCGTAAAATACGAATAAATATTATATTTTAATTCATACAGAAACTGAGACTTGTGAATGCGAGTATTATGTTATTTTTCTAACCAGTTCATCTCATGTAAGTAAAAAAAACATACTCGAGCTGAGATCGAAACAAAAGGCTAAAGAGAGTGTTAGGTACGATAACCATTAGGCTGGTTTGATACGGTCTATAAAGAGTGTGTTAAAACCTACTTATTCTTTACGTAATGAATCTGTCATGTGAACCATTCACGCATGCGCATTCGTGGAACAGTTAGCAACCAGATGAAAACTTGACGACCCCTACGTACCATTTCCTTTTCAATTTTGAGCCCCTTAGCAGCCTGTATTTTTCCTGATGGAAACCAATTAAAAATCTGTCCACGTGTCGGAATATATTATATATCAACTTTCAAGTCTGTAGATCAATAAAAATCATTAAATATATCCGTTGATAAGTGTCCTCACAATAACACGTTCTCACTATTACAGATATATAGTTTACGCAATGAGAAGTGGCGATCGTGTACTATGTTAATTAGTTTTGTGACATTTTGAGTATCTCTGCCAATCTAAATTTTACAACTTTTTTTATTTTCTATGTCTAGACACAGATGCTATATTTCGTTACTAATTAATTATCCATTAAGTAAAGAAAGAGATATAAAAACTAATATATATATATATATATATATATATATATATATATATATATATATATATATAGTTACTCTGTCTGTGTATCTGTGTGTCTGTGTCTGTCAATTTTAAGTCTACGGGGTAATGAGATTTGGGAAAATCGAAGTGATCGGTTTTAGGCCAGAAATTTTCGATTACCGGGTCAAAGATCAACGATTTGATCTTTGAGAATCTACCAAACTCCTCCGACAATTTTCGGTCTAAACACTTTAAATTTTAGGTATAGCTTCCTTAGACGTGGATCTACCTTAATAACTTAAATTAAACCCAAACCAATAAATTGTAAGGGGTCATAATAGGGGTTAAAGTTTAAAAAATTGGACACTTTTTTTTTGTTTTGCTCAACATACAACTCCAAATACTCGGGAAACGCCGTGCACACATGCTAGTATATATATATATATATATATATATATATATATATATATATATATATATATATATATATATATATATATATATATATATAAAGTGAACGTGTCTGTATGTGGGTGTACATTTCCCTTCGCAATAACCCTCTCAATTTTTAGTCTAGATGCTCAAAATTTGATATACAGGGTACTGAGATTAGGGGGAATCTTTGTGATCGGTTTTCGGCCAGAAATTTGGCTGTTAAGGGGTCAAAGTTAAACAAATGTTACTTTGAGAACTCTACCAAACTCCTCCGACAATTTTGGGTCTAAACACTTTAAATTTTAGATATAGCTTCCTTGGCCATGGATTTTACATGATAACTTTATTTGAACCAAGACAATAAATGCTAAGGGGTCACAATAGGTACCAAAGTTTACCCTTTTTTTTTTTGCTCAACATACACCGCCAAACACCCGGGCAACGCCGGGCTGAGATGCTATTATATATATATATATATATATATATATATATATATATATATATATATATATATATATATATATATATATAATGAGAGAGAAAGAGCAGGGGATGTGGACGAGAGAGCAACTTGTATTTAAAACTTAGACCTTAAAAATACCGTAAACGAATACACCTTTTTCTTTTAAATACATGATAGAAAGATGGAAGTTTTGCACGCAAAGATCAATGTGCATTTTAAGGTTATATTCTGCGTTCTAGGTTTACGCCAGTCGTATCTGACTACACGCCCTAAAATGGACGTTAGGAAATGGAGTTGTAATATGCAGAAAGGTTACAATACAGTTCTAAAAAAAACTTTTTTGTTGTAAAGACTTGATATTTCTCACAGTCTTTTTAAACGTTGTTTTGCCAGAATACAATTCGCATTACCTAGGATATCATTAACTTCAATTAAAACCAACTAATCTCTACTCCCAGCGATTGAAATGTCGAGCCGGGTTTGCTTTTGAAGATCTATCAAAAATTTCTAGTAGTATTTTCGAACACTGTTCCTTTGCTCTCAGCTACAACTGACTGTAATTATAATTTAAAATTATGTTATGCTGAAAATGAATATAATACGTATATAACTTTGTACTGTGTATAATATAATGATGATTTTTACTAAATTTGTATGCTGTTAATTACTGATGTGACAGTTCTATTATTTTCCCGATTCCGATACAAATATCGATTATGGTATTAATTTCCAATTCCGATAAAATTGCAATAGAGCATGTGTAAAAGTATCAGCAGCCGCCGAAAGATAGCTTGCTAGCGGAAATATTAACAGCAGCAATCGTTAAAGAACGTATGTAAATTAACAAGGTTGCGAGAGATTACATCACAAGAAAATGAGATAAAAATACACCACGTGGTCGAGAATAGAATAAATTTGAGGGGCAGTTAAGATGGCCATGTGAAATTCGTGGGCGAGAAAGCGATGGCCGAAGCTGGATTCTGGTGACTGCGATAGACACTTTTAAAAAGAGTATGTGCGTGCGAAATAACTTTGTAGATATAGTGACATGCGTTTTTTTTTTCGGAAGAACCGCAAATGAATGCATTTCATTTGCATTTTAAAAAATGCTGACTCAGGTAATTTTATTACTTTCCTTTCAATTTTTGTTTATTTGTTTGACACATTACGCAATAACGGATTTCAATTCTTTAAAAACCTCTTTATATGCAGTTATAAAGTTATTATTTTATTACTTTGTTCTCAGATTAACATAATAAAAACACTGTCTCGGTCGATGTAATCTCCGACCTTCTTCAAGTGTATCTTGTCGAACTCAGGAATGTTTCTGTCGAACTCGGGAATTTGGACAGACCCGTGGCGCAGTGGTTAGAGTACTGGGAAAAATCAATTCTAAAAGTGATATTCTCCTGAAGGTTGAAGGTTCAATCCTTAGTGTGGGCGACCGAAAAAATACATTTGCGAATTACTTAGGACCTCTATCCATTCATGGCTGACGGAACAAGGGCACGCTACCCCCGTGAAGTAAATAAAGTGTTCTGCTCGCAATTCCGTCCAAATTCCCGAGTTCGACAGAAACATCCCTGAGTTCGACAAGATAAACCTTAAGATGGCCGGAAGTTACATCGACTGAAATGTTGTGACAATCACACTCAAGATGAGAACAGTAAGTAGTGCGATGATTAATAATACAAATATCCAATCCTCATCTCAAAAATTTAGAAACGTCATAATAAAACCTTATGTATTATATCTATAATTTACTCAAACGTCAAATATATATGTTTAGTGTGATTGATGAATTGTAATTTTAGTGTAACATCAATACATATTCCCTATTTTATCTTTAGTAAAAGAACTGGGAAATAAAGATTTAAACAAATTAAAATTAACAAAAACAAACAAACAAACAAACAAAAAACAATTAAAAGAATCGCTTTTTCCATAGGAAAATACGCTTTAATGTTTCCGATTCCGACTTGATTTATATCCTCCGAAAACTTACTATATTCCAGATTCTCGATTCGGATTAATCATCTGAACACTAATGTAAATACATATCGAAAAATTTAGAAATTGTTTATTATCAGGGCGACAAGAAAGTATTTGCGGCTTTTAACTTTTAATTTCGAGTGAACATAGCTCGGTTCAAACAAATAAAAAATACTGATGGAAAAAAGGCACTATCAGAATGAACACAATTTACCAAGACAAACAAGTGTATGGTAGTAACGTATAAATCTTACCTTCTGGTGGCGACGAGGTGACTGAAGACGCATTTGTATATCGCTAAGGTTTTTGAGGAATTTCTCAAACAGAAGGTTTCGAGATGCTTGAAAATGTGGTAGTCGGAAAGTGAGCTCTGGAATGTATGGCGGACGAGGAAGCGTTTCCTACTTCAATTAGTTCAACGTTTGCAGGATGAAAGTACTCATCGTTAATTACATTGCCACTTGCTTATAAAGCACACATTGGTAGGATAAGGCACGATAGCTTAAATCGGCAGAATTGTAATTTATTTCACGCATATTGTTATTACTTGCAGATATTATATTATTTCATTAAGAAGTTCTATTTTCAGACAATAAAAACATCAATTACATTTTCTCGAATACCCTTATGCTTGTGAACCCATTAGAAAGGACGTTTACTTCCATTGTGATAATGCTCTTCCCCACACATAGTATTTCATTGGGAATTCCTGCCCAAAATCCTATTTTCATTACCGAGCTCTCATCAATCTCGATTATTACAGACCCATTTAGATAACCTTAAACCAACGTGACCAGAGGAGAAGTTATATGTTATATATATTATTTACAGAAAAACTTAAATAATTTTACAACGAAAACCAAGGAAATCGAGTTATAGATCGCCAAATTTCATTATCCTTATAAATACGAGGTGCCATAAATACGTTTTCAGAGTGTTTCCATTTGTACAGAGATTTAGAATTCGCGTAAACTCTTAGAAACCCCAGCACATTGTTGCTACACAGCTTATGAGATTACTGACAGAATTTTATAATTTTAGATACAAATCGGAAATCACTCTATTAAGGCTGGTTAATTTCAAATTTTCCATCTGGACGTGAATGCGTTTTATCCGTTTTTGAGTGGCATGGGAGATTAAAAAGAAGGCAGAGATTGTGTAAGGAATAATAGTAGGTGTGGGAGGAGTAGGGCAAGCAGTACATTAGAGTTGTTTATTCGATTAAAGGATTTCATGGATAAGGACCGTCATGTGTCTATCTAGACAATAATGGCACAGTTTAATGTAAGTGTAGGAAGCGTACACACAATTATTCACGAAGAACTGAAGATGCGGAAAATTTGTCCCAAATGCGCATGTCTACAACTCCATCATTGTACCTAGACTATTTGACCAAAATGGGAATCTAGAGAGTTCCTCACCCTGCGTATAGTCAAGACCTGCTTGCTCTGAGTTTTAGTTATTTCCTAAGATCAAAGAAACCCTTAGAGCCATTTATTATGTGACATTTGAGGAGGCTGTGACGAGGGTCAGTGACACGCTGAAAAAGGAGGAGTTCCATATGGACTTGCAGAACTTCTTGGAATGGTACGATAAATGCATTGCAGACGGAACAGATTACTTCGAAGTTTACTAGAGTTTAATGTGTATACAATCAATAAGAGTGGGCATAAAAAAAAGAAGTCTGTAAACTTACTGAAGGCCTTTCTTAGATATATTTTGTACATAAACACTATTGTATGGAGCATTTAAGTTTGAGAGAGTAAAAAACATTACCTTATAAATAAAGATCCTCAGAAAAATACAGTATTTTATTTTCATAATGAAATTTTTTACCCGGCAAAATTTTGCACCGACCTTACACTTTCCAAGTAAAAATGTATAAAGGTATTTTTACATGATGGAGTGATAATAATCATTTCTTTTTTTCGAGTTAGCGTTTTAATAGTGTATGTGATCTGTACATGATTTATATATTTAATAAGATGCATATAAATAAACCTGTCCAAATATTCGATACGAAATAAAATAATGTATATAAATGTTATGATAGTTTCGTATTTTTCTGCTTTTAGGTGTGACAACTATATTGAGTGTTGCAGCCATCAGTATGACCGTCAGAGAAGGTCTGCCTCGAGTACCATATGCCACGGCTTTGGATATTTTTCTCAACGTTTGCTTGGTTTACAACCTTTCGGCTCTCATTGAGTATGCCGGCGTGAACTATTTCACCAAAACCGGGCCAGGAGACCCACCTGAAAACGAAGAAGACGAGGTGAGAAGCAAGATTTATAGAATTGCTAAATAATCACTAAGGTTTTGACAACAGCATATTCTTTTCCTTGTGTTGATTCTCAAGTATATATCCATTGATATCGTATATATTTTTATGTAGAGTGATGGGATCCTCGGTTGATTAATTGTGTCTTACTGTGTCGGATATATACTCGAGAGTAAAAACAATGAAAGAGTATGCTGTTCTCATGACCCTAATAATAAGACACAAATATATATATATATATATATATATATATATATACATATACATAGTTCACATGTACTGAACTAAAATTTTATTTATTGAAAAAGGCCAATACATATGCATAGCATTTATGCGTAAACATATATAAACATCATAAAAAATACGGTTCTATTTGCGTTTCGCAGACGTTGGCTACCTCATCAATGAATCTATTGACGAGACAATTTACGTTGTAGAAATGTAAGTTGATCTGCGTAAACAAATTTCCTGATGTTTACGTAATTTTATACATACTTTGTTGGGCGATTTTTTTTCTTTCTTTTTTTTTCCATAAAATGTTACAGACTTCGTGCGTGCATATTTTCTATTTGATTTGTTCTAGTTTTTTCTAACTTTTTATTACAAAAACTCTTAGGATTTAAGAAAAAAAAACATATATACAAGCATATATACAGATATATGTATATGTATTTATTTATTAATTATATTCATTATAAAGCGTATTACCGTTTAAAAATCAAGAAAAAAACCTACTTCATTTTAAAAGCGATTACATTACACTTAAAACTCTCTAGGATTTCGTGGCGTAACTGTTATCGCACCATATCATAGTACACAAAGGCTTTAGAAATTCAAACAATGGGGGGAGAGCGCAGAGCGTTTTGAACGCGTGTAAGATTTTTTATATCATCATGTAGCCGTTTATATATATATATATATATATATATATATATATATATATATATATATATAAAATGATATAATGCAATTTTTTTATTTATTTAAATATGTCCGTTATTATCAAATGATTATAATGAGAGTATTTTTGTATGCAATTGATTGATCTATTATATGTAAATCTCTCACATGTTGACTCAAACCGATTCAGCTGGTTGACAAAACGCTGTAAGGGGGTGGTGCCTAACATTGCACCACTGGGCGTATGAACCTATCCTGAGGTCACCGGCCAGGACGAAAGGATTCCATGACGAGCTCAATGGCAAATATGTTCCCCATGCCATAGGGGAAGGTTTTTGAGCCAAAGTCTCGCTGTCACCATCCCAGCTTGATAGGTCATGACGGATGTGATGTGGGTGTAAAAAGAGTGGGATTACTTCCGAGAACACTGCAATTCACCATAAAAATCCACTGCACAGGACACGTGCACGTCCACTGACACGTCCACCTCCACTTGACACCAACTTTACCAAATCCTATAGCTATGAAAATAATGGGGCAAAAACGGCAGGTGGAAGATAATCACCGAAAACCGCATCTGTATTAATTATTACTAGGTTTACTCGCCCGGCCACGCGGTGTCGTGGCTGAGTCTGGTTGTCACAAGTATTAGATGATTTTTATTGCACAGACAGACGCACACACACACCCACATATACACACATACACGCACACACGCGCATACACACATATGCACACACGACCATACACACGCACACACAAACACACGAACAAACACAGGCACACAGGCACACATGCAAACACACGGGCGAACACACGCATACACACTCACACACAGACGCACATACACATGCACACATGCGCACACACTATGGAAATAGTCAGGAATAAATAGTTTAAAGACTTAATAATCATAGAGAGGAATTTGAAGTATATACGCTGTCAATTAAATGTTAGAGTCAAACAATAAAGTATTCGGACTCGGCTATATTATTTACTTAATCCGCTTTATTTCTTATTTAGCGTACATCTAAATAACTTTAGTCAACCGTACATAAAAAAGAAACATTAATCTAGATTATAAAGATAAACAATGCCTCAGCATGTTTCGATGTGTTTCAAAACAATATGTAACAATAAAATGTAAGATCCATAGAAACAAGCAAGATTTAAAACGGTATCTTAACTGTATAAGAACAATTATTTAGCGTATAAAGAAAGAATATTAGTCCATTGCACTTTCAAATAAAAGACAGACTTATCTTGCTAAAAACAAAAAGATGAAATAATGGCTCATCAGCATGTGCTGATGTGTCGAAGAACGGTATTTAATAACAACATGTACGATCTGCTTAAGCAGAAAAGATAAAGTACTGTAGCGCAATTGTATGAGGACAATTTACGCTTACGCTATATAGTTAATGTAAAAAATAAAAAAAATCCTAGCTTATTAACATATCTTTATGGATTGCAGTTAGTTTTTTTTTATGTTTGTATTTGGTTTATTTTTATAAAAAGCATTGCGTCTTGTAGAAAGTGGCGCCATATTTCGAATTTTCTGAGGCGTTCGGTTTTGTAATATGATTTAGATTCTGGAATGAACGAATTGTCAATTATGCCAATGAAATGCGGCAGTATGTGAGCAGGGGAATTTTTTTTATATTTGAATTTGGAAATGGAAAGATCATGGTATGTCTACGAGTATATAATCCAGTTAATAATGTGAAATCACATATCTGTCAAAAATGCAAACATTTTCCCGCTGATGAGGGGGGCGGTGGGAGTTGTTATTTAAGGGGAAAAATAGGAACCACTTCTTCTAAATATGTGAGTATGTTAGTCCTAGGATAAAATATAGGATTTTATTATAACGATTAAATATGTCTAAAATGACGTTCTTATTTTCATAAGATATTGGCTAGTAGTCTAGGCATTTATAAATAGCATCTGTTGTCGCTAACTTACAGTACTTTGATTAATATGGAAATTTCTGATATCAAAATATGATATAGGAGATCAGTGGTGGTTTCTATAGTACGAGGGATTTAACCTCTGTCTATAATAAAATTATATGTTTTAAATAGGGATTTACTTATTAATGGCTATACATTATAGAAAGTTCCACGTTGTTAAATTGTGATTTAATTTTCGATAAGTACTGATGCAAAAAGATTTCGTCGCAGTTTATTTAAAAAAAAATGAATTACTTTGCTTGTTTAAAGTCAGAAATATGATAATGCTGAAAGAATTAGAAAATAAAGAAAAGAATTTCTATTTCTTACACCTCCTCTATTTATTGACCATTTTCTCTAATCTACGTTATGAATTGCATAATATATTTGTCAAAATGTATTACCGGCTATATGATGTTATTAAAAATCTTACTTATTTATTAAACCGCTCTGCCTCACTTTTTGGAATTTCCGACGGGTTTTTCCTTTCTGAAATAGAACAAAGGCATCCATTCTATTGCTTTAAAACAATATCAAATATTTGTACTGGTGTGTTGTTTTCTTAGTTAGTCTTGAAATAAAGACGAAACTTGAGGAACACATGACTTTGTTTCTTCATTATCTCTCCATTTCCTCTGAATATTATTTTCCATTATTCTCATCATATATATATATATATATATATATATGTATATATATACATATATATATGTATATATATACATATATATATGTATATATATATACATATGTGTATGTACTATTCATGTATATTTATGTATACATATATTAATATATATTTATATATTTATATATATATATGTGTTTATATTTATATATATATATTTGTATATTTATATATATACATATATATTTATAATAGATATATAAATATCTATTTATAAAATATAAAAATATATTTAGAATAAATATAAAAATATATTTAGAATAAATATATAAATATATATTTATAGAATATAAATATAAGTATATATTTATATATATATATACATATAAATAGGGGCATTATTTATGTGAAACGCATATATATGTATATATATACGTATGCATATATATTTATATATATATATATATATATATATATAGATATATATATAGATATATATATAGAGAGAGATAGATAGAGAGAGAGAGAAAGGGTGAGGGAGAAGAAGAGAGAGACAATAAGAGAAATACACAGAAAAGGAGAGAAAATTATACACTATTGTCCTGAATGTTTTATGCAATTTTTAAATAAGATGAAACATTGCAGAAAACTTAAGTATTTACGTAAAAGCGTTTTAATTAATATGCTAATCATAATTTCTAAAACGTGGGCAACCATCATTACGAATAAATAGTTTTTATCCCTCGTTACGATTTCCATTAAGGTTCCTAGCAATCCTTTCATGAATTTATTCAATTTAATGTCCGAATATGTACACAGCGAGTCGAATAACTACTGTTTTTTATGTATCTCGGGTAAAATGTCAGAAGTTATTAAATATTTTAATATAGTCTTGCCAGGGATTAACTTATCTATGTTATGATAATATTTAATAACTATGAAATATCACTTAATCCCCAGAATAGTTTCCATGAAAGAGATATCACTATGACTGCCACTATTATAACTATGTCTTAAAATCCAATCCTTAAGATATGATTCAACGCAACAATTGTAATTATAATTATTACTATTATAACTATAACATATCATTAAATCCTCATGTGTTCTAATGCACGGCATAATCACGATGACACACCGGTTCCCGCTGGATCGCCGAAGTTAAGCAATGTTGCACCTGGGCAGTACTAAATGGGTGACCATTTGGAACTTTCAGGTGTTGTATGTACTCTCCGCTCATCCCACCATTGTTTCCAGTCGTTCAGGATTTCTCCTTGCCACTGGACTCAAACAGTGCCGATTCAGGAGATGCGTGATTGGGATTACACAGCTCTTACCTCACAATTACACGCACAGCTGCACCTACAGGGGGTATTCTTTGTCTTCCGGGTCTGAACGAAGGCATCGATCTAATGCAACAAATATGAATAAAATATAATATTGAAAACGCATATCAATCAGAAGTTTATCATATTATTAGTGTATATTTCAAATGTAAGAATTTACGAGATGCCATATCGAAATGTCCAGAAAACGGATTGAATCGGAATCATCAATAACTACCGATGTATAAACAATTTCTATTTTTGTGTGAATATTTGGCCATCAGCAACCTCTCCACTATCTAATATCCATCAGGTCACGTGCACGGCAACTGATAACGTTGAACTGCTTTCCAGTTGGTTCAGCCCCGACTCTAATTTTATATCGGAAACCGCGGATAGAAGCCACACTAATAGAAATGGAAATCGTACATTCTTTATGTATCCTAAGTGAGTGGGTCTTATCTCATTCAAACCATAAAAAGAACGGCTTCGCTCACTCTTCAACAAATAGCCGACATTTTTTTTCCGTATGCAAAAATTCTAGCAAAAGAATTCGCCTGCACGAACATCGCCTACTCATTCATCTCAACTTGTTCTTTTAATTATTTACCCGTTAATCAATCAATCAAGTGTCAGTGCACCATTTCACAACCGATAAACTTCCTTTTTATCAACATTATGGATTTAGAAAAGCCGGTTATACTGCCGACATTTCCACAGTTATTTCTGAATGCACATGCCCCGAACTCGAAAGGGAAGGAAAGACATTAATTAATTAATCTAATATATAAGAATCACTATCTGTATGTCTGTTTCTCTTTCTGCCTGTCTTTATATTTTAAAACTCTATCTCTCCCGAAAATAAAAGTTGCAGATGGGCGCTATGGGATTCAAAAGATTTGATTTTAATGGACAGCGCTTTTAAGGTCTTTAAATTTTAAGCCGGTAAAAATAGTTCCAGGCGTTCAAAAAAGAAGCCAAGCTTGAAAACATCGTCGTATATTTTGAACTTTTATCTAAGTTCATATTTGAAGGGATCAAATAAGGTTAACATTGAAAAAAATCATACAATTTCTACACTCATGTTAGTTTGTTTTTAAGGGATCAAATGAGGTTAAAATTGAAAAAAAATTCTTGTACATTTCGTGCATTCATTTTAGTTTATTTTTAATTTAAAATTTTAATCAGTTAATATGCATGTCACGTTTTTCAATAGTAATGCCACCAGCTAAAATGCTACAGTTTTGCGTTCATTTTTTTTTTTAAATCTTGGCCGATGGAACCCAAATACCTTTTTTCTTATATTGTTACTTTAAAAATCACGACTCTATACTAATATATACTAAATATGTACCAATTGAGATATATTTAAGTGTATTTTAAAATGTAGGGCGCTCCCGGATGAAAACCAATGATAACGCCTTGCTCGAAGGCTTCTTCATGAAAATGAAATAACACGGTCTATCTGTGAGAATCCTTGCCATATACAGATAATTCTTAGACAAGCTAAAAAACGTACAGTGCTTTGAGTAGCAGTACATTCAGGTAACATATTATTGCAGGTGCGCCTCCGAATTGATCCTTTAACCTTTATTATTAATGATATTCATAAACGACATTCCCTTATAAAATTTTATGAAAATTGCTATATTTACTGGGGAAAACGCTTTATAATATTGAAGATAGAAAAAAGTGCACTCGTGTACGAATGGATGGCAAATTTCTTAGAAAATGGCTTTAATTTAATAGGATTAAAAAAGGCTTACACCATGCATGCTGCTTGTTCTGAGCTTTTTTATTCCTTTAATAATTAAAATAAAACTTAATGCGCACTGATTGCCATGTTTAATATCACCCTACTTGAGAGGTAATCGTTCAAACTCTTCAACTTTCCATACAAAGGCAACGTGAATTGAAACAAATACAATTAGGGAATTGCTAAATCTGCTGAAAAATATAGACACGATCATTTAACGGTGCTAAAAAATTACTCAAAATTTAGAGAAACTTGCATCTCTAAAAAAAAAAGCATCCATTTCTCGGTGCATAATGTATAGATGCCAGATATGGTATGGTTAATTTTCCACTAAACTATCCATTATACACAATGTCCAAAAAGAATAAAACAAACTAAGATATTCTGAATTATCAGTCCAATATAAAACGTTTGTTTTCCTTTTTACGCAATCTTGCATATCCGGGTCACTTTTAGAAGTATTATAATTGAGTGCTCTCTGATGAAACAACACTTGTCACTTCTCAATGTATGTAGTCTTTTTTAGTCTAACACACAGCAAAATCCCACAACTTTGCTGTTGAGATCCCTTAATACCGCAAACACGTGTGCTCAGATAATTTCCACCAAGGAAAAGATACACTTTGTAACTTCCAACCCGGTTCTTATTTGCCTGACGCTACTAATATTCAAAAGTGTTAATGTAACGCAAACATATATTTCGCAAACGAACTCCCGATATAATCCCCTATGAACAGATTTTCAAATTGTAGGTCCTCACGTCAAAGTAGCAATACGCAGTTTTTAGAGTGGATTAAGTGCACACACACACACACACACACACACACACACACACACACACACACACACACTCACACACACACACACACACACACACACACACACACATATATATATATAAAATAAAAAACAGCGATGGTGTATATATATATATATATATACATATATATATCTGTGTGTGAGTGTGTGTGTGTGTGTGTGAGAGAGAGAGAGAGAGAGAGAGAGAGAGATTTCTAAACTTTTACTCATAAAGGGTCAGCCAAGGAATCAAGACGATTATAAAAATTAGTTTTTGAAAAATACTTTTAACAATATTCTTTTTCTACATTAATGGAATCTAACTTTCTTAAATATATTTTTTTTAATAAAGAAGAAATGCTTCATTTTAATTGCTTTCATTTAGGTACCATTAGTGGCATGACATTCTTGGAGTCGGGTGTAAAACGTATCCGTGATATCTTGCAGCATATTTACCGGTCTCGCTAAATTATTGCGTATTTTTATAAAAATAATTATCCTCACAAAACATAATTGTTCTCAGTGAATACGAACTCATCTGTTTTAGTAATTTGTTTTTTACGAGGATGTTTTAGCTGACAATCATCATCTAAAAATTGTAGAATATAATCGTTGTGAACTAAACTAACACCGGTTTATTTTTGTCCATCAACTAAATCATAATATAAAAATTTAGCAAATATATGTATCCTCAACAAGATTTTTTTTTTTACATAGGCCTCAACACTTATCAAGGCCCAGATACCACTCGAATATAAGGGTATTGGGTGTACAGCAGACAATCGGACAATATAGTAATCGTTAGTCATGGAAATTTGGTAAGTTTGTTAACTTAAGTGGAACAGCTCATCAAGAACTTGCTTACGTTGGACTTGAAGACAACAATATTGTAGTCAGCTGGAAAGCAGACAAACGGAAGAGAGTTGTCAGGCGTACAGTTCTAAGAAGGAAACTTTGTTTATGGAATCTACTTTTAGGTGTAGGCACAGAAAAATAGTGGGAGTGTTTTTCGTGAATGTTTGGCGAGGGGGGGGCATAGATTTGAGCGCAAACGAGCACTTGACATGAAAATAACGATTAATCAGAGACAGACTGGTAATATCTCTTCTGTAAAAAAGAGGTTGCAGGTTATAGAAAAGGACATTCCTACTAAGTTACGAAGTCTATTTTGAACTTTATCAAGACAGGATAAGTCCTTTCTAGCAGCTTCTGCCCAGATGTGGGTAACAGTACTCCATACTTAGAAGTTTACAGACGTTTTTCACATGCCACTTTTTATTGGGAATACACGTCATAAAACTAAAGCCCTAAAATTCGTCTGCAGTACTCTTGTTGTAACATTCCGCCAAGTCCTGGAAGCCCCATGGGAATCATCTTGTATGAACATTTCAATGGCCGTAAATTGTCTCAGGAAGACAGCTTCTGATGTTTTCCTTGGGCTTAGAGAATAACCAAATTAAACAGAGAACGGTGTTATAGCGAGGATGAGCAACTCTCTTGATGGCCATCGTGGTCAAATAATCTGTGACAAGGATAGAGCTGTGGACTGGTGCATTGCTCTGGTGGAAATGCCGCTGACCCGATTTGAAGAACGCTATCCTCTTCCGGCGGAATCTCTTCCTGAATTTACTTTAATCAATAGCGTAGTACGCATTGTTGACTGTTTGTCAAGCTGAAACCTTGTACAAGTAGACCATGCTCGTGCTGTCAAAAATAATCATCATAAGTTTCTGGGTGGATTTGCTCTGTTAGATCTTCTTGAATAGGAGAGAGCCAATATGTTTCCAATGGGAATTTTGCCGTTCAGTTTTTCATTAATAACAGATTTCAATAACGTTGAGCTTTTTTTATGGTAATATAAGTATGAAAACCAAAAAGATCTGCATTTGTTCACTTAGAAGGACTGGCTTCTAATTTTATGTCTGCCTCTGTTTTCATCCCAGCCACATATTTGTCCTCAGCAAATAACTTTAAAGACTCACGGGTCCCTTAGCGACACCGAATCATTTTATTTTTTTAGTATGAGATTTTTACTATGGTTCTGCTAGGTTCATACTCCCGAAAAGTACCTCCTCCTTTTGCGAAAGAGATCTCGGTTAATTTCTTTAAGATCTTCTCTGATTACTCTTGGGACACACTTCGCACAATTCTTCTGCATGTTCAGTTCCTCGCGAATAATTGTGAGCACAGTTACAAACACTGACATCATTATTATCTCTATAAACTCACATTCAAGTCCTTGTATATGAAATTCTTTATTTAGTCTCAACTAACTCTGGTGGTCAGCTTTTCTCACTCCTCCCACACCTCTGCACATTCCTGACAGACTCACCGCCTTCCTTAAATAGCTCTTGCAACTCAACTACCGATGCAGGATATATACAAGGTTGCCAATAAATCGTCTTAAACAATTCATATATTTCGATCGCATTGGTTTTACAATTTGAAAACATACATTTTATTGCATATAGCACCTCTACAACTTCCTTATGTCCAGATTTCATTTAGGAAATTCCTGCTTTAACAGTGCATTTGAATCTGATGTCATACAAATTCATCAGTCATCTCCTAAGATATATAACAATAACATCCGTAATTTTCAAAATTCTACGATAAATCTGAATGCCGTTACGAAAATAAATTGGAAACTTCTTGAATGCACCCAACATTATCCACAATCTTTCTGAGAAAATTGTCTATTCATAGACATACGATAAGCGTCGACTGCAATCTATGTCAAACGAAAGAATATTTTTTCCTTTATGCGTTTGGATATATACTTTCCATACTTATTAAAGAATATATATATATATATATATGTGTGTGTGTGTTTGTATATATATATATATATATATATATATATATATATATATATATATAACATTTATTTGTATACATAATTATCGATATAATAAATTTATTATCTTTTGGTCACTCTCTCTGTATATATATATATATATATATATATATATATATATATATATATATATATATATATATATATATATAGTCTATTAATCTCTAAATATATTTATATATATATATGTATATTTATATACATACATAGATTAAGTATATATATATATATATATATATATATATATGTATATATATACATACATATATATATATGTATATATATACATACATATATATATAATGTCAAAAATTGTAAATATAAACTGGATGTCAGTCATTTATTATATTGTTTCGTAATTACATTGAGCTCCTATAATGAGGATTGGTATATATTATTAGAAAATAAAATATATTTCAACATATATATATATATATATATATATATACATATTAATGTATAATTATTTCTTGCAGAGTATTAAACTTGATTATAGCTAATAAAAAAAGAAGACTGATTATTTTTTTATATCCATGGTAAAAAGAAGGACTGATGGAAAACATTCTATAGAAGTTAAAACATCTGATGAAGGTTTCTTTTAACCCCCATCGAATGTTTTCCCTCCGTCCATCTTTTTACTATAGATACAAAAATATAGTCTTCCATTTTTATAGTTAAAATGTATATATATATATATATATATATATATATATATATATATTAATAGCAATAATATATATATATATATATATATATATATATATATATATAATGGACTCTCCCGTCGTGTTCGACGCATGAGGGCCAAAAATTCGCTCTGTTTCACTCTGCCTTCAATGCTTGTGCCGTATGTGTGACACGAGGTAAGCTCTGCTCCCACAAACCAAGCCGCACGACTCACAGGATACAGCACGGGTAGGTGTTTTTCCTACTGTTGCCATACGAAGATTTGTTTGATTCGACAGCGTGTGTCAGTGTATGTGTTAATGCCCGCGAAACATTTTTCCCTCCACATTTTTCTATCCACAGCATCATCTTCAAAGGTTTTTTGGTTCAGGCCTGCGTGCTTAAGACTGTCTTTCAGCTTATCCCTGTACCTCAGAAATAGACGACCCACATTTTGATTACCCTCTTTCAGTTGAGTGTATGTTAGTTGCTTAGGAAGACGGTTTTGATCCATGCGAACAAGGTGACCAGCCCACTGAAGCTGTCAGGTCACGTGATGTGCTACGGGTACCATGTAAGCCAGTACAATTTGCTGCATGGTCGGGTAACCGGCGACTAACAAACTGGTTCTCCCACAAGCTTGCCTGGTGAGGAAGGTGGCTAGTCTCCCAGAAGGATCAAAAAGAAGACCTTACAAAGGGTGGGATGAACCCTCCTAGGATCAACGGCCAACTAGCTCCACATGCACTTATATGCATGTGTGTATATGTGTATGTGTGTGTATGTGTATATATATATGTGTGTATGTGTGTGTGTGCGTGTGTGTGTGTGTGTGTGTGTATAGCCGGAGTTTGAAATCCCAGTTTGGTGTCTGGTTGACAGTCTACCTAAGTGATGGAAAACTCTATTACAAAGCCTGAGATGCAGCTGTTCATTATTTCTGATGCATATTTTGCACCAACTGATTAATCGGCTGTTTCAAAAAGTGTGAATGGTTCTACACAGCCATTACCACTTAAATCAAATCATTGTGTGGTTTGCCATGAGTTTACTCACTCTGCTTTCTTATAATATATATATATATATATATATTAGTAAATATATATATATATATATATATATATATGCATCTATATTAAAATATAATATATATTTACATCCATAATATATATATATATATATATATATATATATATATAATATATAAATCGAGACATTAAGCAGCTAACTAAAAGATATAAACATACATTTACTGTAAATAAGTTTTTTGGTCATTGAAGAGAATTTAAGTCTGAATAATAACGGTGTCTGGAAGAAGTGCTTATGTTTTATTTATTTAGTTTGTTTTTTTTTATTTCAGACATTTTTCAGATTTTTCTATTATCAGATTGAAACGTAAAGGCTATTTGCACATTTTAATATGCAAAAAGCAATTATCTGCGAAATGATATGTAAAAATATCACTACATTGCCTAAGGTCAAGCGGGGTAGGTGTGTGAATATTGCTACCCAATTAAAACTTCGTGCAGCTACTAATAGAAGACTTTTATTCTAAAAGTATGCACTACAAATTTGCCAGCCATAATTATATATATATATGTGTGTGCGTGTGTGTGTGTGTGTGTTTGTGTGTGAGATGTGTTTCTGTGTGTGTCTGTTTGTGTGTGCGTGCGTGTGTAGAGACAGAGAGAAAGAAAGAGGGAAAGGGAGGGGATGCGATTTGATTATCTTTAATATATTTTCAAAACCTGCTTCAATTATTGTAAATAAAATTTTAATAAATTTGCTAGAGCTCTATGCATATAATATTCAAATAATGTACAATACAGATATATTTATATACATGTATATGCATATTTGTGTGTATGTTATACTCGAGCACAGCCTGATGAACACCATTTTTTAAATTACGAAACTATCAATACAAGAAGTCTTACAACCTTGTAAATCATGTTGTTCGAGTATAAGTGAGTGTAAATAGTTGAATACAGCCAATCATCTATTAAAAAAAACAGAAAATATAATAAGTACCGAATAAAAGTTCGTTTTGCAAAAGAATATGCAAATTATTAAACCTTTATGACGTCGCCAGCGTTTTAATAACTGATTATATTAAAAATTCCGTCTAATTTAAAAAAAATAGCATAATCACACACACACATATATACATATATATATATATATATATATATATATATATATATATATAACTACTTCATTTATTCACATAAATTTAATATACGAAAGTATAGATTTATGCGTAAACTTTAAGTATTTACTTCAAAAGTGCTCAATACGTAGGTAGATCTAGTTAGTAATTTATAAAATATATATGGCGATTAAGCTACACTGAATATTCTGCGTTTCATCCAACTATAGGATTCGTCAGGCTTATGCGCGAATTCTGTCGTTGCTTCTTGTTTTTATATATGTTTAAGATTTCTAGTTGGCCAATAAGCCTTCTAGTATCAACCGCGCCCCTTCCTATCAGCCAATGGGCGTGCATTTTATCAAACAAAGGATCTGTTTTAGAACTAGTTTTGTGGTTTTAGGTGGCCGTTCTCCTTTTTTTTATATTTATATGTATGAAAAAAAAGAAAAAAAAAAGAAAAAAAAGGAGAACGGCCACCTAAAACCACTAACCTTGTTCTAAAACAGATCCTTTGTTTGATAAAATGCATGCCCATTGGCTGATAGGAAGGGGCGCGGTTGATACTAGAAAGCTGATTGGCCAACTAGAACTCCTCAACATATATAAAAACAAGAAGTAACGGCAGAATTCGCGCATAAGCCTGACGAATCCTATAGTTGGATGAAACGCAGAATATTCAGTGTAGGTTAATCGCCATATATATATATATATATATATATATAGAGAGAGAGAGAGAGAGAAAGAGAGAGAGACAGACAGACAGACAGACAGACAGACAGACAGACAGAGAGATGTTAGTTTCCACGAGCTGCCTTGCAATTTTTCCCCCATTTCATTCGATAATTATGTATTAAGTCACCGAGCAATAAAATTAATTACACAAATAGGCAACTTACAAAAGCATGATTGTTTATGTATATTCATGTTTATTTAATTTATTTGTTTATTTTCTATTGTTTTTGTTAGTTTTAAAACTATTTTGTATCGCTATCCTAGAGTAAGTTTTATTTTGTGAACACAGTTATTTGCTATTTCTCTTCTACAGTTTAATAGATTTTGGGGTTCTTTAAAGTAAAGGATAGCTAATTCTTCATGAAGGCATAATTTACATGGGTCGTCTAAATGTTTACACGTTGTAGCTTGTCTTATTATTTTCCATTCGACTACCGGCGAATGTCCGCTTTCTTTAAGTTCCCAGTATTTATTCGCTAGTGTTGTTTTTATACGGTGTTTTTTTATTGTTGAATGTACTTTTGTGGTCATAGTATCGGATTTTAAATCAAGGGAAGTCATTCCTACGTAATATTTCTTGTTATTCGGGTTTTCTCTCGCAAATATTGTTGCTTGATAAACTACGCTTTTTGTTAGACATTTATTTTAAACTGGGCAAAGTGTGCCGTGTCTACAGTTGTATTTATCTTGTTCGTTATTAGTATTTTTATTTATGGTATGGTTGTTCTTGTCCGGGGTTGGTTTGTTATTATTATTATTATTATTATTATTATTATTATTATTATTATTATTATTATTATTATCATTATTAATATTATTATTATTATATTTATTATTATTATTATTATTATATTTATTATTATTATTATTATTATTATTATTATTATTATTTCTGCTAGTGTTGGTTTTATTTTTGTCATGGTGTCTACTTTTTATTGTATATTTTGTTGTTGTTTACATTGTTTTTATTAAGTATTTTGTTATTATGTGCTTTAATTATCATCTCTGAATTTTCGCAACAACTGTAGGATAACTTTAAGATATTTTTATTGAAGATTTTGTGTAAGGAGTTGGTTGCTGGAAAGTGTTTTACAATAAGATCTAAAAATGTCTTGCCATATTTTGCTTTAAAAATTTGATTGTGTGTCGCCGTATACCTAATGATAGTGTTTTTTCTTCTTAAATAAAAATACTAATAACGAACAAGATAAATGCAACTGTTGACACCGTACACTTTGCCCAGTTTAAAATGAATGTCTAGCAAAAAGCGTAGTTTATCAAGCAACAATATTTGCGGAAGAAAACCCGAATAACAAGAAATATTACGTACGCATTGCTTCCTTAGATTTCAAAACCCGATACTATGACCACAAAAGTACATTCAACAATAAAAAAAACACCGTATAAAAACAACACTAGCGAATAAATACTGGGAACTTAAAGAAAGCGGACATTCGCCGGTAGTCGAATGGAAAATAATAAGACAAGCTACCACGTGCAAACATTTAGACGACCCATGTAAATTATGCCTTCATGAAAAATTTGCTATCCTGTACTTTAAAGAACCCCAAAATCTATTAAACTGTAGAAGAGAAATAGCAAATAAATGTGTTCACAAAATAAAACCTTCTCTAGGATAGCGATACAAAATAGTTTTAAAACTAACAGAAACAATGGAAAATAAACAAATAAATAAATTAAATAAACATGAATATACATAAACAATCACACATATATGTATGTATATATATATATATATATGCATATATATGTGCATATATGTATGTACACATATGTATATTTATATATATATATATAAAGGAGGAAAGGTCTGCCTTAAACCACTAACCTAGTTTTTCAACAAATCATTCGTTCGATAAAATGCCTGTCCATTGGCTGATAGGAACGGGTGCGATGAATACTAGAAAGCTGATTGGTTTCCTAAAATCCTCAACAGAAGAGGACCATATAAAAACGAGAAACAACAACAGAATTGCGCATAAGCCTGAGGAATCCTAGAGTGGATGAAACGCCGAATATTCAGTGTAGCTTAATCGCCATATATATTTTATAATTACTAACTAGCTCTACCTACGTATTGAGCACTTTTGAAGTAAATACTTAAAGTTTACGCGTAAATCTATACTTTCGTATATTAATTTTATGAGAGTAAATGAAGTAGTTATATATATATATATATATATATATATATATATATATATATACACAGATAGATAGTTAATCATATATGTATAACTATATATATATATATATATATATATATATATATATATATATAGTGTCATTCACATACAGTACTGTTTCGCTGTTTCACAACTCATCAGTGAGGCTAGACAGACAACTGCCTCCGCTAGATTTTTTTACACAAGGAACCTCGCTTAATACGCTTTAGCAGTTTGCATATAGCTTCCCAATATGCCCAACTCAAGATAAGGAGCATTATATATATATATATATATATATATATATATATATATATATATATATATATATATATATATATATATACGTGTGTGTGTGGGTGTGCATAAATCCGTTTCATCACCAATGTTCGAGAAAATTGTAACCTGGCCGGTACTGAAAGGGATAGCCATTTGGGAATTACGGGTTTTGTACGTGGTCTCTGCGTATCTCAGCATGGTTTTCTGGGCCTTTGCGTACTACTGGATTCAAGCGGTTGCAAATCAGGAGAGATGTTGTTGTGGATTGCGCTAGCTTTGACCAACAATTTCACGCGGAGCTAAACTTACAAGGGTGTACATTCTCTCTCTAGACAGAACGGAGGCTTCGACATATATTACGTTTGTGCAAATACAATGTCGTTTTTACCTATATAGTTGAACGTAAAGACGACATTAATTTTTGCACAACCAAATATATATATATATATATATATATATATATATATATATATATATATATATATATATATATATATATATATATATATATATATATATAGTGTTATAATTGAATAATTCCGAAAGAAATCCGGGTATGAGAGCTCAATGTGGTAAACAGAGCAATAAGTTAAAAAATATAACATGGAAATTACATAATTGTCGATGCAATAATTTATTTCAACCTTAAAATATCATAAGGTTGAAATAAATTATAGCATCGACAATTATGTAATTTCCGTGTTATATTTTTTATTATATATATATATATATATATATATATATATATATATGGGGGTGCGTGTATATATATATATATATATATATATATATATATATATATATATATATATATATATATACTGGCACTGCATAATTATTTGGGCGAGTATATATTTTACCTTATATATATACACATATATGTATATATATAATTATATTAATGATAATCATATGTGTGTGTGTGTGCGCGCGCGCACGCGCGTCTATACAGTGTAAGTTTCTCTCATAAGGAAAAGCTAAGTGATCAATTTACTTCGCATGATTGTATAGATGCACGCATGTACACACACATACACGCACACACGTATATATATATATATATATATATATATATATATATATATATATATATGGGGGTGCGTGTATATATATATATATATATATATATATATATATATATATATATATATATATATATACTGGCACTGCATAATTATTTGGGCGAGTATATATTTTACCTTATATATATACACATATATGTATATATATAATTATATTAATGATAATCATATATGTGTGTGTGTGCGCGCGCGCTCACGCGCGTCTATACAGTGTAAGTTTCTCTCATAAGGAAAAGCTAAGTGATCAATTTACTTTGTATAGATGCACGCATGTACACACACACACATACACGCACACACGTATATATATATATATATATATATATATAAATATATATATATATATATATATATATATATATATATATATACACTTTTTCAATTAACACTATTGATTAGAATTATCTTTTATCTATGCATTCGGATTTACAAAGTGGAAATCCTAAGGCCGCAGGGGAAATCTACCTAATGTAACTGCTTAATCAGAAGATCGTTTGATAGTGTATGGCACGAATAAACATATCCATGTAACATGAAACGTCCCGTATAAAAACAGTGTGATGCGCTACAGAAATGTAATCTGTCTTTTACATATCTATTAGGACACATTTTTGAAGATGAAAAAAATGTTTCAGGCTCAGCAATTATATATTGTAAAATCTTACTACGTCGTTCACATGTCTTTACCTTGCGTTATTATTTGATACTGTACTAGGAGTGCAGCCCGGCGTTGCTCGGGCCCTACTTGCCAAACGTGTGAATACACTTAATGTAAGATTTCAAAGGTTTAGACCAAAATGTGTCTCAGTAATTTCGTAGAGACCGCAGAAGACAATTTCTTTTAACTTTAACGCCAATTTTGACCCCTTAAGATTTAATATTTTGGTCTTAAATCTAAATACAAATTTTTACCCACGTTCAATTTACGTACATATAAAATTTACAAATCATTAAACTCCAAGTTGGCGGAGGAGTTTGTTAGAGTTTTCAAAGGTCAAATCTTTGAACGTGAACACATTGACAGATACATTTATTGACGAAGACGGTTTAAAAGATTTTCCCAAATTTCAATAGTCCTTATGTCAAATCTCGGGTCTCTAGTCCGAAAATTGACAGAGTTATTTAGTATGGAAATGTACAGACACACACGGACACATTTTCACTTTTATATATATATACCAGCAGTTCTGCCCGGCTTTGCTCGAGCCCTATCTATTGTTCATAACTTTAGGTGCATATGTATATATTAAAAAGTATGTACGGTAATGCCTTTTTATATAATAGTCTTCCATAACTATCATCGAGAGAAGTTGGTAGAGACCGCTGGTGTCAAAGTTTTTTTTATAAATTTGAACCCAACTTTAACTTCTTAACATTCATTTTATTGGGCTCCAATCAAATTTAAATATTTGACCCATGTCCAAGTTACCTACATCTAAAATTTAAAGTGTTAAGACCCAAAATTGGCGGAAGAGTTTGGTAGAATTTGTGAAGATAAACTCTGCAAATTTGGCCACTTGGCAGCCAAATTTTCGCCCCAAACGAATTAGAAAGCTTGAAGCATGCCTGAATACTCTTTATGTACAATCTTCAAATGTTAGACCTAAAATTGGCTTAATTTTTTCTAGATACCACAAAGGAAAAATCTTTTGAACTTTTACCCCTTCGAAGCCACATTCTCAGCAAAAAACGATAAAGAATCTAGCCGTATGTCTCTGAATACACTTTATATAAAATTTCAAATGTTTGGACCCAAAATTGGCTAAGTACTTTTGTAGAGATCGCAGAGGTAAATATTTTTTTAAACTTTGACACCAATTATGATCCCTTATCATTTAATGTTTTTAGGGTACAACTAAATTATCAAGTTAGATAAATGTTTAAGTAACCTATATCTAAAATTTTAAGGGTTTAGACCCAAAGTTTGCGGAGGAGTTTGGCAGAGTTTTCAAAGGTCGAATCATTGAACTTTGACCCGTTAACAGCCAAATTTCTGGCCGAAAAAAGATTTTAAAAAATCTTCCAAAATCTCAATAGCCGTTACATCAAATATTGAGTCTGTAGACCTAAAATTGAGTTTTTTGGTAGGGAACTGTACACAGACAGACAGATACACACACACACACACACACACACACACATTTTCACTCCTATAGATATATAAAAAGATTGAAATGCAAGTCGATTTTGATCTGTAATAGACTATTACATCGCATTTACACTTGCTACGCGTAGACTACTATAGTTACTCAAAGTAAAAGAAATAAAACATCCACTTAATAATTGGTTGTATTTCGTGCCTCTTAATCTATGTATACATTTCACATTTATACAGTAGCTTTGTACCCTTAAATATGATATAATTACTCGTATATTCGTATTTATTATACTAGAAATAATAATTTATTGATTATTATATTATAAAGAATATATATTACTTATTATAAAACTTTAAAAAAAAAGTAATATGACTCGGTTTCCATTAGGTAAAATCGAAACCAAGACATTTACCTCTAAAGCATTAATCGTACGTTTAAAAAGCACCGACTTCAGAGCAATTCAACTCAATTCATATCTGCTAAGTTCAATTTTTTCTTAACTTTGACATCTTAGCAGCTATTTTAAAGTGTAAATTCATAATCTAATTGATTCAATAGGTCAAAATACTTTATGTATTAAGTTTGCAATTTGTTAATCAAAAGTACACAAATATTTTGGATGAGATCATCCGTCAAAAAGACAGACGACCATATATATATATATATATATATATATATATGTGTGTGTGTGTGTGTGTGTGTGTGTGTGTGTGTGTGTGGGGGGGTGTGTTTGTGTGTGTGTTTGTGTGTATCTGTGTCTGTGGTGTTTATGTGCGCGTGCGTGTGTGTGTGTAGAGAGAGAGAGAGAGAGAGAGAGAGAGAAAGAGAGAGGGAGAGGAACAGAGAGATGAATGGTTTCCTTAAGGATTCAGGAAGTGTAATTCAACATGGGATACTACGTGTTTCAGGGGATTCCCACGGGCCAATCCTGACTTCATCTATGTAACCAATGTAAACTGGCGTTGTATGCATTATTTTGTCTTTTGCATTGAGTGGGGTTATCTTGCTCTTTCAAGATATAGTTTATCGTTATTCTTTTTTGTGGAGAATTTATATTACTAATAGATTATTTCTTATTTCCTTTCTAAAACCTGGTGTAACACACACATATATATATATATATATATATATATATATATATATATATATATATATATATATATATATATATACATATTTAAATAAATGTTTAGAGGTACAGAATTTGTATATGGTTTTAAATAAAATAATAGGCGGAAGTTTCTCGAGAGCTCCTTCGGCTATCATCTCTTCAGGAGTAAATCGATAGCAATCTAAATAGTATTGTGACGAAAATAAAGAGTTATATATATATATATATATATATATATATATATATATATATATATATATAGATAGATAGATAGATAGATAGATAGATAAATAGATAGATATATAGAGAGAGAGACAATAAATGACAAAAATTTATATTCCAAAATTATTTGATTAAATGGTTTGATAAAAATCCAAGATGGCGTAATGGTAAAATATAAAGGAAACTGCAGCTTCTCTTCCAAATTTTCGGATTCTCATCATGGCATATTACATTTTAATTCCTTTTGGTGAATTGAATGTTGCTAGTTCTTCCGATGAGTTAAGGGCATAATAGATTTACTAATTGATATAATAATTAAGTGATTGACTTTGCGCAACGAAACAGACACTGTCAAGAATTGTAAGGCTCAATTGATGTAAAAGAATAAAATACAAAATGGTCAACATCATGTATTTTGAAATATAAATTTTAGGCATTTATTCTATATATTGCTCTGTATTCACATTGAGCTTCTTATATAAGGATTGATATATAATAAGAAAAATATATTTCTACAGAAATATATATAGTGTCATCGTCGTTGGCAGAACCCAGATATGTGCATAGATTTATGCTCATTAAGATTGAGTCAGACCCAGTTACGAAGTGTCTTAGGTGATCCACGAGTTACAATTTCGTGTCGCACACACTTTATTTGTCACCATTCGTTTAGCCAAGCATATACCTGCATATGCAGGTTCTGCAAGGTATCCTGCAGCAAGTTGCCGTTGAACAGGTACGGCAAGTACAGCCCTGGCGCTTACCGCCAGGCCAGTTTATTCGGGAGTGCCTCTTCCCCAGGAATTAAACGCTGCCACAGATACTAACCTGAATATTTCTACGTTTCGCCGTGTATATATATATATATATATATATATATATATATATATATATATATATATATATATATATATATATATATTGTTTGCCTATGAATAAGCGGTACGAGCACTGTAAAAGTGGTGGACAAACATTTGTTTAAAATAGAAATTTAACGAGGTTATTTGCGGGCACCGTTCCCGTGGGTCGTTCGGTAGTACTGCTGACTATAAGTTCTGGTTCAAGGTTCAGTCCTAGACTTGGTATAACTGGAAATGTTTTCTCAATTATTAAATCATTTCTCTCTGATAGGCTCATAAGAGTAGTGGTTGATGGGCAGCAATCAGAGGCCCACCGTATTAATGCTGGAATCCCTCAGGGGTCCATCCTGGGCCCAACTGTCTTCCTGATCTATATCAATGATCTCCCGAAACACATACTTAAATCATTTGTTGACATCTATGCTGATGACACGACCATCTATGGCAACACATCAAAGGCCGTAAATGGCAAACTCTCTCTGATTCTCTCTCCTCTGATCTTGAGCGCGTGGTACAGTGGGCGAAGAGGCTGATGATTACTTTTAATGCATCTAAAACCAAGCTCCTATCATTATATCATCAACACTCTGTTCCTCATCTAGCATTAATTGAAATTGGTGGATCTCGTCTTGGGGAGGGTTCATGTTTTGACAAGCTCCTGGGTTTGACCTTTACTCCTGATCTGAAATGGATTACGTATACCAAGTCTGTTGCCGGGTCGCTGAGCAATGGTAGGATCCTTCTACCCCTCCTGATCCTTCTACCACTACTGATGCAATTCTCTATCTGTATAAAAGCCAAGTACGTCCAAAGATGGAATACTGCTGCCACATCTGGGCTAAACCTTCTAAAAAGAGCCTATCCTGCCTAGACAAAGTACAAAATAAACTTCGTGGCTTGGTAGGGGATGCCCTTTTCTCTTCCCTGCAACCTCGTTCCCACAGAAGAGACGCTGCGAGCCTGTCTTTGTTTTATCGTTATTTCCATGGCAAATGCTCGCCAATCTTTCACGATAAACACTGTCAGTAATTTCCCCGACTCTTTATCTGTGCCTAACTCAAAACGTAGATTCCATGAACAAAGTTTCTTTCTGAGAAGTGCACGCCTGTGGAATTCTCTTTGGTTTGCCTGTTTCCCAACTGACAACTTGGATATCTTCAAGTCCTACATGAGCAAGTTCCTGTTAATCGCCCCTTCAAGTAAGACATGTTATCAAATCTCCAATACCGACTATTACTACGATAATATCCCATTGAGTATTGTAAACACAATAACTTTATCCCCGAGTGGCTTCCGGGCCTTGATAAGCAGTGATCCCTCATGTAAAAAATCTCTAGATGCACTGATGAGTGGTACAACGAAACAGGACTGTATGTCGATGACTACATATATATATATATATATATATATATATATATATATAACTAAATATTAACAGTCCATCTTCTCTCTGTCTCTTTGTCTCTCTCTCTCTCTCTATCTATCTATCTATATATCTATATATATATATATATATATATATATATATATATATATATTAATTGTAAGCTTTACTTCTGTATAAGATGTATCGACTAAAGAGACCTCTAGTTAATGGGTAACTAGCTATCCGAAACTTGCTCGTAACTGTGTATCAAAATATTACCGCTATGTAAAAAAACAAAGAGTATATATATATATATATATATATATATATATATATATATATATATATATATATATATATATATATATATATATAGTGCTGCTTAGCAGCTCATGTATGTATTGATGAGTGTATTAATACTTTTTACAGAACAGTGCCCATAGTACTGGAGATATGTAAGCTCAATAGGTGTATGTATCCGAATGGTACATTTATATTGGGTGAATAGCTAAATAATTGTTTATTATGAATCAATTTTGAAAATAACAACAAAAAACTTGAAAGAAAACGATATTCATTTATAAAATTTACAATAATTTTTGACAATAATTGACAAAGGTTTTGCCTTCGAATATAATCTCCTCATCAGCAAAAAATGATGGATGGTAGATGTTTAAAAACTAGCTGTAAGTAAGGCCGATATTCCTCATTAAGTTCCATTATTTTGTTTACAGCTCAGTCAATATATCGTCGGACATGCTGTTGTATATTAGCTTCGAATGATGAAAATAATTATTCACAATTTTAATAAATAGAATATCGTTTCCGTAACGATCGTACAATTAAGTTGATTTGTTTGTCGTCCCTTTTGAAACTGATTCATAATGTACAATTATTAATCATTTTACTCAATATATATATATATATATATATATATATATATATATATATATATATATATATATATATATATATATAAGAGCAAACAGTTAATAAAACATGTTAAAACACTTTGAAAAAGAGTTAAAAACATATCTTACCTGTAAAGGAAACACTTAATAAGTAGATAGCCCCTAATCCGCGGAGTTCCGAAGAAATACTTTCCTTCGCATCAGAGGGTAGGAATTAGCAAAATACGGGATCAGATGTTGCATACAAAAGTATTTTATGAAACTGCTATTAAGTCAAAGATTTTACTTAATAACAAAAAATGAAGCAGAGGGGATATGGTGAAGAAAAAGGTGATTTCACGTGAAAGGATAGTCTGCTGAATGGTAAAGTATCCAATGACGGTAAAATCCAATTTAATTTGGATTTACATTTTTTGGATTTTACCGTCATTGGATACTTTACCTTTACTTAGTTGAGATTACTTTATAAATATTAATTCTTCATATTCGTAATACATTTTAGTTTTACAATCTTGGATCATTTTGGTAAATTTAATTGTATTTTTTATTATATATATATATATATATATATATATATATATATATATATATATATATATATATATATGGGTGTGTGTGTGTGTGTGCGTGTGTGTGTGCGTGTGTGTGTGACTTTTTCATTTAATCACATAAATTTATATACGAAAAGTAAACTTTAAGTATTTACGTCAATAGTGCTCAATACGTAGGTAGAGCTAGGTATTAAATTATAAAATATATATCGCGGCTTATTATCTGTGTAGCTTTAATGTCATATATATTTTATAACTTACTATATATATATATATATATATATATATATATATATATATATATATATATATATATATATATATTCAGAACAGCAGCAATACTATATATGCACATAATACGGAGACAGCCAGTCCTTATGCAATATTAGATAAACTAGCTGAACCAATTTTTAGAATATATTAAATGTTAATTTCTCATTAAGAGGTATATAAATATACATACCGTGGTAATTTCTAATGTAAGTTTATAATTGTAAGCTTATTTATTTATTCATTTGTGCAGGTTTTTATATTTATTATATTCCAAATTCATTCTCGTTTTTATTTTGCCATTCAGCTCCCAACCGAAAACACCACCGACTAAACTCTTTCTTTTTTCAGCCACCCCAACCCATCTTTGTGACACCCACTTCAGTAAGTCCACGTCTCCATTTCTTGAAACATCCAAGGATATTTAATTTCATCTTTCCCTGGCTTCAAACAGGGAACAGAAGTGGTGTGCTTTTTCTCAATTTTGTTTCTTTTTATTCTTTCCTTCTTCATTTTATTTGTCTCTTCCCCTGCCTCCAGCTCATTGATTCGTTATTTTACGCTGAAGCTCACTATCTGCCTCTGTCTCAATATTTATTGCTTATGCATTCCTTTTCTAAACCTACTAATCCTTTCAGCAAAGTTTCTTCATGAGTGCCGTGATTAAGAAGCAATGTACCAGTCAACTCGTATTTTGCAACTTGATATTTATGTATATATATATATATATATATATATATATATATATATATATATATATATATATATATTATATATATATTTGCTTCTCTTTCCTATATGTGTATGCAATCTTATATGTGTTGCTATATAATTGTAAACCATTTACTTATATATACATATCTCTCTTTCTTTCTTTCTCTCTCTCTCTATATATATGTATATATATATATATATATATATATATATATATATATATATATATATAAGTATTGAAGTGAATTAAATACACATTTTTAATCTAATGTTTCCTAGTCTTATAGATTACTAGTAGGACATAATTATATAAGACACTCCCGGCCAATTAAAATTGCTCAATATATTAGCTAGATCAAATAAAGATTCTAGATTATATGTTTACATTTCAAATTAAAGGGTCAATTTTCAAATAAAATTCAAAATTGAGCGGTTGAATCATAGAGGACAAAGTATATATTAATGCCCTACTTTATTTAATTTCTATTAAAATGTAATTAATTTAAACTTTGTATTCGTTGATGCAAGCAATGAATCTTGACTTCTATTTGAAAATTGATCCTTTTTAATTAACTTTTAACACATAACCTAGAATGTATGTATATATATATATATATATATATATATATATATATATCCCAATATGTAATAAATGAACTCATTTCCCTCTATGATTTTTACCTTTATACGATTAAAAATCAAAACAGTTCATGCTAATGTAATATGCACAAACGTCAGCACAATATCTTAGATGTCTTATAGGCACATTACCTCTCCACTTCCACAATAATCGTAGATTTCTATATTTTACTGCCGAGAGTTCCTTTCCAAAATCGATTAAAATCACTGGAAGTAGTAAAATATTTTCTCTCTAATTAATTCCTCCTGCCCACGCCACCAATTTACACCGTTTCGTTATCGTTCAAAAGGGACGGTTAGGACGAACGCCGGTTTCGGTTTTCTCTACTTCATAGTTGCTTAAAAAAATTGGAATGGAATTTCACCGTGCCTTTCTGTTTTATGCTTCCTATTGAGTGAAACACACCACAGTATTAACTGATAGCAGCATTGCCACAAGCATTAATTACTATTTATTTCCCAACATTTATACACTAGAAAAAAGGATTATTTCCATTTTTTTAAAATAAACTCACAATACATCATTTTTTTAATAAACATATAATACATAATTTCCGTTTTATTTCGTTTTGTAGTTGCTAAAAAACGGAATGGAATTTTAACGCTCCTTTTCGTTCTATGCTTTCTACTGGGTGAAACGCACGATGGATTAACCGAAACGAAGTGTTTTCAATCAAGTTTTTTTTTTAGCTTTTCGCTGTTTCTTTTTTTTTCATGATTTTCCCCCCTTATTGCCTGGCAAACGCGGTTGGTTGGTTGTTTTGTTTTACGACATACCAACCCTTTTCAGGTTATTTAATGTCGAATCTGGTGATTTTGAAGAACGATTTTTTAATATAGTATATTTGTTTTTTTTTTTAGTCGTATTCTATTTAACCCATAGTTAGGACCCTAACAGGTG
>NC_136520.1:51174470-51251970 GCF_053919585.1 Euprymna scolopes
ATTTTTATATTTATTCTTTTTATAACCTGTAAATTAGTTATCTACTCTCCAGTGTAGTATTTTAAAATACTTGGGAAGTCCGCCAATTTGGCGCCTATAACAAACGGTCAACCTGTAAGGTCATCGACAAATGTCAGTAACATTTATGCACATACGTAGCCATCAATGTTTGTATAAATAAATTAAATATACCTGTTCTGTTAACTTATTGAGCACTTTTTGGTAGACACATGTTATTTCAGTGGATGTACTTCTAGGAAACTAAGAACTACTTGCATAGTATATATATATATATATATATATATATATATATATATATATATATATGATGTTCAGAATATGAGAGATTGTATATAATAAATTCCACAGCCAAACAACGGCGCAACTCACAAGAGCCATGACAGTCAACGAGCCGGAAGTCCAAGAGTCGAGTTTCACCCTCATTTGGGCTCCTCAGTTAGTCACATCCGAACTCAGGATTCGAAACCCGAGCCTCTTGCATATATATATATATATATATATATATATATATATATATATATATATTGTGTGTGTGTGTTTGTGTGTATATATATAATGACGTTGACAGAGAAATCTTCGTTAGACCACAGATGTAAAGCAGCGCTTATCCTAGGGAGTACTAGGCGCTGTACGTACTCTTCGCTTATCTCTCCATCGTTTCAAGTCGTGCAGGCCCTCTTCTCGCCACTCAACCCAAGCAAGGCTAATTCATGTCTAGTGTGTTTGCGTATTGCGCGCAATTTTCCTCAAAATTACATATGCATCTATTCTTAGGGAGGCATCCATTGTATTTCTAGGCTAAACCGACGTCACATAGATATAAAATGAGACCCGATTCAGCAAAGGCAAGATATTTTCGCAAGAACTTACCTATATAAAATTACAGATAACATTTTAAAAGAGAAAGGACAAATACATTTTAAGATTTTCAGAAAATTAACCTATAATCTGTTGTAAAGACGAATAGCAGTTGATTAAAAATATTTCTGTCAGAACATATAAATGAATATTATAATAGTTAGAACGTATAAAATCTATTGATTTTAGCAGTTCAATTTCTGTGAATATAATTTATATATACATGGAATACATAAACACAAACACTCATGTACACATATTTTATATTAATGGGTGTTCATGTGCTTGTGTTTTCCGTTTATCAACACATTTTAAATATTGTCCATCCGCATATACATGTAGTATATGATCTCTCTCTGAATATGTGGGTGTGTCTATCCGCAAATATTTTTACTTATATAATCTCTCTCAATACATGTATATATATATATATATATATATATATATATATATATGCATATTTGTTTGTGTGTGCGTGTGTGTATTCCATGTCGTTTGTATAAAAATGATATATCAAATTCTGATCAATATAAGCGCAACCAAACAAACACTTCTAGAATTTAAGAATGTATTGATTAGGTGCTTCATTTTATTTCTGGAGATAAGAACGTTGTTATTTGTTTATTTTCGGCCATTTCACATCGACTTCCGATTAGTGGGCGGCAATGTGCGGCCATCTCTCTTTAAAATTCAAGCAATTTAAAAAAAAAAAAAATAATAATGTCTTTCGTACAATTTTTTTTTTTTGAAGAATGGCCTTTAAGTAATAAATTCAGTCCACAGTTTTTATTTACAATGTTGAACACGGCGATTTTTACAAACTCTTAATGGGGTTTCTGCTTTAATATGATTTCAGTTCTGAAAGTAATTGGTAGATTACAAGAAGACGTTTTATTCGGAAAATTAATAAAGATATCGATTAGAATTGCACAATTATCCAAAACGCAGTCTTAAACTCTAATCCTTTCAAACCGAAAAGAACACGTGCATGTGGTGAACAATCATGTGTGTTGAGACTGACGATCCCTTTTGGTCATGAGTATATATATATGCATATATATATATATATATATATATATATATATATATATATACACTGAGGGAATTAGACCTAGACTTAGTCTATATATATATATATATATATATATATATATATATATATATATATATATATATATGGTAGAACTGGTAATTCGTAAAAACCTGAAGAGAGTGCTCAATACTATTGCAGAGCAAATATGTGTTTTATTTTTTATTACCGTTTTATCTGTTTGGTTACATATGTTTTAGATATTGGACCATGTTTACGATCTAACAGCCTCGTTATACCTTACAAAAGTTATATCTGTAAGGTATGACGAGGCTGTTAGATTGTAAACATGATCCAACATCTGGAAACATATATAAACAAACAGATATAACGGTAATAAAAAAAACGTACCCCCTCACACACACACACACAAACATATATATATATATATATATATATATATATATATATATGTATACAAGGTTTCATCACAAATTTATAAATTTACTGAAATTCAAATAAATTGTCACAGTGTATCTCTTATTTTTGAGCATTAAGTGAAATATAATATGTTTGTATGCGATAGACAAATGAAGAACTATGTTCGTAAATGTTCACATAGATGACTATTACTGTCGAGAAAACGCTAATAATGCGTACAAATGTAAAATACATACTATATTAAGAGTGTCAACATAACCGTGTTTTATAAATAAAAAGTAGGTGTCTATTCGGTATAAAAGTTTTTATTCATACTAAATTGTTGGCTAAAGTTTTGCTAACCCGTTTCTGTCAAATTAATGACTCTATATCATTGAATTCAAACTGGACAAATCTGGAAAGTAAACTAATTTATAAGATTAAACTTGAATTGCCACGCCTTTTAAATGAATCTAGTATGAGAATAATCATGTATTTATATCTTGCGGGCGTTTTCATACCTTTTACTTGCACTTGCTATTTGTTCCCCACCTTTTATTGATGTGGAAATTGAAAACATTAAAAGGGTTTTATTATGAATGGATATCCACCTCCATTAGTTAACTTAGTTATTAATAAGAAAATTCAATCCTTTTCTGAGCTACAAAAATACGGTCCATGTAGATTTCCGTCATACCTTAAGTTACCCTGGATTGGACCTGAAGGCCAACTTATTGGCGATAAGATTTCCTCTCTAGTGTCTTCTAATTTTGGTGCTCTATCGGTCCGTATTGCTTTTTTCCACAAAAACCGCCTTTCCCTCATTTCGTAAGGATGTCTTGCCTATCTCTCAAACAAGTAATATTATTTATAAATTTCAATGTCGGTGTGGTGCCGTCTATATAGGCAAGACGACCAAGCGCCTTCAGGTCAGAATCGCCCAACATGTTCCCCGTTTCATCCGAGATCATCAACCTACCACCAAAAAATCTCAACTGATAGAATCGTCCATCGGCCAACACTTGGTCGATAAAAAGGAGTGCGGTCTTGTTTTCTCTCCGGAGTGTTTTTCTGTTTTGTACCGAGGACGTACAAAGTTCCACCTGTCTGTCCTCGAAGCACTTGCCATCATTGCCAGCCCCTTACTTTGTGCAAGCAGAGAAACCTCCGGCTTCAATTAGAATTATTTGGGTAGTTAGTTTTTTTTTAACCTCCTCTCATCTCTTACTCCATACCACTACCAAATATTCTAAAAAAATAATAATTTTCAGACTTATGACCCTTGAAAATGTTAGTCTGAACGAAAAGCGCTTCGGGTGTATTTTAACGATCTTGTTTTTAATCGACTTGTTTATTTTATTGAATTGTACATGTGTTATATGTAACTTGCCCCATTTTTTTCCTCACCCCGTTTTCCATCTTATTTTAGTTGATTGAATTTACGCGATGGGTCACTTCTTTATAATATATATATATATATATATAAAAAGACCAAAAGGAAAATTTTAATAATAGGCCAACCTGCATGTTAATAAACCCGGCTAAAAGCGAAATCGGTCTAGCTAGCAAGTCTATAATTAGAGAAATAGTAAAAGAGATAAAAAGAAAATCAAATCTTAATTTGTGGGCAGACACTAGCGCGGTACTGGACTGGTTTAAAAACATAACTGAACCACACAAATGTAAGTTTACACAACTGGATATCGTCGATTTTTACCCTTCAATCACTAAGGAAATCCTAGAAAAATCGTTGATCTTCGCATCAAAATATAGAAAGATTAGTGAGCTCGATAAGGAAACAATCATGCAAGCTCGACAGACCCTTTTATGTTTTGACGATAAAACGTGGGTCAAAAAATCAAACCCCGAAGACCCCTTTGACGTCGCGATGGGGGCGTATGACAGTGCGGATATCTGCGATCTGGTTGGACTTTTTCTACTGGAGACCATGAAATATAAATTCCCAGATCACTTTTTTGGATTATATAGAGATGATGGACTTTGCCTATCGCGTGACTACAATGGATGTGCACTAGACAGGCTTAGAAAAGACCTAACTGAATTTTTTAAGGAACTAGGCTTTAAAATAATAATACAGACAAATTTAGATAGAGTAGATTTTTTAGATGCCACTCTAGATCTCGAGAAGAAAATACACAAACCCTTTCACAAACTAAATGAAAAACTCATGTATATAAATAAGGGTTCATGCCACCCACCCACAGTGTTTAAAAATATGGTAGCGAACATTAGCCAAAGATTTCACGGCTTTCTTCGAACGCTGAAGTGTTCGAGAAAGCAGCACCATATTATAATGACGCACTGCATCAAAGTGGGTTCAATGAAAACATAAAATTTCAACAAACCCAGAATAAAGAAAATATAAAACGAAAGAGGAAACGGAAAATAATCTGGTTCTTACCTCCGTTTTCATTGAACACTAAAACTAGAGTAGGGCATTGTTTTCTTAGCCTTCTAGACAAACATTTTCCAAGAACACATAGACTACATAAACTTTTTAATAGAAACACGGTGAAAGTTAGTTACTCGACAGCTCCATCAATAAAGTCGATAATATCCAAAGAACCAAAAAAGATAGATAACGCAGGCTGCTCTTGCAGGACCAAAAATAGCTGTCCATTGGAGGGTAATTGTAAAGCTGAATCCCTTGTCTATGAGGCCACAGTAACGGAACAATCCACAAATATACCGGAAATATATATAGGTATGACAAAAGGCCAATTTAAACAAAGATATTATGCACATATGAGCTCCTTTAGAGCTAAAACAAGGATGAATACAGCATTAGCTACCCGCGTGTGGGAGCTTAAAGAAAAAATACACCCTTTTCCATAAAATGGAGAAAAATAGAGCATAGACCAGCATACGTCCCGGAATTAAGTCAATGCTCACTCTGTAACGCAGAGAAATACTACATCCTCCGGTCCATTCATGACCCAAAAATAAAATGTTTAAATGTGAGGAGTGAAGCTTTGAAAAGTTGCATACATAGAAGGAAGGGGCTCCTAATAAATTGGATCAATGAAAAGAACAACACTTAGATGTTGTTTATATATATATATATAAGGAAAAAAAATTGTAAATACATAAATAATTAGTCGGTAAACTTGGATTTTAATCGCAATTGTATTATAGATTTTTAATTAATGTCATATATATATATATATATATATATATATAAATTATATTTTATAAATGTAATTTATAATCTATTTCGAATTTAAAACTATAGAAAAATATAATAATGTTAATAAACTAGGGAAATCGCTTAGAATAGATAAATACTCACTTCCCCAAACCTTGAAAGATTTGGGTTTTTAAAAAATAATTTTTAAACGTATTTCGAAATTTTTAAACGTGATTCGATATAATTAAAAATATATTTTTTAAAACTTTAAACGTATTTTTGGAAATTTTTAAATGTTCGATATAATTAAACGAATTTTTAAGTTTTTAACCGATACCAATACAGATTTTTAAGTTTTTATACATAAGGAAAGAGATTTTAAAATTAAATGGGGTTCAAATTAAAATCGATTCATATAAAAAAAAAAATTAAAAAAAAAAAACAAAACATTTTTTCGAAATTAGATCTTAAATTTAAATAATTCAAAGTTGAAAATTAGGTATTACATTACCCGATATATATATATATATATATATATATATATATATATATATATATATATATATATATATATATATATATATATATATATATATAGATAGATATAGATAGCTAAAAAAAAAAAAATAAAAATAAAAATAAAATAAAAAATAAAAAAAGGGGGGGGATTAAACAAAACGAGATTTGAACGTGGATTCGCGAGGTATATATACTTCACACTTCCGGTTATAAGATAGACGAATATTGGCTGAAGAGAGCTTGATAAGGATACCTTAAACGGGCCTTATTATCGGGTTGAAACCGACGGTACCAATGACCTGTCTCAACTAACAACTTTCTGTACACAATATATATATATATATATATATATATATATATATATATATATATATATTTATACGAGCAAACAGTAAACAAAACATGATAAAAACACTTTGAAATGAGTTAAAAACATTTAATCTGAAAAGGAAACACGAGATAAGTGGATAGTCCTTGATCAGCGGAGTTTCGAAGAAATACTTTCCTTCTCATCAGAGGGTAGGAATAAGCAATATGCGGGATAGGATTTTGCATGCAAAAGTATTTGATGAAACAACAAGTAAGTCAAAGATCTTACTTGATAACAAAAAAAGTGAAGCAGAGGGAATATGGTGAAGAAAAAGGTGATTACTCATGAATGGATAGTCTGGTGAAAGATATATAATCCAGTGCGGTGAAATCCAAATATATAACTTCAAGAAAGTTAATTGAATTTCCATTTGCACAGGTAAAATCCAAGGAAATCCCGTAATTGGAAGAAGATGGCAGAAATCCATGGGATAATTCACAAAAATGTGTACAAGGAAAAAAAGGAAACAATTCCAATAATATTAATAAAATAAAAATAAAATATGCTTTTCACTCTACTGCCGATACATAAATATAAAAAAAGATCAGGGAAGAAAAAGAGGAGAAAAAATGGTGATAGAGTTAAATATAAAATAGAGAAACAAATGTCAAAATGACCCGGACAGGAAATGTTAAAGGCGCGAAAAAATATATAGGGCAAATTAATATAACTGAAATGTACAGGTCATCAATTAAAAAATGCCAGCAAGAGTTGTTAGAAGGCACTAAATGGAAAATAAATAAACTAATTAATGAATAAATAGAAAATAAATAATAAATAAACAATAAATAAATAAATAAAAATTTAAAAAAAAATAAAAAATAAAAATATAAAATAAAAAATGAAAATTGTTTAAGGGGAGAAGATGGCCGGTATCTGCAAATTCATAAAAAAGCAAGAAAAAAAGTAAGCAAAAGCATATCGTAAAATATAAGTAAATACACATACAAGATATGAAAGTGTGGGTAGTTTAAAGAATAAATCAGAAAATGCATATATATATATATATATATATATATATATATATATATATATATATATATATATATGCATATATAAATTGAAATATTACGTTTATTGTTACGTGAGCTTTCTAAAGAGCGAAGAAAATAGCGTAGGTTGTTCGTGTAATATACCACTGTTTTTCTTCGCTCTTGAGAAATAACTCGATAAAACAATGCGGAATAACTTATCTATTGAGTCTTTTCTTCTGATGTTAATTGATAATTCCAACTGATCTTATCACACACACAATCACACACACATACACAAAAGCGACCGTAATAGAGGTCAGTGTACCCAATGATACAGGGCTTAACAGAGTTGAGAGGGAAAAGATAACAAAGTATCAAGGACTTATGTATTATATGAAACGAAATTGGAAATTAAAAGACGTTTCAATTATACCAGTCATCATAGGAGAAACTGGGCTTATGAAAAATAACTTTAAAAAGTACATAGCAAGCATACCCGGTGAACCAAGTGCAAGTGAAATATAAACGATTGCAGTGAAAGGGACGGCTAGAATCCTGAAAAGATCTCTTGGTTGGACTCACTAAAATGGGGGTAAATATCAGACATCTGGTTGAGTGTCCCATCCCCTAGAAGAAAAAGTTTAAGAAAAATGAAAAAAAGGGAGAAACACACACACACACACACACATATATATATATATATATATATATATATATATATATATATATATATATATATAAATATATATATACATAGAGAGAGAGAGAGAGAGAGAGCGAGAGGAAGTCTCGAAATAAAGACGAAACGTTGATGAACACATAATACGGGTTGTTCCTTTTTATTTCTCTATTTTGTCGGAATACTATTTCCATTATTTTCATGATATATATATATATATATATATATATATATATATATATATATATATATATATGTCTACAAAAATTAATTCATTTTGAATTTTATCGTGTAGCTATTCGTTCGTAATATAAATCCAATCATCCAAAACATTTTTAAAAATAATACCATGGATGACATACACGATAACTTTAAAAATTAATTGATTCGTGTAGACAATTTCTACTTATTTATATAATGTATACAAGAGTAAATCTACTTCGCGTGGATAAATCTTGTATAAGATATTTTTACAGTAGATTTGAACTGTTTTTATATATAAATATATGTAGATTTATATATATATATATATATATATATATATATATATATATATATATATATATGTGTGTGTGTGTGTGTGTAAATTTATATATATGTATAAATATATAATTATGTAAATATATATGTATATTGCAATTGGTATGTATATTTTTTCTTTCATGTTCCTTTTTTGTCTGTAGTTATAGGCTTCTGCTTTGTATTTCGCTAATGTTTTTTTTTTCGCGAGCTTTCATTTTTTCCTATCACTCGCGTTAACATTTATGTTGTTTAATAAATGTACTATTTTCATTTCAGGTAACAATTGCCCTTCTCTACAATGTTTATTTAATCTTTATTTTTAATTATCCTATTCCATATTTCAGAAGGTTTTCGAATAGAATAGATATAATTAAAATCGACTATGCATACCATATAATCATTATAACATAAACACTCGACATAGCATTATTCGTCCAACAGTTCGTTTTTAACGTTGCCAAGTAATGATTTTTATTTCAATATTGTTTCTATTTCATTTTGCCCTTATAAAAAAAATGATAACACCTAGACAAACATATCAATAAATACATGTAATAAAAGTTCTGCCATTGCAAAAAATAACAAAACTAAAATCGATTAGGGTGAACGTAAAGTTGATATTGATATTCCATAAACATTTAATATATATATATATATATATATATATATATATATATATATATATATATATATATATATATATTTTTAAAGATTTTCTTTTAATTGTATCAGAATATGTGATTTCTCTTTCGAAATACGCTGTTAGGTGTTGGCAATTTTCCATTTTACAAATTAGACATTTGTTAACTGTAATTGACTTACTTAAGGTCTTGATCTTGAATGGGTTCAACGTTATAATTTAGCGGAACATTCGACAAAAATTTAAGGGTTTTAGTCAATATTTAAAAGGAGTTTTTTTTCCAAGTTGACTTATCTTGTTCTTGATCCTCTGCAATTAGAGAAGGGCCAGCCTCGTTGGCCTAGCTTCCGCAATATGACAGTGTTCATTACTAATTCCCTGATGCGCCACCTATATGTGAATGAGGTTGTCTAGGCATAGTGCTCTCTTTTTAGGACGATGACTCCCCAATCCCACGTTTACACACTTGTATCTCATTATCCCATCGTTTTAGAGACAAAATATAGCTCCCAAGGTGAGTTTATTCGTATATGCTTCAGGTCCTTTATCGGGGAATGCTGATGAGGTTTTTTAGATTAGAAATGCGTTCTCCCGTTAAGCCGATAAATCTGAAATTCTACTTTCTGACATTTTTATCACTTAATCCCGTCTTGAAAAGAACATAAAATATTAGCAGGAGTTAGTATATTGATAAACGTTTGAGTCACTCTTTACCAGGGAATGCCAATGATGAAGCTGCTCAAGTATCTTTTGATTAGCAGAGTGCAGTTTATTTAGGGTGATGGCTCTTCATTCCCATTTTTCGACACTTGTGTCATCTCATCCCGTCACGACCAGATTAGATGATTGATTAAAAAAAAGAAAACGATAATGCATTATAAAATTGCCATTAAGAAAATACCAGGAGAAAAATCTTGTGTAAAAAATTTAATCAGGTATATTTCCATTTCCTCTTGACCGTATAAGTCATTTCAACTTTTTGGTAATAGTTTAAAAGGAAGGAATGAACATTCGCAATCGTTTCTACAGTCAGACACAAGGATTTCGGGCTAGAAACGAGGTGGAATACCCCGATTGCAATAATGCAATAAATAGAGTTCAAAATAAATTATGTAATTTCTAATAGACTTAGACGCACCTATCGGATAATGCTGATAAGATTTTACAGACGATTTTGTTGAGCAGATGTTTCTTTTGTTGTTGTTATTTTTTAGGGAGCTGGCTTTCACGTCACATTTTTGACACTTGCGTTACATAATTCCGTCTTGGGAGTGAAACAAATATTTAAAAAGAAAGCTGATATGTTATCCAGCAATTATATTATAGATACTTATTCTTTCTACCCAGTGTTGCCCAGGAACTTTTTTTAAACTGTTATCTCTCTATAAATTTGTAACCTGCAGGTTTTTTTGTTGTTTTAGTCAATTGGTTTATGAGCCGTTCTTGTAAATTACTGATAATTATTGCAAGATAATTTTTTCACAACATTATTAATTAACCAAGGTACATTAATAAAACTGTAAAGGTAATTGTTTTTATCTATTCATAGTCTTATTAAATGTAATGAGAATTTTCTAACTTTTTCAAGCCTGAAATCCCTTGTCTTTTATTGTATATACACTGCAGAATGTCCACCAGTTGTGTTTCTTTTTTTCTTTTAAACTATGACCAAATGCTGAAAGTGACGTATATGTTCATGAGTAGCAAAACAGCGCGAAATCACCTATTTATAGAACAATTGCTAGCAGGCCCAACAGGCGTTTCACGGCCATCAGATACGCTAAAATATGATATTTTAATTTATGCAGATTAAATATTTATTATTATAGAGGCAATGCTCTATCGAATATAATGTTAACCTAATATATAGCAGTTAGATCAAAATTACATATATATATACATATATAATATATGTATATATGTGTGTGTGTGACTTTTGTATCATATGCATATATATGTGTGTGTGTGTGTGTGTGACTTTTGTGTCATCAGCTGAAATTTAAACTAAGACATAGAACTCTCTATTGTCATTTCCTTGCCTCTGAGGCACACTCGTACGCATATATATATATATATATATATATATATATATATATATATATATATATATATATATATATATTCAGTTTTAATTCCTTTTATAAAAGATAAACTCAACCGATCGTCGAAGGCAAGATGCAAGCAAACCAGCAAGCAAGCAAGGTCAACGGACAGATAATTATATATAAGTAATAACGTATATGCATAGGACGCTCCTTGTGTTTATCTTTAAAGCTATTAACTTTTAAAAGCATTAACCCCGCCTTTTTTTTCAATTATTTATTGTGTTCGTTTGATTTGTAACAGACTATAATATAAAACCAAGTCAATTAGAAATAAAACAGTTGACTGTCCACGTTCATTAATAAAGAATTATCTAGTATAAGATTCAAAGTCTGGAAATACCATAAAATGTTGACATCGAAGATAAAAAGTTAATTAGGTCCACAGATATGACGGAATATTATTAACTATTTAAAATGTATTTTAAGAGAGTTTGGCGTAGGGATACAAAACATTAAAAACTATTTTACTCCTCTGCATAATGGTTCCTCTAAGAAAAACACTTCGCGCGTATAAAATTAAAAATGTATAAATAAAAAGGTTAAGGAGAATAAAATATATGAGTGTTTTTTTATTAAATTACCGACTAAAAATAAGCTCATACATATTTAAATAAAACAAAACAATACTTTAAATGCTCCTGAGTATCTGATGTTGAAAGTATCAACCATTCACGAGAGGTTTAACAATCATTTTAAAAATGTATCATATTTGTATTTACATTTACGAATTATGTTATTTACTGAGAGTTAAACGTTCAGATTATAAGCATGGTCTGTTGGAAATATATAATAGATAATAAACAGATAACCTTCTATAATGTAATTCTCACCTGTCTGTTTAAATGTATGTACGTATGTATGTATGTATGTATGTATGTATGTATGTATGTATCTCTGCCTAACACTTTCGATAGAAGCAACGGATTTTCACGAGATTTTTATCGTTTTGAAGTTCAACCCTTTGTACGGCGAATAACTAAGAATTGGCTAAAAACATCAATTCCTTCACCTTACACTGGACACTTTTCTACAAAGAGGAATCGCTGTTTTCGCCGATACTTTCGAAAGTCATCCCATCTTTTCGATTGACTAGCTTAATGTAAATTTTCGCCACTTCCGGTTTGGCATAGAACGCAACGGCAACGATGTCACTTTTTTTACCTCTTTTCCTCCTTCCCGGTACAGGCTTGAGCCTACCTGCCTATTACCACTTTTTTTTACTAAACCCACATCTCCAAACACCCGGGTAACGCCGGGCTCCCAGGCTAGTGAATAATTCGAAGACATTATACTAGAAAGGAAACAAGTAAACCTCTGAATACCTATTTCTCTTAAAATGTTTAATTCTAATTCTGAAATAATAATTTGTAAAATAAAAAAAAGTGAAAAAATATTAACCTGGATAACGACAAGCTAAAAGCACCATCAAAAATTTCCTACACTCTTTGTATGTGTCTGAACCTTACCGCGTATTCTATGAACACCGTTTCTTTCTTAAAATTTCCCCCTTGTTGAACTCTATTTCACTGACCTGCTTTAAAGTTGACTAAAACATTATCTTCTTCAATCCAATGTAAACACGTCCTTGTTTAGACAGCCCTTAAGTAATCAAATTTTACCATATCTCCACTACAAACGGTTGCTACGATTATTGTTACAATTACCTTACACGCATTAACACTTATCCTCGAGTGGCATTCGAGCCTTGATTTTTGGCTAAAAACATGTTTCTTATGCAAAAGTGAAACAAATTTTGACGTCAGTAAAACCATCTGATTGATGATGCTCTTACGAAATTTAATATTAATTTGGCCGGCTAACAAAGTTATTAAAGTAATTAATTTCAATGCCACGACAAATATCTATACAATAAATATGTTACGTTGTTTTATATAAATAAGCAGGAATTGTCTAACTTACTGACGTCTGTGACATATCGTAATCACATCAGAAGAATGTATATAATCAGATGTGTTGCTGTAAATTGAAATCCAAATGACAAAGTTCCTCATGAAATTGTACCAATAAAACACTTGTTTATCGGGTCTAGGAATGTTCTGCTTTAGGCGGTATACATTTTATCAGCAGGTAGCGCTTGTAATCCCCCTTACTGGGCAATATCTCCCATTAGTTGAAATGTCGGAGTATGAGTCTCTTAAGTGCTTCTTTTGTTTAGTGACTAGGTAGAAAAGTAACAGTTCACTATCCATTCTTGACGATCAGTCCAACAGGTTCAGGACCAGGAACTAGCCCAGTATCTGTCGGACTGAGGTACGTCGCCTGGATACAATCTAGGAGGTCCACCTTCTCAGGTCTTGCCATCCGGCTTTCAAGTGTTGCAAGTTTATCGCTTGTTGCCTTAGGGGCCTTGACTGGGAAATGATGTCAGAGTTAGTCAAGCAATGTTTGTTAGGCCAGATTGCCCATCCTGTAGGTTTGCTGCCACAAACAATCCACCTACCGCGTCGTGTCACTTCTTGCTGTGGTTGGCAGTAAGTAAATATCACCCGCTCACTGAGCAATACGAACGAATGCGTTCACAGTTATTTTTCACGCCTGTCCAGAATGCATTCACTTTTGGGAAAATTAGGCTTCTCATATTTGATATGATTCGCAGAACGTTTCAATAAATGTAATTTTCGAATCTTTTCAAGTGGTTTATGTTGAACTCAATTTTTTTTTTGTCGAACAAGGCAAGACATTTTGAAGTCGACCAGAACGCATTAATTAATATTGCTATCATCCCGTCAATAAAAATTGAGTTAAATGCATAAGAAATTCGCAATGCTATACTTACTATCTCACGTTCGATGATAGAATGTTCAACTTCAAACTAACTGTTGAACGTAAGTGACTATTTTATCACCCTTTTATTCGTTATGCCACGCGCTTTTCCATCTGCGATATTACGAGTGCATATGTTGGTACATCGACTGATAATTTTGCTGAGAATTGAAATTGTTCATTTAGTGTGCTTACCAATGAAATCGTTCTTATTTAAGTATGCATGCGCTATAACTTAAAAAATAAGACTATATCAGGAACAATATTAACATTTATCCACGGTTGTTCTTCCATTAAAATTGCATATATATATATATATATATATATATATATATATATATATATATATATATATATATGATTAGTTTTTTTTAAAAAAAAGAGTTCCAGCAGAGTGCTCAATTAAAAGGAAAATCCAAATTGTAAGAGCGTATTTATATTTTGTGTACAGAAAGTTGTTAGTTGAGACAGATCATTGGTACCGTCGGTTTCAAGCCCGATAATAAGGCCCGTTTAAGGTATACTTATCAAGCTCTCTTCAGCCAATATTCGTCTATCTTAAAACCGGAAATGTGAAGTATATATACTTTGCGAATTCACGTTCAATTCTCGTTTTGTTAAATCCCCCCCTTTTGTTTTTTTTGTTTTTTTTATCGGATGATGTAATACCTAATTTTAAACTTTGAATTATTTAAATTTAAGATGAAATTTCGAAAAAGATTTCCTTATATAAATCGATTTTAATTTGAACCCAAATTAATTTTAAAATCTCTTTTCATATTTATAAAAAACTTTTTATTTCGAAATTTTTAAACGTTATTCGATATAATTAAAAATATGTTTTTAAACTTTAAACGTATTTTTGGAAATTTTTAAACGTAATTCGATATAATTAAACGAATTTTTAAGTTTTTAACCAATACCAATACAGATTTTAAAGTTTTTTATACATAAGAAAAGAGATTTTAAAATTAATTTGGCTTCAAATTAAAATCGATTTATATAAGGAAATTCGAAATTAGATCTTAAATTTAAATAATTCAAAGTTTAAAATTAGGTATTACATCATCCGATAAAAAAGGGGGGAGGGATTTAACAAAACGAGATTTGAACCTGAATTTGCGAGTTATATATACTTCACACTTCCGGTTATAAGATAGACGAATATTGGCTGAATAGAGCTTGATAAGGATACCTTAAACGGGCCTTATTATCGAACTTGAAACCGACGCTACCAATGATCTGTCCCAACTAACAACTTTCTGTACACAAAATAGAATATATATATATATATATATATATATATATATATATATATATATATATATATATATATATATATATATACATATATATGTGTGTACCTGTGTGTCTGTGTGTGTTACCGTTTGTGGAGCCGCTTAGCTTTCCTTTATCAGAATCGAATTAACGATCCGATAGTTTCTTCAGATTTCACAGTCTGAAGAAACTATCGGATCGTTAATTCGATTCTGGTTGTGCCAACATATGTTAATATCCACACACACACACACACACACACACACACACGCATATATATATATATATATATATATATATATATATATATATATATATATATATATATATATATATATATATATATGGAAAGTCGGAAAGCAACTAGAAAATAGAAAATTTAAATTGTAATATGAAAGCATCATAGGAGGATTATATGAAGCTTAGACTTTTACGAAAAGCTTTTTTGTTGTTGAAAGGGAAAGAGAAATGATGCTCATGTGATACTATCTAAAACATAATTGGATGCGTGGATCCGTATTGAGTTGTAATGGTTTTTTTTTATTGTAGTACTCGTTTCTATACATTTAAAATGGTGCTCATCAAGTGTAGCAATCGATCTTTAGACGCAATCGGTTGAAACACCATTTAATTTTAGATTACCGAAGTAAAGCGACGTTAACCTTGGTCAGAACTCAAATGGGTGATAATTTGAGAATGATTTGTTTATAGTCAAGTAATTCTCTTCGACGCTTTAATCGACTTTTCATAGATTTGGTTTCTAAGTTTACAACCGTTGCTTTAAAATTATAGACGCAGCTACGCTCATATAGACGCTTGTTCGTGTTCATAATAAAAATAAAAATACATAGTTTTGCAGCTGTTTCATCATACTGTCTGCATACATCTTTTCATTTATATAGATACAACACTTTTCTTCTAGTAGAAACAAGCAACCAATTGAAATTGGCCAGATGAAGGTCGAACGACCGCATGACGAATATGCATGCGTGGCGTAATAACTATTGGTTCATGGTTTCATTTTTAGCTTTGCAGTAAACATGTCTTCATATTACAATCATTAATATCAAAGTAAATCGCAAGCTAAATGTTTTGGTTTCGATTCTCGGTGGTGGCGCACGTGTTATTTTGTTTTACTTTTTAAATCATTACTATATATTGGGTCCAATATAATATTATAATAAATACAAAATATGTGTTAATAAAAAATATCATATTTAAGCGTACTTTATGACAGGGCCATGCCAGGCGAGTGTTTTTTTTTTTTTTATAAAATATAATATCGAGTTGAATATACTTGCAAAAAATAGAACAAAGAGATAACAACAGATTCTATAAACGGCAATTTCTCAGACATGAATGATTATACGAAAGTAGAATTTGCTTTTTAAAAATAATTAAACGAAAACACTTGGTGTTATATTATAATCTATGTCTATGTTTATCCATCAAGATATCTATTTATATACCTATGTATTTATCTATCTATCTATTTATCTATGTAACTATCAATCTATCTATTTATCTATCTATTGATCTATTTATCAATATATCTATTTATCTATCTATATATATAAATCTATCTATATAGCTTGCTGTATATATATATATATATATATATATATTTATATATATATATATATATATATATATATATATATCTTTTATTCAAACTGTACACTCTAGAGTATTTTCTATTCTGAAGCCGGTAACAGACAGTCGTTTTTTATCTTTATATAGGAAATTGTGGTAATGAGTTTTAAACTGAGAAAGCTCCACTATGAAGAGAGATAATTTCTATTTATGTGTGGTACTAGATTACGGACAATAATTAATATTTAGAGTTTACGAGAGACATAAAGATTCCTGTGAGATATCTGAGAGGGAAAGACACCTAACGTGTATGATACTGGTATGCATCATTCAAGAATAATATTTTATGCAGGATAACCTAGCCACACGTGTATGTTGATACGCCCTATACTGGTGAACATATCCAATGGTAATGCATCGTTTTAACACATAGACCACTCTCGTTCGTTTTAGGAAAAACCGATTGAGCTTGTGAATATCATCGTCTTGGTAGCTTTCCCCATTAGAAACAAATTACTTATTAGTATATGATTTCGCAGTGGTTTGGAGAAGTTAATTGAATATATAAAAATAATTTTCTGCCAAGCAAAGGCGTTGATCCAAGTGCAACTTTTCTACAAAGAATATAATTTATGATGCAATTGTTTGCCTATATAAAATAATTTTCACCAAGCAAAAGCGTGGTTTCAAGTTCAATTTTTAGTCGCGTGCATGATGTCACAGTCTTTGTGTCAAGCTTCAGAGACATCGAGATCGTCTCGGAGGCGCTTGCTCAGTACGAAAAATTATAGGGACCTAGATAAACCGCAGCAAGTCGGTAGGACTGCGGTTGGGCGCCTGGAGTAGCACCGCCAACATCCCTGCGCCCTTCAGCTGGACAGATGGCCCGGTTTTGATCCTTGGCATATGGTTTGGACCGAGTATCCAGATTGACAAAAATTGGTTGGAGGTACGGTCAAACGTGGAGGCTGCAGTCAATTCGTGGTTTCCTAGGAAATTTTCCTTAAAGGGTAGAGCTAAGACGTGTGCAACTTACGTCTTTCCTCTCATCCTTTACCGACTGGCCGTACTTCCCCTGCCTGCACAACACCTAACATCTCTTGTCAGACTCTGTCCTCGCTTCTTTAGGACAGAGCACGACACTGGGTGAGCAGACAGGTCTGTATTCAATGTTCCTGTGAGGGAGGCTTGAGAATGCGAGACGCTCAGAGGATGACCTTCTTGAGCCACTATATGCAAGATGACCAACCGTGGTACCCCGTGGTTACTGCCGCCTTCCCCGACCTCATTCTCAACTCTTCTATCGAGAGCCGTCGCAGGCCGCGAGAAGAATCTGCCGACATGAAAGAGTGCCGAGCCGCGCTAAAACGACTACCAAATCCAGCGACCTTGTGACTGCTATCCGTAGGGAACTCCACAGGGATCTAATGAAGGGAGCCGCCGACGACCCGTTATGCGCGCGTTTGGGATGGCAGCAGAGTGAGATCCACTCCGCTTCGCGTGGAACTAAGCGCCAGGTGCAAGTTATCTGAACAATTCGGAGTTCTCTCTGACCTGGCGATTGGCCCGAAATGCACTTCCCGTCAACAACAAAAAAAGCAGTTCCGGGTTTTTGGAGTCGCCTCATTGCCCCCGCTGTGGGACAACGGCCACAGAAACGACTGATCATGCTTTCTTCGCTTGCAGCGAATTCTGCCGATACTGGTCGTATGTCAGAGAGATGACGGCTCGCATCGATCCTGAGTATCCTCGCCCAATTACCGTATCCAATGTCGTGAACAAATTGAGGCCGCAGTGGGACCGGGAAAGACAACTGGTCCACATTACGATCTTGGCCGTGGCGAGAATGATGATTAGGACGTCGCCTCTGCAAGGTTGGCCGGGGCATGTAGTCTTTTTCTGGTCAAGATCTGATCACTTTCTTAAAACACCAACTACGGGTGAAGATCAGATGTGATAGAAGAAGGCTACATCGCGCAGCATTTGACAGAAGATGGATACATGTAACAAGTCTGTGTGTACGAAGAGGAGCCAAATTTGAATACGTCTAGGTGTGAAACGCGCAGATCCGTAAAGTAAAATTAAACAAGTAGCCTCTCAGCTAGCTGAGTGTGTGTGTGTTCCATCCCTCCCCGATTAGGGAGCCTCCAAGATCTCTACCCCCTCCGTCTTGCAATTTTTATTTTCACCCCCTCCTCTAAATTTCACCCATCTTGGAGAGAAAGAAATACAAACTAACCCCCATTCGTAACACACAAAGTTTTCTTTTTTTTATTAACCCCCATCTAGAAGACATCTCCACTTAGAGACTGACCTGCAGAAACGAGGTCCCTTTAACAAACCTACTGGGACAGGCAGTCTATCAACTAGTTTTGTTTTTCCTTCCCCCGCCCTCGACACAAATGATTTATTGTACCAGTTTTATTGTTATCTTTTTTTTATTATTTTACATATCAATAAAAACTGTTTTAAAAATTGGGAGTTAAGTTCCCCAGTATAAAAGGGTGAATGTGGTATTATGGTGAAAGAAGATACTAGCTGGGAAAAACTTTTAATTTTGTTTAGTTCTGGAGGAGTGGCAACGATGACCAACAACCCCCACAATACCCCCTTTTGAGTTGGCCATGTGCCTAAGTTTTTGTTCATTATTGATTTTCACTATATTTTTAACATGAATAAAGGATTTAATATCTCAAAGTGTAATATCTGTTCCGGCAGATACTGCAAGGAAAGACCATATGTGGGGGCAACTCAACATATAAGACCTTGTTCAATGTAGGGGCAATCTTTCATACCAATTGTAACTGTACAGCTCCCCTACTCCCCGGGGAGTTGGTCCCCACTTCCCCTTCACTCCTCACATTAAAAATCGGCCTTGTGCCTAATTTTCTCGGTGGGGGAGCAAATAAAGAACCCTTTTCTTAGCCTTGTGGCCAAGATCAAAGTGTGGTATGTGTACTGGCAGATATTGCAAGCAAAGAGCATATGTTTGGGTAATCCCACATATAAGAGTTGGCCAATGTAAGGGCAACCATTCATACCAGTTGTCAATATCCAGCTCCACTACTCCCGGAGGAGTTGGTCCTCATTTTCTCTTCACTCCTCACATTAAAAATCGGCCTATATATATAAGCTATAACCATCAGCTTTTTCAGAAACAAATTAATAGTTGCCTCCGCTTAATAGCTTAAATACGCGTCGGGTGAAAATATATTTACAAAGTGCTCAACCCAAAGATGGGAGGGGGGATAGTTGAACGTCAAAAAACGACATATTTTTGTACCAACCTAATATATATATATATATATATATATATATATATATATATATATATATATATATATATATATATATATATATATATATATATAGTTATAAAATATATATGGCGATTAAGCTACACTGAATATTCCGCGTTTCATCCACTCTACGATTCTTTAGGCTTATGCGCTTAAGCCTGAAGAATCCTAGAGTGGATGAACCGCGAAATACTCAGTGTAGCTTAATCGCCATATATATTTTATAACTAACTAACTAGCTCTACCTACGTATTGATGCAACAGTTGGATTTTTTCTTCGCAAAGAGCTTCATTTTACAACCGTATGAATACTGTTGCGTTAATGGAAAATGTCTACCTTGATCACCAGGAAATTTTGCTTTTCATTTGTTCTAAAATTAAACATAACTTTAGAGATTAATACGCCTGTGTTTAGTATTGGATTCATATGATTTAAAGTAACAAAACACCGATAAATGGAAGATACAGTTCAAAAACTTAAAGATAAAGACCAGTAATTATAGTTCACATGACATGCTAAAAACTGAGTATTTCTTATTTTACGTTTTTTTTTATTACTATAAACAAAAGCTAATCTTTTAAATAAAATACTGGAGATACTTAGTCTAATCTGCTGAAAACCAGACAATAGGAATTTACGAATATATATTTTCACGTCAAATATGTTTTCTTAATTCTTATTTAAAAGAGAATAAGGTATTTGCTACGTATAATAGTTATATTATATAACCCTATATAAATGTTAACACATTGTAAGGCCCTTGATTTATAAGTAAATATAAAAACAGGATCCTTGCTTGTTCAACGCTATTAAATTAGTACAAATCATCGAACTCTGTTGCCTTTCCACATGACTTAACAGATCAGTCACTCGGTGTATCCTTTCATCAAACATCTTTCCGGCAAATAATAATCACAGTTTCAAGTCTTATTGCAATTTTAAGTTCTATATGTTGGCCGTCTCAAATCGGGTTCAGTATAAGTTGTCCAATCGTGCGAATATTTCTATTTATTTCTTCGCCGAATACGCTCGTCTTCTTTGTACCAAATCATCGATACATAACTAGAGAAGTGAAGGGCGACATCGATCGTTATTCTATTTCTTTTGCAATAGTATTAACATGATTTCAAGCATAATATTTTGTTATATACTGGTGGTATTAAGATGACGTATATTCCGTATTGTTGTTGTTGTTGTTCGTTTTAGGAGAGCCTTAGTGAGATATCTAGAGACAGGGTACACATTTCTATAGGAGCATCAGCCTGTAATTCAACTAAGAGATTTTGGAATATCTCGATAGATAGACTGAGAGATAGTGTGTTTGACGTTTATACATATTTGTTGTAAATCGTCTAGTGATTGGAATGACAGTTGATTTCATTTATCAATGAATAACGAGCCACTTTGTTCCTATTTACAATATCTCCCCACAGGACAGAGTTAGACACCAGGGTCGGTTTTTAACGTGGAGAAAAGGAACAAAAATAAAACCTGTCTCAGTCGTGAAGGATTTCTCCTCCACTGACAGAACAAGAAATTTAAGTGGAGCATCTGAAGAACAGATACTACACTGTGATCTTGTCCCGAAGGCCAAGAATTATTTAGTAAACATTCATATATACACCATGCGGCGGTGGATGAGGTGGTGGGAGAGGTGTGGGTTGCAAACGTGACAGGCAGTTCCTCGTCGTCTGTCTCTTTCTCCGTCTCTGCCTTGTTTTTGTTTTACCATCTCACTTTTATGGACTCTCTCGACCTGGTAACACATAAACCAATTGACGTCATTGATCCATGTTTTGACAATCCTGGCGTTTGATTTTTGTTTGACCCCCGATCGAATTGCGTCATCTCCAGGTCATCACAATTCCCGGGTTACATTTTTGTCAGCCTGTACATGAGTTCATTCGCACCTTGTTCCATAAAACGGCCTGACCCATAAAACGATTTGCGTCATAGGACCAGGTCATCACAATTCCCGGGTTACGTTTTTGTCCACCGGACATGAGTCCATTCGCACTTTGCCTCTCCATAACAAGTTCACATCCTGAATAATTGTATGAATATACGAAACATGCCTGATTATTAATAGCGTATCCTTTCATAGCTGACCAGAATCTATAATTTAGATTTGCATTTTGTGTATTTTTTTGCAATACCAACATTTATCTTATTCCGGAGAAGCAGCGTAAACAAATTTTTGCGCAATTTATTTTTTTTAGATTTAAGACACGATGTGCCTTCAATACGTTTTTCGTATGGACATTCTATTGAAAGTACACTCATGAAATTCTTCTCTGAAGTAATCTCTGCCGACTGTAATAAACTCAAATCGTCCCAACAACTTATGGAAGCCTTCATGAAAGTACTTTTGTGTGAGCGTGCCCATAACCCTCGTAATTGTCTCTTCCATCTACCCAATAGTCTCATAGCGACAGTGACTTTGGGTGATAGCAGTAGATCCACTTTCATCGCGGGGCACCGGAGCATCAACAAATGTGGGATATGAATTGATCAGTCCGACTATTTCCCTGTTGTCATGATTTTTTTCTCTTTCTGATCTTCTCTGAACACCTGTGAGACAATATTCGTGCGAATCTTCCGCATCTTCACTTCGACACGATTGACATCAAACTTTTCACTTAATGCATCTATAGGCATACGACGGTCTTATCCCTGAAATTATTTATTCAGCAAATAAACTCTAGTGTTCTGACTTTCGTTACCCCTGCTATACCTTTCATTACCTCTCACAGATTACCTGCCTTCCTGGAATCTCTTATGCCATTCAAAAACTAGTGCTTGTTTCATGCAAGATTGTTATTAAATAGTATGTTTTATTCCATAGGTTTCTGTGGCATTTTAAAAAGAAGTGTATTGCATATCCTTCTTTTAAAGTGACTCATGTTCAGGTTGCATTTTTGAAATTAACCGGCTGTGGCAATCAAGCTTTAGGAGGGTGTATCCCAATTTCTGCTGTGGCTGTTTATTTCTGTCATTTAATAAGGTGTATAGTAATAGCGGCAATTTTAAATTCTTGTACAAAAACAGTCTAGAAACGTAAGGAAGCCACCACGTACAGCTACGATTAAATGTCGGGGAATGGTATTTTAATTGGGTGTTTGCAATCTGTCCATGACCATAAAGAAATAAAAACTACTTTTAATAAAATTCAATTGTTAGAGTCATTAAAAAATACAAAACGGAAGTTGGAAAGCATTTATCATAATCTGGTCGAAGTATGAAAGAAAGGTTTTAAAAGATAGTTTTTGGGGGCGGGGGGTAAGCTTGCTGAGAGGAATGTTTAAACATATCTCTACGTGCTGGAATCTGAAGGAAATAAATACAGTCCGCTATACAGTAATCATGTTTGTGTTAATTTTTTTAATGAATATAAGTGTATTTTACTGCCAGTTGTTTCAAGCAAATAACCTTGTCATTAGATCCATAGACGTTCAAGTGAAAGGCGTCGAATTTAAGCGGAATAATCAGTGTGGTTTCGTTTAGTGTGCTAGTCAGGAAAATATCGAAGCAATCTATAGAATTATCATCTATTTCTTTCTAATAAAAGTATTCAGAAGAGGGTCGAATTCTTGAACAATTTTCGGCCATGATATGTTAGTTGTGGCATTCAACTGTAGCATTGTTATCCTCAAAAATTTGGGAGTTCGCTTATTACATTTTTTTTTTATTTTTTCTTAATAATGTATAATTTGTAGATCTACCTAATAAATATATGTACATAAATAATAAATATACATATGTGGATATATATTTACGGAGAGAGGAATAGATGTTCATACATATATATATATATATATATATATATATATATATATATATATATATATATATATATAGTAATTTATAAAATATATATGACGATTAAGCTACACTGAATATTGGGCGTTTTATCCACTCTAGGATTCGTCAGGCTTATGCGCAAATTCTAACTAGCTCCACCTACGTATTGAGAACTTTTGAAGTAAATACTTAAAGTTTACGCATAAATCTATACTTTCGTATATTAATTTTATGTGAGTAAATGAAGTAGGTATATATATATATATATATATATATATATATATATATATATATATATATATATATGTGTGTGTGTGTGTGTGTGTGTGTGTGTGTGTGTGAGTGTGTGTGTGTGTGTAATCGTTGTATAGATTGAATCATAGAAGTAAATCCAATGAAATAAGCGTGATTATTAAAGCGTGCCCAACAGAGAACAGAGCTGGTATATAGATTGTTTATTGTAGAAATATTATTGACTAGATATGTGCATACATGTTTCAGTGGAGTTTTCTTTCAATAGCGGTCCTTTTGGGGGCTGCTGAGATGATCTCCTTGGCGCCTTCCAAAATTTATTAGAATGATATAAGTTCATCGCAGCCGAGGGAGATTATTTCGGAAGAAGACTAGAGAGTTATTTGTGTACTACCAACCTACCATACGAGAATGTCTGCAAATTTCTTGAATAATCACGTACCCCCCACACACACATGCATATATATATATATTATTGTTGTTGTTGTTGTTGCTGTTGTTGTTATTATTATTATTATTATTATCATTATTATTATTATTATTATTATTATTATTATTATTATTATTATTCAATTTCCTTCCTTTGAAGATTATAACGCTGGGTATGGAGCAGCCAAACCAGCTACTAACATAGCATTGCTTTTTTATTAAACGAGCCGAGGGTTTTTTTTAGTATCCTCGTTGTTCCCTTAAGTGCAATTGACTAGATCTCTTTTGCACTTGGTAACCGGATTATTAGTTAAGTAGGACTTCACGTTCTTCTTCATAACCCCGTGACATCTATAATAACTGGTATGATTGATATCTCCCTAAGATCTCAGTGTATGTGTTTTTGTGTGTGTAGTGATTTTCTTCATATTCACAAAGTTGAGACAGGTCAATAGTCATAAGTTAAATCATTGGGCGACAACGGGGACTCTCTCTCTCTCTCTCTCTCTCTCTCTCTCTCTCTCTCTCTGTGTGTTTCTCTTTCTTATCTCTCGCTCTCTCTCTCTCTCTCACACACACACACATACGCACTTTTATTTTAAACTCCGAATTTGAAGACGGGAATGATACCATTTAAACAAGCGATGTGTTAGGTTCCAGATTTTATTTATTGTGTTCTCAATAATCACTATTCTTTCATCAAAACTTATCGTCGGTGGGCGTGCGGTTTTTCATATAGGGGCTGCTTCATAATTAAGCCTTCTATTTTTAATTCATAAACTTGAAGCTATCATGACGGGAATGGCACCAATTAAACGAGCGCCCTTTGGTATGCCAGAACTTGTATTCCTACTTATATTCCACGATTGTCAATTCACTTCTGAAAATAAAATAATGATGCATCTCTGCACTTTTTCCAATGTGCATGATGAGGGGTGTGTTCATAACGTCTCAGACCGTCATTATCTGCAATAGAGAAATATTACAGCTCAAAAATGCATCAGTTCAACCATCATAACTATGCAATTTGCAATTCCTCTTGACCAATTTGGATGGAATATAAAAATATTAGGTATTACTTTTAAAACGCTCTCGTATATACAGCCACGACCCCCATATATAAATATGTATAAATATATATATATATATATATATATATATATATATATATATATATATATATATTTGTAAACCAATGAAATTCGCATGATTATTAAAGAGTGCTCAATGCAGAGCAGAGCTGGTATATGGTGTGTTTATTATACAAGCATTATTGGTTACATATGCGCATACATGTTTTAGTGGAATCCCAATTCAGGGTCAACACTTCATCAGACCCCAAAAGAATACTGTTGCAGACATATACATAATTATATATCTTTTGTATGTATGTATGTATGTATGTATATATATATATATATATATATATATATATATATATATATATATATCTTTTGTATATGTATATATACCCATGTATATATATATATATACTGTGTCTATATATATATACATATATATTATATATATACATATATATATATATATATATATACATATATATATTATATAATAATCTTTTGTATACTGTTTTTTTTTATCATATTCCCAATGTCCCAATGTTTAGGTTAGTCAATACGTATAAGGTTCACCATTCAAGTTTAATAAGAAGTGGGTTTGCTTGTAACTGTAATTCCTCAAACAGCATCAAAATATATTCCTAAATCACATGCCAACCATGTTACAATAGTAATGCTTACTGTTACGGTAAATTTAAGACACATAAAACAACGTATAATTATTTGAAGCTGTTTTAGTTTCCTCTGGTCTTTACTGAGACACATTTAATTGAAACATGCTTAGGAATGCATAGTATGTACTTTTTCTTTAAGCACTATAAAACACAAGCGGCGATCTATAATCAGCTGGTACAATAAATAATAAGAAGACCTGCCAATTATTACAGACAAACCATTCACATTGCAATAAATGTATACGTATGAACAAACGATGACATGATAATTTAAATGTTTTAGTTTTATATATATGGAGCGAACATTTTATTGCTTTTCAATGTTTCGTAATATTAATATTACTCTATGGAAGAGCGGATGCGTCCATTTAGACTAATAATGCTTATGGACATTTAGTCTTCAAATCGAAAATTGCACTACATAATTTCGATTTAGCACCGACAAATTTTATCCATTTATTGTAGGTTGCGTGTACACACATTTATATATGTGTGTATATTATTCAACCGTAAAGTAATGAAGTCTATTGCAATATAAAGCTAATCGGAGTGATTTATATTAAAATAAGGCAGACACTTCTTGGACTTTATGCGTTATCAAATTTTTCGAGAGGAACATATACTATATCTTACTTTTTTATGCTTCTCGTTCTTCTATATCGTTCTACAAACATTTTCACTCCTCAGGCTATTCTCTATCTCAAAAATCTACTATAAGAACATGTATTTTTTACAAAAGAGTAACCACTTATCAAGACCAGAGACCATTCGAGGATAAGGGTTTATAAGTGTACAGTGGTCAATATGGCAATGCCGTAGTAATTGTTATTGGAAATTTGGTAAATTGGATAACTTAAGGGGAAAGACTCATCAAGAACTTGTTTACGTTGGACTTGAAGACGGCCATATTATAGCCAGTTGGAAAGCAGACAAATGGAAGAGAGTTCTACAAGTGTGCATTTTTAAGAAAGAAGCTTTGCTCATGGAATCTGTTTGCGTATAGAGTATTGTTGTCATAGTTTGGCTGGTGAATCTCCCGTTCATTTGAGTCTTCAAACGTATCAGCAATTTAATTGACCCTACCATATTTACTTCTTCTGCGCCCTTGCTCTCATAGATGGTAATCCAAAATTTTCATTCTATGATTTTTTATGGGCGGGATGAACTTAATATTGAAATAAATAAGAGAAAAATATTTTTATCATTAAATTAGATTGTATTTTGGAAATGATATGTCGAATTTTGTCTTACAAGTTGTCTATTATGTTTGTTTTATTAACATAGACAACAAATTTCATAGATCCATAAAGAAACTAACCAATATAGTTAAATCGCTTCAGCAAGATGATCGGTTGAAAGACCCGTTCCCTGAACTTATTCGTTCATCAAATATCTCTCTCAGTAAATTGATCGTGTCACGCGCTGTATAACATTAGGCAATTAATGCTAAAACCACATAACTAATTGGTAAACAAAGCCTTACTCTAAACATCAGAGTCAATCGGTTGCTTTTTCTTTACACGTTTGCAATGTTTCTTTATTCTATCTCTATTTCATAGTATTTCTGCATATATATATATATATATATATATATATATATATTTATATATATATCAACCCTCATAATGATAAGCATAGTTTTTAAAATGATAGACCTCATCTTAATCTCTCGACTCCAAGCTGAAGATCCATTGCTCAAAACGACAAGTTACTACAGGAAGGTTGAAAAGGAAGACATCAAAGATCAAATCAGAGATCCTACCTGGAGAAAATATATTTTATCTTTCTGTATAACAAAGCGCAAATGAGGCTACTTAATGGTTCAAAGCAACACGGGAAACATATTACACATGACTGTAGTTAAATAGCACACCCTACTTTATCCTGTGGTTCATGTCTACTTGCTCAGCTGCCATTTCTCAAAGGCAACATGCATGTCTCAAATTTATCCGACGGAAGTCCAATACAAATAGATGACATATTTACAAGCTATAAATAATTGTAATAGCGAAACAGCGGCAGATAAGAGAAGACTTATCTTAAAATCAGAAGACGTATGTAGTTCCAAAATTAGGAACTCGATATTTCTGGAAAAGTTATAATAGTTTAGTAAATAATAGGCAGTCAAGAAGACCCCAACTATCCAACCACTTTGAGGTTGTTTGCACAGCAACAGAAAAAATCACCTTGCTTAGCAGACGTTTCGTGTTCAACTCCACTTTGGATCAACATAACAACTCAAGTATGTTTTAACTTAAATGGGGATGGTATTTCAATTTGCGGACAAAAACCATATTCGATGATATTAGAATAACCCCTTCCAAAATTCGTAATCTATAATATAAAGCTGAATGTGTGTGTGTGTTTGTGTGCGGTCACGAATAGGCTCCTGTATGGTTGACTATTTAAAAAAAACTGATTACATATAATGATAGAAGATGTATCGAGACACAGGAATGGGTGTGTTTGATCCTGCAGAACGGTGGTTCATTAAAATTGTGGGGTCTGCGTTCGCGCGTGATACACACAATATGAAAATAAAAAATTTAAAAATTAATAAAAACGTTTACAAGTGGTTTTGATATAGATGTACGTAATAATACTTTGATAAGTATGTTTTAACTTAAATAGGAATGGTATAATAAAAGTTGGGTCTGCGTTCGCGCATGGCCCCCATAGAATGGAAATAGGCACACACTTTAATAAAGACATTTCATATCTATCTGCGTAAGTATACTTTGATAAGTATGTTTCAATTTGAAGAAATATGGTATAATAAAATTAGGGGGGGGTTCGTTCGCGCCTGACCTCCATAGAATGGAAATATGTCACGAAGTTTAACAAGGTTTTTTTTTTAAAATATAGATCCACAGAATATTGTGATAAGTGTTTCAGTGTGAACAGGTATGGTATAATAAATTATGGGGGTTATCTATTTTATTTTCATTTTCATCATATTTTGCTTTGGTTTTAATACCCCCAAATTTTAAGCTGTTTCTTTACAACTCTTCCTTTTCATAACCTATGATCTATATATATAAAAGCGAAAATTTATGTATGTATGTTTGTGTGTCTGCTAAAAACTTTTGACCGACTGAACAAAAATTCACTAACTTGGGATCATATTGACGGACGACAAATATCGAACAATTAGCCGAAAAAGACCATCAGAAGTGTGCCAACTGATCGATTTTCTGCAGGGGGGGGGGCAAAAAGTGACATTTTAATGTTAAACATTACATATTTTTATTTCGATTTATAACTGCCCCCCAAAAAACGGGCGCCAACTCTTCTACATAAAGTATACACGGGGCCGTTTATTTTGGGTCAACTTGTATTTAAAACCCGCTGAGTCATGTCACGTGATCTTGACGTCAGCAAGCTCTTGGCAGTCGGAATTTAAAAATTGTTGTTATCGGTAAAATAAAAATTAACCCTCACACAAGCTAAACTATGAACTTCTACGCTATGACAACGTACCCAAAGTTATTAGCACATTAAAAATACTTAGATACGATAGTTAAACGAAAAATAGCAAGCCAAAAATGTGAAGTAAAAAAAAATACGCTTACAAAAAATATTAACGATCAAAATTTGTACAAAAAAACAGCCAGACGCCATTTTCACAGTCGAAGTGAGAGAGAGAGAGAGAGAGAGAGAGAGAGAGAGAGAGAGAGAGAGAGAGAGACGCAAACAGAGAGAGAGATAGCAAGAAAAACGTTAACTTTTTCACCCCGAAATCGACAATTTTCGACGGGGGGGGGTCAACAACGCATGTGTTAGATGGCGTCATGACGTCGTGACGTGATTTACTTGAAATAGTTGACAAACCGGACAAATTTCAGATACGGCGGTTTAGCCCAGGTAGTTAAGGTCTTGGTTCATTGTCTTAACGTTTTGGGTTCGAATCGTGGTGTGAGATATTTTTTTTTCGATTTTTTGTATTTAAATATTGAACCCTGTATTATTTAAGCCATTTTTCACGTAACGTTCGTTTTCCTGTTTTTTTTTTTTGTTTTTTGTTTTTTTTTTTTACTTCGCTTACTCTTAGCGACACCGAAAAACACCCGGGTACCCACCTGTTTTTTTTTTAATTTTAATATCGAAACAGGCTTATTTAAGCCATTTTTTACGTGTTCGTTTTCTGTTTTCATCGTTCGTTTGCCTTACGTTAGATTTTTTGGTGTTTTTTCGATGTTTTGATTACCCCCCCCCGCTTAATTAAAACGTTGTTGTCTTTTCTTACTTCGCTTATAACAATGCTTACATCGTTATCGTCGTCGTCGTAACGCTCTACGACTTTCAATCATATTTCACTTATTCGCTTATAACAATGCTTTATTCTGGCTGGCCGATTTTATTTTCAATTTCAAACTTCGCCTCAGGGCTTCGGCTTCGATCCTACCCCCCGGTTTCGTTTTTATTTAACACCGCACACACACCTACAAACACCCGGGCAACGCCGGGTACCCCTCGCTAGTACTTTAATAAATCAGAGTTCATTTTCTGTAGACTATTTTAGAACCCAGTCAATGACGGGTACTTTTGCTAGTATATTATAAAAATCCTGGACATTTAAAATATATATGAGCCTGATCTAATCCCAGCTATAATATTTAGAAATATTCCACTGATATTGACCCAGTTGTCGCCAAACTCTTCAACAAGTCTTGCTTTCCTGACTGCTGAAAAACGGATTTTGGGGTATCAGTCCGCAAAAATTCTGATACACTAAAATATCACCCCGTTATTAATCACGTGCAAGCGACTCTATAAGTCACGCCGTCGGTGGGTCGGTCAGTCTGTCCGTAACACTTTTGTGCTTGGCCTTTTTGATTAAGATCAAAGATATGTTGTTAATAATTGCTGTTCTTAGCTTTTTAAGCTTTTTAAGCTTTTTCTTGGCCTTTTGCCCAAGATCAAAGTGCAGTATCTGTTCCGGCAGATACTGCAAGCAAAGACCATATGTGGGGGCGACCCCACATATAAGACCTTGGTCAATGTAGGGGCAACCCTTCATACCAATTGTCACTATCCAGCTCCCTTACTCCCCGGGGATTTGGTCCTTATTTCCCCTTAACTCCTCACATTAAAAATCGGCCTTGTGCCTAATTTGCTCGGTGGGGGAGCAAATAAATACCATCTGTTCCGGCAGATACTGCAAGCAAAAACCATATGTTGGGGAAACCCCACATATAAGACCTTGGTCAATGTAGGGGCAACGCTTCATACCAATTGTCACTACCCAGCTCCCATTTCCCACCCATCGGGAGCTGGTCCCCTTTTCCACCCCCTCCCTTTCTCTCCACATTGAAAAACGGCCTTGTGCCTAATTTGCTCAGTGGGGAAGCAAATAAATACCAACCCTTCATACCAATTGTAACTATCCAGCTCCCCTACTCCCCGGGGAGTTGGACCCCATTTCCTCTTCACTCCTCACATTAAAAGTCGGTCTTGTGCCTAATTTGCTCGGTTGGGGAGAAAATAAATACCGCTTTTTCTTGGCATTTTGGCCAAGAGCAAAGTGTAGTATCTGTTCCGGCAGATACTGCTAGCAAAGACTATTTGTGGGGGCGACCCCACATATAAGACCTTGGTCAATGTAGGGGCAACCCTCCATACCAATTGTCAGTATCCAGCTCCCCTACTTCCGGGGGAGTTGGTCCCCATTTCCCCTTCACTATTCACATTAAAAATCGACCTTGTGCCTAATTTGCTTGGTGGAGGAGCAAATAAATATAGCTTTTATTAGCCTTTTGGCCAAGATGAAAGTGTAGTATTTGTTCTTACTACATGTTGTACTTATGTGTGTAACTTTGTGATATAAAGTGGGAGATCCCTGTTCTGTATTAATTTAAGGTAAAATGATCACCCGCGTTACAAGCATCAATCTCAAATCCATTCAAGTCATTCTCCAGATCATTCAAGTTGTTTTTGAAGGATTCCAGTTATTTTTTAAGTATTCAAGTCATTCTTAAGTGCATTCAATCTATCCTTAAGTTCATTAAAGTCATTCTAAGTCATTTACTTTTTATTTATTTAAGTAATTTCAGCCCATTTTTCGGTCATTTTAGTTTATCTTTAAGAATTTCATGTAAATCCTACATTCACGCATTCATTCATTACACGAGAGCACGCGACTAATGGCTATCGGCCTTGTTTTCCTTACTCGCGTCGCCAGAATTTTTGAGTTTTTAATTAATCAAGCATTAGTTCACAAGTTTTTGCTAAGTTTTTTGTTTTGTTTCGACAAAAATTATAGACTTATGGGAGCCAATTTCACTGAATATATCGTAAATGTAAACTACAATAAAAATAATTTAAATGATTTTGTTTTATTTCTATTGTAGTTGTAATATGTCTGGTTGATGTTTGAGCTCATGTGTGTTAGTCTCCACATTCGAGGACTTTCTTTAGTATTTTAGTCGTTTTCAATACTGCGATTCGTCGTAACTTCTCAGCAATACCTCTGATTCAAATTTCCCTGATCAGTTTTCGAAGCTTTCTGAATTATTTCTTGTTCCCTCACGATTATCTTGATTTTCTGCCTTTTAGCTACATGGCCAGTTTCATGTATTTACTTCTCTTCTTATTCTCCTTTAGGCCCAACCGCTAAATATAAGATCAGATACTATTTGTTCATTTTACTGATCTGTCTTCGTCTTCTTCTTCTTCTTCTTCTTCTTCTTCTTCTTCTTCTACTTCTTCTTCTTCTTCTTTTTCTTCTTCTACTTCTTCTTCTTATTATTATTATTATAAATACAAGTAATATTATTATTTTACACACAGTAGTAATAATCATGCTAGTTATTTTCAATACGCACTAAATACGAAAACAATAACGTTGCCTTTCCAGTTATTTCCGGTCCTCATCAACGCCTTCTTTAACCATTTCTAATGTTTTCATAACGCTGAGAACTATAGATATCTTCCCCCTTACAGTTTAGTAAAATGGGCCTTTAAAATATATCTATATTTTTAGAACCTCTATCTCTCATAGGGAAATTATTTTTAATTAAAAATCGGTATTTTTCATATTTTAATTTTAGGTAAAACGATTTTTAAAAATCAAGCAATGAATTCTACATATGCAGATTGAATTTCTGCATACAATATTAGTTTTCCTAGCTATGATTAAAAAAGGTTCCGTGTCATGTCATGAGATCATCAGGAGGATTTTCGAGTGTGACAAGAAAAAGATAAAGATGATCCTATGTTACATAAAAATTACATGGAACCTTGCGTCAATAACGATTCAAATGAATTGTACATTCACACATATATCTTTATATATATATATATATATATATATATATATATATATATGGCGGGGTGTGTGTGTGTGTGTGTGTGTGTGTGTGTGTGTCTGTTCATAAAAAGAATTAACATTAACGAATTCAAATCATTGTATTAGGTAAAAGTATATGTATGTAATTAATTTGACTTGGCATAAAGTCTGGAAAATAATATTTACTCGATTTATGGGTATATATATATATATATATATATATATATATATATATATATATATATATGCGTATGCACATAAAGTTATCAAGAGTACAGAGGGCCCGAGCAAAGCCGGACTGAACTGATGGTCTATATATATATATATATATATATATATATATATGTGTGTGTGTGTGTGTGTATGTATGTATATATATAGGCATATATATATATGCTATCATATATATATGTGCTATCATATATATATATATATATATATATATATATATATATATATATATATATATGTACATATTCAAATGTTTAGACTCAAATTTGGCGGAAGAGTTTGGTAGAGTCTCCGAAGGTAAATTCTTTAAAGGTTGATCTCTTGGAAGCAAAATAGTCGCATAAAAACTAATAAAAAAGCTTGCTGCATATCGTAAAATTTCAAATGCTTAGACCCATAATTGGATAAATAATTTGCTAGTAACTTCAAGGACAAATCCTTGGAATTTGAACCCTTCGTATCCAAATTCTCGGCCTACATCGATTAGAAAACCTGCCCAACGTCTGAATGCAATGTAAAATTTCAAATGTTTCGACCCAAAATTAGCTGGAGAATTTGGTAAAGACCGCTGATATCATTTTTTTTTTTAATTTGACCCCAGTTTTGATCATTTAACCTTTACTGCCTTTGTCTCACATCAAATTAAATAGTTTGAACATATGTCCAAGTAACGTATATCAAAATATCAAGTAGTTAGACCCAAAATTGGCGAAGGTGTTTTGTAGAGTTTTTAAAAGTTAAATCGTTGAAATTTAAACCCTTGACAATCAAGTTTCTAGCCGAAAATCGATTAAAAAATGTTCTCAAATTGAATACCATTTTCTCTCAAATCTCGAGTCTGCAGACTTAAAATTGAGAGTACAAACGCAGCCGGGCAGACAGACAGATAATATCACGCCACAGCAAACAAGTTCTCTTTTATATTTTGTCGTAGCGAAATCAGGGATAGACATATGATGCTAAAAGTACATTATAAATGAAAATTAAGTCATATTATTTCTACAAAAACTAAATGTTATCAAGATAAACTGTTTTTTTTTATTTTATTTTTATTTAGTAATATTTCCAATACTTCAAAGGACTAACTCTTATCAAACAATATCTATAGACATACGTACGCACACGACCACATTCACATCTACATGTATATATAAACACTCACATTCATACACACACGTGTATATATATATATATATATATATATATATATATATATATATATATATATATATATATATATATCAAGCAGAAAAATGAAGTATATATGCTCAAAGCTTCCGGAAAATTAAAGAGATTATAAATATTTATATTTATCATTTATATTTATATGGCAATGCCAATCCAATAAATGAATGTATTACACTATGAAATTATAATTTACACGACTTAAAACAAGTTTTATTCCGTCCTTTAGTGTAATACATTCATTTATTGGATTGGTATTACCATATAAATATAAATAATAAATAAAAATATTTATGATCTCTTTAATTTCCGGAATCTTTGAGCATATATACTTCATTTTGTGGAGTATAGTTTTTGTGATATTATATATTGTCAGGTCGACTGGGTTTCAATGGGGAGTCCGTTGGCCCCAACAATTATAGGATATTTTTGTCGGATATTATGAATCCGTTCTGTTCAACTCTATAATAAACCCACTACATATTTCAGATATGTTGACGACACTTTTGCTATTTTTCCAGCGCATGGTGAAGCGTCAATATTTTTTGATAGGTTGAATTCTCTTCATGGGGGTCTAACGTTCACTATGGAATGTTAGAATGACAATTCACTTCCCTTCTTGGATGTTCTTGTCGAACGTTCAAGGGGGGGGGGGCTTTCTCACTACAATTTATAGGAAGCCGACATTTACTGGCCTATATGTGAACTGGTTGTGTTTTGTACCAAAATCACGTAAGGTCGGCCTAATTAATACTTTGGTACATAGAGCACTCATGATTTGTTCGCCTAACAGATTAGATGCCGAACTCGATAAGATCAGGGAAATGTTCATCAAAATAGTTTTCTGTTGACCTTATTAATGATTGTATTTTCCAAAAGGTTGCGGATTTTAAATCCTCTAAAAAGTTTGGACCTTTGAAATGCCCGGTTTATTTTAAATTACCGTGGATTTGGGGAAAAGAGTAACAGACTTTCCAAGTAGATTCTCAGAAGTATTTACGACTGCTTTTATTCTGTGTCCTTGCGTTTGGTATATACTTTTCCTTCTTTTCGCAAGGATAGTTTGCCTTACATCCAAAATAGCAATATTGTATATCAATTCAAATGCCAGTGCGATGCTGGTTATGTTGGACGAACATCCTTGCATCTTTTTACCAATAAACCAGCATGTTCCATCGAAGATCAGACAAGAGAGGATGGGGTCTGGTAGTCTCCCTTCTTCTTCAGGCTTGGACTCTGCTATTAGCCAGCATTTGGTTGACAACCCGTGCTGTGCCGATAGATATAAAATAGAATGGTTCGAGGTGCTACAGAAACCATTTAAAGATTTTGGAGTCTGTCCCTATTGCGGTGCGAAAACCTTCATTGTGCCGGCAAAAGGAAACAAAAAACGCATTGTTTCTCTTTGGGGAATTTTTTATCTTTTCTCCTGCTCTTTTTTTTTTCTTTTTTGCCCTCGTTGTGCCAATATTTAAAACGTTAATAAACTTATTTTAGTTATCCCCGTACTTTGGCACATTCAATAGTTCCCCCATTAGAACTCTTTAAACTTTCGACATAATATTATTTTTTTACGTTATCTTTTTTTTAGTCTAAATAATGCAACTTTAATGACAGCAACTATATTTAAATCGTACAAAATTGATGCATGGAAACATAACGATCTGATTGTTTAGAGATATTTTATAAATGAATAAATAAAGTTTATCGGTAAAATAAAAGAAGGAAATAATGTGTTGGATTTCATAGAATATATGGAAAATCTGGAATAAAGAAATGCACTTTAAAAATTACCTTGCAACCACTATTCAAAGAATAGATATTACGCATTTAAACTAATGTATGGCAATTAACCCACGACCAACCACTGAGATGCTCTTGTCTGGAAGTTTCATTTCACACTCTTCTCCTCCTCATAAGGGTTTAAGTCAAACCTAATGTATATTTTATATAAAAAAATAAATGAATCTTGGTTTTCACTTCAAAAGTGTTCCTTTTTCCGGTGAAATGAAATGGCCCCTTTTAATTTATATTCCTCTGAATAATGTATACACATATATAACACAGACGGTTTGTATAAGACATACTATACGCACCCATACAAACACACACACGCACATACACACACATATATATATATATATATATATATATATATATTCAAACACATGTATATATATATATAATTTGTTTTTATAAACAATATATTATTTTACCTTCGATAATTAAGTAATCGTGTCACTTTCTCCCTCCAGTTATATACATGAAAACAAATAGATGCACACACACTCACAAAAAGACATACACACACACACACACACATATATATATATGCGTGTATATGCATAAATATATTTATATATATATATGCGTGTGTACATACATATATATACATATGTATATATCTCTCTCTCTCTCTCTCTATATATATATATATATATATACTTATGTAGAGTAAAAATCGTAATTAGTAAAAACCTGAAGAAAGTGCCGAATCGTATCAACAAGCCAGTAAATTCATCAGACTATAACAGAAATGGTTATTATGATTGGGAAAACGATATTAACTCCAATGTTGTCGAATCCGAATTGAAATCCGATCCCCTTTTTATTTCTTCTAAATCATACTTCCCATCATAATAACCAGTTCTATTAAAGTCTGATGAAGTTACTGGGTCGTTGATACAATTCGGTAACCGGAACCTGTGTAACTAACAAAATAAAACGTTAATATATATATATATATATATATATATATATGTATATGTATATGTATATATACATATATATATACATATATATATATATATGTATATGTATATATACATATATATATATATATATATATATATATACTAGCAAAATTATCCGTCCTTGACTGGGTTCAAATACAGCCTACAAAAAAAAAAACACAAAAATTATGAATTCTGATTTATGAAAGTATGATAGGTTATGAAAAGGAAGGGTTGTAAAGAGATAGAGTCGAATTTGACGCTATCAACCCCAAAGCAAAATATGATGAAAATACAATTAAAATAGATAAACCCCATAATTTATTATACCATACCTGTTCACACTGAAACACTTATCACAATATTCTGTGAACTTATATTAAAAAACTTTGTTAAACTTTGTGACATATTTCCATTGTACGGAGGCCAGGTGCGAACGAACACCCATTTTATTATACCATATTTCTTCAAACTGAAACATAATTATCAAAGTATACTTATGCAGATAGATATGAAAAGTCTTTATTTAAGTCTGTGCCTATTTCCATTCTATGGAGGCCAGGCGCGAACGCAGACACCAAAATTGTATTATACCATCCCTATTTAAGTTAAAACATACTTATCAAAGTAGTATTATGTACATCTATATCAAAAACACTTTAAAACGTTTTTTTTTTATTTTTTTTAAATGTTGTATTTCTATACTTTGTTGACGAGGCGCGTACACAGACCCCAAAATTTTAATGAATCATCATTATACCAGATCAAACATACCCATTCCTGTGTCTCGATACATCTACTATTATATGTGATCAGTTTTCTATTATAGTCAACCATATAGGAGCCTATTCGTGGCCAGACACACACACAAACATTCAGCTTTATATATATATATATATATATATATATATATATATATATATATATATATACATATATATATATATATATAGTGTTATAATGGAATAAATCCAGAGGAAATCCGGGTATGAGAGCTCAATGTGGTAAACAGAGCAATAAGATAAAAATTATAACACGGAAATTACATAATTGTCGATGCAATAATTTATTTCAACCTTATGGTATTTTCAAGCATCTAAATCAGACAATTACATTTTTGATACTCAGGGTATCAAAAATGTAATTGTCTGATTTAGATGCTTGAAAATACCATAAGGTTGAAATAAATTATTGCATCGACAATTATGTAATTTCCGTGTTATAATTTTTATATATATATATATATATATATATATATATATATATATATATTTGGTAAAACTGGTAATAAGTAACAACCTGAAGAGAGTGCCCAATACTACTGCAGAGCAAATATTAGTTTTATTTTTTATTACCGTTTTATCTGTTTGGTTACATATGTTTTAGATGTTGGATCATGTTTACGACCTAACAGTTTCGTCAGACCTTACAGAAGTAAGGTCTGACGAAGCTGTTAGATCTTAACCGTTGTCCAACATCTGAAACATATGTAACCAAACAGATAAAACGGTAATAAAAAATAAAACACACGAACACGCACACACACATACACACACATACACACACATATATATATATATATATGTGTGTGTAATGAGAGGCCATTTTTTCAATGTATATGCCAATTCATGATGCTTTTCTAAGCAAATGTATTTTATGTTAATTTCTTTTGTTTTATTATTATTTTATCTATTTCGGGTTTCTCCCAATTACAGTACGAAATAACGGAAACCGAGGTAAGTCCTGACTGCGCATGATCACGCATGCGCCTGCCACTGACAAGTAATGATAGCAAACAGGATATTTCGTTTACATTATAACCATATTTCGACGATAAAGAAATGTATTTTTGTCTTGCCAATCACCTCCTATCTAGCCTGTGTGTCGTCCTTCCATCTACACTTTTCAATCACTCGTTTTTGTTTACCGTAGAAAAATGTTGCGCAGAACACTGGAATTGTCTTTAACACTAATCACTTTCATAGCATGCGCGATTGTAGCATACGAGGTTTTCTCTTGTTTAAAAAGCGTTGCTTTTAGTTAGATTTATATACTTCTAACTACCATCCAGTTCTTGCTTTTATTAGAACCTTACCATTAAAAAATAGGTACATCTATGAAAATAGCTCGAGTGCATGTGCAGATGAGAATAGATCTTGCTAGACTATCATTTACGCGTTATTAGATCAAAGAAAATAAATATTCCAAACTTAACTAAGCGTAACACATAATCCTTCGTAATTGGATATGCTTCATCTTCATCTTCATCTCTATCTATAACAAGGAACTTTGTCTGTTTGCGTATGATTGCTCCTCATGGCATCTGAACCAGAACATCCGATTTTTATGAAAATTTAAAAATATACTTTATGTATCTGTTAGTGTTCTTGATGGGTTTGGTATCAGAATGTCTTGATAAATGTCGATAGTTGATAACCGAAAAATTCGACGAATCAAGAAAAAGCCAACAGCTCATTCAGACTTACATAGCAAGTGCATTTGATAAGTTTTATTACCACACAAGGAGAAAGGGAGACCATATGAATTACACAACAGATGGCAGGGGCTTGTTCGAAATGAATGTTTCTATTTCAACCACAATTAAACCATCATACCTGATGTTTTCATTATAAAATTCAATGCAAGCCATTATGAACGCACAATGTTAAGGGCCAGACGTATAAAATAAATAATATTATCTTTATTGTGATAAGGGCGCGTTCGAAACATATGCTTATGATTAGATCCCAATGGAACAATGAGACCTGTGCTGTATGCCTTAATTCAAGTTCTTATATAAAAAAAAATATAAAGCAATCGTAGGTTATCTACAGTACAATGTAGACTACAATTTATTGTGGACTAAGTCACTGCTCGGGGGTAATATTCCAGTTGCACCAGGAGAGGTGCAATCAATCATACTGATTGCAATATTGACTTTTACACCAATTTGGATGTCAATATAAATATTGGTGTGAGAAATATGTATTGATCATCATTAAATCCCAGGCAACTTCAGGTTTCCTTGCTAGTATCAGATAATATAAATTAATATAAAGTTAATATATTTTATTTTATATTTCTTCTTATTATTAAATATGTGTGATATAATATATAATATCTGTACTTCTCTCTCGCTCTCCCCCCTCTCTCTCTCTATGTATATATATCCATATATATGTGTGCGTATATATATATGTATGTATATATATATATATATATATATATATATGTATGTATATATATATACATATATATGTATATGTGTGTGTATGTGTGTGTGTAAGAAGAAAATATATCAAAATTATGAAATAAAAATAGAAATGCATGGAAGACAGAAAACCTTACAGTTTCGACCTTTGATTCACGGTCTCATTTAAAGCGAAAAAAGTCTACAAATGACAACTTTTAACATTTTTTGCTCTTCATAACTTCTTTGTAACCATCGCGAAACTAAAGAAATCGTTAATATTACAAGGCTTGAACGCATATCAATTTTTTAATCGACACACACACACACACACACACACACACACACACACACACATATATATATATATATATATATATATATTTGTAATATCATAAATTAGTTAAATACAAAAACATACGCGCTAGTAGTTCTTCATCGATCTGAATAACCTATTTCTTGGCTGGAATTCATCACGTATATTTAAATAATATTAATAGTTTGTTATACATATCGTCATTTTGGATTGCGGACTTCTGTTGAGAATTTCAAAGAGGAGGGAACCCGCGTAATCACATTAAAGTGCCCATTGGACATAATCAGAATTGTGTACTGACAATAGCCATTCCATTACAAAGCAGTTTAGGCAAGAGAAGCCGGAGTTCAATGGAAGTTTGTGAAGTGATACTCTCAAGAACAAATGGCATAACATCGACGAAATGTGCAAGCCCCCCCCAATTATCTGTAATCTGGTCGCGTTCCAAAAGTTCGCAGGCGAGAAAGCCGCAGACAATATACAATTAAAAAGGCCTTTATTTCTAAATTTTCACTTATGTTTGTTGTAGTGTCCAACTTATATTTCAACGAAAATTTAACATGTAGACCATTTGAAATTATTGCTGGAATCCAGAAGGATTGCTATGTTATGAACATCTACTTAATTTTTTTTTTTTTTTTTTTTTTAATGATTTGCGACTTTTTACATCTTTCGTCAGAACAGAGCTGAACTTTTTCAGATCAAATATTAAGCATTGAGTATTAGACCTCGATTTTTTATTCTCGAAAACTTGTTCAACCATAAATGTCTAGACCGATTACACCTAGGTATAGGCTGTTCAAAAGTAACTTAAGGGTTTTGAACTAAATTTTTTATGCTATCTTTCTGTAATTTCAACAAAATCTGACTAGGACATTGCAAAATTAAATAAAATAAATAGAATATCTAAACAATCTTTCTTTATGAAAAATAATGTTCTTGAGTTGGAAGCCATGCTTAGTTTCAGAACAGTTTCCGATGGTAAGTTGTTCTATACAAGTCCTGTAGGTGACTGGTTCGCAGAAGCCTTTTGTTGTGTTCAGGTTCCTGACTTTATAATTTTGTAGCCACAGAGCAAAAGATTCTTCCCGGGTTGACACGAAGAAAACACATGCAAAGTTGCTAAAGAAAAGATTTAATTTTTATAGAGCAATTCTTGTTTCTGATTCGTTTGTATCAGAACGAAAATTAATTTGATTCGTCAGTAGCTAGCAGCATCGTTTATAAATAGAATCTCCCAACTGTGTGAGACTACGCCCCATTATTAATCCTCCGGGATGATGGGATGTGTCTCCTAGCGGCTTCGGCTGCAGGGAGACAGGGTAGTCGTACTGTTCAAGGATCCGTTCTTGACACTCAGCCCGACAGGTGAGGGGCTGGGAAACGGCCCAGCACCTTTCGGACTGAGGTACACCGCCTGGGTAATACCGAGGAGGTCCACCATCCCAGGCCTTGCCACTGAGCTTTCCAGTTGAGTAAGTTCATCGCTTACTGCCTGGGGCGCCCTGACCGAGGACTGCCGACGCGGTTACTCAGGCAATTTTGGCAACTGCAGGAGTGCCCCTCCTTTAGGGGAGCCTGTTTTGTTCCCCACTTTCCCGGCCTTGTGCCAAATATTGCTGATGTGGGCAGCAATTTAAATAACTATCCCATTATTAATCAAACATATTACAACAAATGTCTTATAAGTGTTGTCTGTTTACGACTTCGCATATTTGTGCACTTTCCAAAGTGACTTGACAGTCCCCGAGTTTTCTTGAAGATATCTTTAAGATAAGCCAATGTTAACAAACCCCGAACACTGAAAGAATTGAAGGAAAACATCAGAAACGAAATAAGAGTGTAAAATCCAGAGATTCTGCATGAGTAATAATTTGGAAAGGGCACAAATATTCGAAGTAAAAATTGCGCAGAATTTAAAAGACATCATCTTTAAGAAATTAGGATTTTTTTAATTTAGAAAATGTTCAATGTCTTAGTCAGATTGTGGTTAAATGACAGAAAGATATCATCAAAAAGTACGAATCTATTTAAGTTAAAAACATTTAAGTTACTTTTTGAACATGTTGTAATGTGTTGTTTTTTTTAATCAAATCCTAATACAACATACAGTCTATTGATATCTTAATGTACACAATAAATTAACCTTAAATGATAGTATTTCACTATAAAATTCATGAAGGGTGTTGTATTTTTATTTTTCACTTGATGTATTCTTTTCATTGCCTGTATTATTATATATCGCCCATTCTGTGGTATTCTTATTGTTTTATTAAAAACGATTATAAAGTTCTAACCTCTTAAATAAATCCAGATTGTATACGTAGTAAAGCATGAGTACTAGCATTTGCATGAATATTTGAAAATCTTGTTTAAATATATAACATACTGTCAATTCACTTGATACTAGGATGATGAACAATCCCTGAAATGATTTAATTAAATAATAAAAGTTTTATTGAGCGAACTGTTGACTTAATTGGGACGGAAAAACAGAGACTGGCACTCCGATCAAATTTTTTAACAACTATTATTAAAAGACAAGCCATACAAGTGTTTATCTATTTTATTTTATAAATAGCATTCAGCAGACATAAGCAAATTATAACTGCACAAGCCAGCTTATTAAAGTTCATATTATCAAAAGTCACGATCGCCTTCGCTTCTCAATATTTTTGTAGCCCTTGTATTTTTATTGATCACTCTGTTTCATTTCTTCTAATTTTACTTTAACTTACGTTACAAACTTCTGTCGCACATGCAGAAAATCAGGGTGAAATTACCAGCAACGCACATGGAAGCGGATACCTGGCATGTTGCATGTTGTTTTTTTTCTGTAATGCACATTTCTAATATTCTTTCTTTACCAGTTTGAGATTACCTAAACCAATGTTCCTCATGCCTCGAAAAATAATTATGCAAATTCAGAAAGGATTATTCAAGTGTATCCTCATTCAAATACTTTGCAGGTTTGAAGAAATGTGTCGTTAAATAATATTTTGGCAAGAACATATATGTTCTTCCTGTTTATGGACGATGAACTTTACGGGAATCGATAAAACACATCCATTACCCTCTATTAGGATCATGGTACATCAAAATAATCTCCTACATTTCTCCAAGTGTAATAAATTCTAATCCTGGGTTAAGCATGTTTAGCATAATTACATTATAATTGTCTGTTATTTGTGAACTAACAAATCACTTGACTAATTCTCAACACTTTATACAAAAATCACACTCGGTATATACAAAAATAAAACACTAAGAAAATTTAACGTCATTAAATTTGCATTACTTCCGTAATTTATAAAATACCAATTTTATCTGCATCTTTGCATAAATAAAGAGATAAACGAGTTATGTTTGAAAGTAAATGCATGCTAACTTGGTGCATGAACATGATAACTGAGCGTTTACCTCTCAAATGATGTTTCGCGAAACGATAAAACACTAATGTATGTAGGTATTAAATTATTATAGTATGGAGAGATGCTAGTCTAGCGGCACTGACGAGTTGTGATACAACGAAACAGGACTGTATGTCGATGACTACAAATATATTTTAAGCCCCCGTCTTTGGATAGAGCACTGTAAATAATCTCACCCGCTACTTAATTGGCTGAAAATGCGAAACTCGTTGTTTGTTTGTTTGTTTGTTTACGAACAGGCGATTTGAGCACTATAAAAGTGGTGGCGGGTGTCTATTTAAATAGACATTTCGACGACTTATTTACGACCGTCGATTCCATGGTCGAGTGGGAGAACTGTCAACACGACGGTTCTAGGTTCAATCTTTGGCTTGGGAGAGATGCTAGTCTAGCAGCACTGATGGGTTGTGATACAACGAAACAAGACTGTATGTCGATGACTACAAATATATATATATATATATATATATATATATGTATGCATACATATATATATATATATATATATATATATATATATATATAGATAAAGCTGAATATGTATGTGTGTTTGTGTGTCCGGTGATGAATAGGGTTCTATATGGTTGACTGTTTTAAAAACCTGATCCCATATAATGATAGAAGATGTATCGAGATACAAAAATGGGTATGCTTGATCTGGCAGAACAGTGGTTCATTAAAATTGCGGGGTCTGCGTTCGCGCCTGGTCCATAAAGTATGGAAATAAAAAATTTAAAAAAAAAACGTTTACACATGTTTTTTATATAGATGTACATACAAATACTTTGATAAGTATGTCTTAACTTAAATAGGGATAGTATAATAAAATTGTGGGGGCTGCGTTCGCGCCTGGCCTCCATAGAATGGAAATAAGCACAACTTTAATAAAGACTTTTCATATCTATACTTTCATAATTATATTTCAGTTTGAAGAAATATGGTATAATAAAATTATAGGGTGTTCGTTCGCGCCTGATCTCCATAGAATAGAAATATGTCACAAAGTTTAACAAGGTTTTGTTTTAATATAGATCCACAGAATATTGTGATAAGTGTTTCAGTGTGAACAGGTATAGTATAATTTATCCTCGGCTTTATCTATTTTATTTTTACTTTCATCATATTTTGCTTTGGTTTTGATAGCCCCAAATTCGAAGCTATCTCTATACAACCCTTCCTTTTCATAACCTATCATACTTTCATAAATCAGAGTCCATGCTCTGTAAGCTGTTTTTTAACCCAGTCAACGACGGGTATTTTGCTAGTATGTATATATATATATATATATATATATATATATATATATATATATATATATATACTCGTTGTTTCATCAAATACTTTTGCATGCAAAATCCGATCCCGTATTTTGCTAATTCCTATCCTCTGATGATAAGTAAAATATTTCTTCGAAACTCTGCGGATTAAGGACTATCCACTTATCTAGTGTTTCCTTTTCAGATTAAATATGTTTTTAACTCATCTCAAAGTGTTTTTAACATGTTTTATTAACTGTTTGCTCGTATATATATATATATATATATATATATATATATATATATATATATATATATATATATATATATATATATATATATATATATATATACTAGCGGGGCCGGCGCCAGTCTTTGCCTGGTCGTAAAATACTCTTAAATATGACATTTTATTTTTTCCAAATTTCGTATATATATTTACAGAGTCACAATTTCAAAAGTAAAAAAAAAATAGTTGGGCGCCATCAGCTAAAATTGAAATCTTAAACAAAACTCTAGCACTCAAAGCTGGAGACGTTGCCACTATACAAACGTGAGACGCATATGAACTGATTACAAATTTAAAATAAAATATAAAATGAATGTACAAAATTTATAACGATGTTTTTTTCAATTTTGACCGAAATTGGCCCCTTAAAAACTAATTAAGTTAACTGGCTAAACACCCGTAAAAGAAGAATCCCCCTCCCCCGAAAAAACATTTGAGACCCTTAGCGCCGCTCTGCGACTTTTAGTTTCGGAAGATATAGAGTTTAAAAATATGGAGACAGATAAACAAACAGACGGACAGACACACGGGCATATAGCCTTTTATATATAAGATTATATATTAAGATATATAAATCAATAGATAGGTGCATTTTGGAATCCCATACGCTGAATGAAGGAGGATATATATATATATATATATATATATATATATATATATATATATATATATATATATATCAAAATGATTGTACCATATATATATATATATATATATATATATATATATATCAAAATGATTGTACCATATATATATATATATATATATATATATATATATATATATATATATATATATATATATATATATCAAAATGATTGTACCATATATATATATATATATATATATATATATATATATATATATATATATATATATATATATATATATATATATATATATATATGGTACAATCATTTTGACACACCGGTTCTCGTCATATCACCAACGTTGAGCCTGGTCAGTACCAAATGAGTAGCTATTTAATAAAGTTAGGCGGTTTATGTAGCGCGCCGAGTCGTAGAAATTTCCGGGTTGGTATGTGGAGGCGCATTAATTCCCTGGGAGAAATGCATACCTAGTCTTCCTTAAGACATATGACATGCATCTAGGAGAAGAAAACTTTGATCTAAAAACCTGCGGTTTACCGTATACTCTGTCCTCTGGCAGTCATCTACACAGACGGAAGTTAGCAGTAATGTAAAAAAGTGCAGATATTTCTACACAAAGCTTTCATCACTATAAAACATATCACCTGAGTGGATGTCCGAGCAACTTAGTTGCTGTGGTGGAACCTCATACGTCGAAATCGATGAGAGTCTCTCTCTCTCTCTCTCTCTCTCTCTCTCTCTCTCCCTCTGTATATATATATATATATATATATATATATATATATATATATATGTGTGTGTGTGTGTGTGTGTGTGTGTGTGTGTGTGTGTGGCATCCGTCAGTCGAAACGACTATGGATCAGCGCCGTATTAAGTTGTTGCCTGTTTGCATCCTTTTGTGTGACTGTAGAGACCAATTCTTGATTTGCATAGTCTGCCACAGCCTTGACATACGAAGGTTGTTATGCAACTTGCCGCTTCGTCCGGCTGTTCCGCCTGTACACTCGCTCTTCTCCTAGCTCTCTTTGCAGCATTTTCAACATGGAGGGTCCTCTCGCTGATGATAATCCCCTGGCGTATCATGTTCCTCCAGGCAGTTCTGTCAGCTGAAGAGGCTTCCCATGTATTCCTGTCCACCGAGAGAGCCTTCATGTCACGCTTGCAGACATACCTGTAGCGAAGGTGGGGTCGCCCCCTCTTTCTTGAGCCTGAGGTAAGCTCGCCATAGAGAAGGTCTTTAGGGATGCGCCCATCATCCTTCTTTCGCACATGGCCCAGCCAGCGAAGACGTCGCTCACGCAGTAGGGAGTAAATGGATGGGATGCCCGCTCTCTGCAGAACATCAATATTACTCACTCTGTCTTGCCATGTGATACCAAGTATCCTACGTATATATATATATATATATATATATATATATATATATATGTATATATATATGTATATATATATATATATATATATATATATATATATATATATATATATATATATATATAGTATGTGTCTGCATATTTTTCTATGTACAGTAGCGTCCAGAACCAAGGGACAGACTTTTTGAAACCTAATATTTGTTAAAAATAGCAATTCTGAAAAGCAAAATTTTGACAACTGGTAGTCGTATCTATAATAACATACTAAAATTTGAATCATTTGCAAAGGATTGAAAAAGAATTATTATGTATTTCTTTTTTATAATAGGAACGCTTAAATGTAAGGGGAAAATTGAGAAAAGCAATGTAAACAGCCAAAAAACAATAAAAATACATGTACACTCAGTATTTAGTTGACGAGCCCTTGCTCTCAATAAGAGCTGTACATCTCCCGACTACAAGAACGAATCAAATTTTTACAATCCTCGATATTTATTTTAGAGCATTGTTCTTGAAACTTCTCCCTTCGTGTTAGTGGGATTTCTTTCCATAACTTTAACTCCTAAGTTTTTCCAAAGATTTTCTATTGGATTTAAGTCAGGATTTGTCGGTGGCCAATCCATAATTCGAAATCTTGCTTGCTAAAGTAACTCATTACCACCTTTGCCACAAGGGGCATTATCTTGCACAAAGGTAGCTCGACCGAAACATGAATTATGTATGATTGGCACAACATGATCTTGAACAACGTTTTATAGATATGCGCGTTTACATGAGTTTGTAACCAGACAAGATACGTTGTACCTTTGCTAGAAAACATTGCACATACCAGGATTCTTCCGCCCCAAACTTAGACGCTAATATATATATATATATATATATATATATATATATATATATATATATATATATGCATAATCAGGAAGTAAAAATTAAGTTCACAAGTTTGAGTCTGCTGTAAGAATATAAATATTTATATAATAATCTCAACCAAACGAAAGAGCTTAATATCACTAAAAATATGAAATGTTACTTGTTGTATGATACAAAATAAAAGACTGCACATTTTACTTTAAAAAACTACTCAAAAAGCAAATATTAAGATTACCTTAATCCATCACATTTAAAAGAATGGTTTCTTTTAACAAGAGGAAAAATTTTCCAAATAAGTACTATAACGGAGCTATTAATTTGTTGGTACTGTTAATAATATATGTATTGTATGAAAACTAGTCATATAGAGAAAAATAAATAAAAAATGAAAAGGAAAAATTGCAACAATCTGCCGTATATATTTTATATTCCTTAAAAATAACTCGCATTTTTCAGAATTCAGCTTGAATCCAAATTCTTCAATTCTCTAAACTCATGCTCTGATACAGGCTTTGTGTTGCGTCTTGTATTCGTTTTCAATTAAAATGTCATCAAATTATGCGATGGAATGTTCTATACTCGCTAAAATTCAGTTCATTATTTCCTGGAATAGGCCTGTAGCCATCTTCAATCATACGGGAAATATAGCTTTAAAAAAATGTTATGCGTATTTATTGTCAAGTAATTCGAACATTCTTCACTGACTTTAACCCGAAGGTATGCTTCAGATGAATCTAATTTTGAAAAATCCCTGGCATTGTTTAATTTAGTGAATATGCCCTTTGGAGATATTAGGATATATGAATGGTCTTTAAAACAGTAATTCCACCCGGTGAAGTCGCGTGTACTGAGTTTAGTTTCTTTTTTTCTATATAATTGGCAACTCCCAGTACGAGTTATCGACTTTTGAAATACCATTTTTACAAATTTCAAATTCCCTCTTTTATGCTTCTAGTGTTAAAATTTGTATTTTTTTATTTTCGGGTTTAAATTAGTAAATTTCTGTTTTTTTAGGCACATACCTAATCCTTCGAAAATATGCAAAGATATGCTCTTTTCAAGTCAATAATATATTTTTGCTTTGTGTAAGTTTTATTTTTATTAAGACGTCATTTTTTTTTTACATAACGAATTAATAGAAGTTCGCATTAATTGAACAACACAATCTATTCTCGCACAAAATATTTTTGAATTAGGGATATATTTATGAGGGTTTTTTTTATGTACGAAATTTTGAAAATGGATTTTTGTACCAGATACTTTTCTGCCCATCTATTTTCTTTTCGTTTGTTAACCGTAGATAACCTATTTGTCCGAGTTTGTTTGTTACATATTAAAAATACGGTATATAGTTTGGTTGAAAAATTCTCCAGACTGTTCATTTTTTTTTTATATATTTACGTATTTTCTTCATCTCTTTTGTAGAAAAAAAAAACGAAGTTCACCTTGGCATTTCCTTTGTTAAGTCAGGCTATGCGAACTTTTATCTCTTACACGGCCAACATTTAAAGCATATTTTATCCCTTAATACCCAGTGTTTGTATGCTTTGCACCACATGCATTTAATATTATATTTCTTTCCTTTATTCGGATTTGAACGTTGTCATTATCTGTGATATGCTGTTTTCTTTAATCCGATTGTTATGTTATAATATAAATCTCACCCGTTTGTTTAAATGTATGTGTTTTTGTATGTCTGCCTAAAACTTTCGGCTGAGGCGATGGATTTTTACGCGATTGGGATCGTTTTGAAGCTCGATCTTTCGGAAGACAAATATCGAAAAATTGGCTAAAAACATTACTTCCTTCACCCTCAACTGGGCACGTTTCTACATGGCGGAGTCTCTTTTTTCGCCTAGATTTTCAAACGTAATCCCGTTTTTTTTTTTATTCACTACCTTTAATTTAAATCTTCGCAACTTCCGATTTGGCGATGGATGCAAAATCGCCTTTTTTTTACCCGTTTTTCCTCCTTCGCGGTACGGGTTCTTGCCTGCCAGCCTACTACCACTTTTTTTTTTTTTTGCTCAATACACACGTCCAAAAACCCGAGCAACGACGGGCACTCTTTTATAAAGACTAATTAATTTATTTTTCTTTTGCGTTTTGTTTCATACTTCAAATAAGTCTTTGTGAATGTCTATTTCTATCGATGCTATTAAATCATTAAACAAAAAATAGACATTTGGAGAAGTCGCTCTATAATTCCGCTAAATTACACTGTGCTTTCATTTAACAAGCATATCTTACTAAACATCCTTATGATTTTCAAAGATTTTTATCACATAAGCAACAAACTGCGTATTATATCGAATATGCTTGAAAACGTTAGTTTAACTAAATAACATGACCATAATTTTAAAAAGGTATATGCCCATTTTATAGTATCATATCATGAGGGATAAATTGATTTGCGTAATTCGTGTTTCTTTCTCATCCCAACTTCTTTATTAACCTCTTGATTTCACTGTTTGAACATTTTTCGCATCATTTCGTAAATCTGGTTTCATACTTTCCGTAATAAACTAGAAATGTTTAATCAATATTCGGGATGTATTTATATTGTTATACTTTGAGATTACTTTAGTTGAAACATTTTCGAAACTTTAGTTTATTGCCCTCAACATCGTGGCTTCCAAGAGAGATTTATGTTCATGAAGTTTTGAAGGTTTTAATATATTAGGTTGTAATATATTTTAACCTTCAAAACTGAAATAGTGTCATTACCCGCCTTCGCCCTTTATTATCTCCTACCAAAAAAAAACCTTTCTTCTTTTTCTTCCCCCCCTCCGTATTCCTCCTAAAAAACAATTCTTCCTAATACTAACCAACCATTTCTGGAAGGTCTGACGAGGCTGTTGGATCGTAAACATGGTCCAGCATCCGAAACATATGTAACCAAACAGATAAAACGGTAATAAAAAATAAAACACATATTTGCTCTGCAATAGAATTGAGCACTCTCTGCAGGTTTTTACTAATTACCAGTTTTACAATATATATATATATATATATATATATAATATACAGCTGAACGTGTGTGTGGGGGGGGGGTCTGGTCACGTATAGGCTCCTACATGGTTGACTATAACATATAATGATAGAAGATGTATCGAGACACAGGAATGGGTATGTTTGATCTGGCAGAACTGCGGTTCATTAAAATTGTGGGGTCTGCGTTCGCGTTTGATCCACAAAGTATGGAAATAAAAAATGAAACAAAAAAGTTTACAAGGGTTTTTGACATAGATGTACATAAGAATACTTTGATAAGTATGTTTCAACTTAAATAGGGATGGTATAATAAAATTGTGGTGTCTGCTTTCGCGCCTCAACTCCATGGAAATATGGCAAAAACTTTGACAATGACTTGTCATATCTATTTGCGTAAATATACTTTGATAATTATGTTTCAGTTTGAAGAAATATGGTATAATAAAATTATTGGGTGTTCGTTCGCGTCTGACATCCATAGAATGTAAATGTGTCACAACAGCAAGGTTTTTTAAAAGGGTTGAGGGTCCGCAATACCGCCTTAACTTTAATCTTAATTCACATTAGATTTTATTTATTTTTTTGAGTTGAATCATATTGTGTCGAATAAATTCACCTCATAAATCCACGTTCTTAATAAAGTGAAAGCCAAAAAAAAAAGTCTTTAGACAATTCTCGACACACTCTGTTTTTTTTCTCTTTCGAAAACAGATAAATAGATAAAAAATAAAAAATAAGAACGTTATCTTGTCAAAAGAAGGAAAATATTCCTGCTAACGTGATTACGTTTCCTTTTGAAAGCATATAATAACCTTTTTATATTTATTTATATATCTGTTTAAGCATTTTTGTCAGTGTACTAGAAGGAATTCAGTTGATTAGTACCCTTTCTGTGTGTTCTTTACATTACAATAGTACAACACTGAATCCGACCGCGCAATATTACACAGTTCAATACTGTAAAACTGAAACGAAGCTGTTTTGCTTGAAAAGGGTGCCATTTTCTTCTTATTCATATTGATATAGATTCTTTTCTTTAAAAAAACTAAAGTAATTACGTGTTTACTTTCTTAATATCCCATTTTGCTGTTTCGGATTATTTTACTAAAGTAAGTAAAGCTTCATTATTTTACAAAACTGTTTTTGTTTCTTAGTTTTTCGATATTTCGTCGATATTATTTAATAAGAGTGTTTAGCAGAAAAGCCAACAAACGACTACCCAAAAAATAAATATACAAGAAATAAATGTTACCATAACAATAAATGTTCAGTTCATTTTTGTTTGTTTTGAAATAGTTTTTAATGCACTTTACTTGAAATAATTTCAGCGAATCGAAATTCAAACGAAAGTTGAGGCGATAACTACTTAAATGAATTTTTATATAAACTACACATGTCATAACCGAATATTCCTCAAGCACAAAATAACGGAAAAAATTAAAATATGTTTATAAATATTCCTTACGTTGACGGAACTATCTTAAATTGTTAACACAGAATGCTCAGGTGGCCCTTCTTCAAATTAAAAACGGGGTTCTTCATTTCAAAGGTGCTGCCATTTTGATGTTTTTTTTAAACCGGTTCGTGAATTAAAAAAAAATTATTTTACAAACTTCATAAAAATACAAACCAATGAACTTTCTACCAAAAAAGTAACTTTTATTGACTATGGTAGCATATATTTCTTGTATATTTATATATATATATATATATATATATATATATATATATATATATATATATATATAATACTTTCTCTTTGTAATGAAACATCATTTTGTTGGTAACTCTTGGTTACGAATGGAAACAAAGTTGATACAAACATATATTTTCGCGAAAATTATCTTTACTTTCATCATATTCTGCTTAGGGTAAATTTTTTGAGTATCAAACCCTATCTCTTTACAAACCCATCCTTTTCATAAATTATCATACTTTCATCAATTACAGTTCATTTTCTAAAGGCTGTTTTTGAACCCAGTCAACGACGAGTACTTCCGCTGATGTATATATATATATATATATATATATATATATATATATATATATATATATAACTACTTAATTTACTCACATAAATTTAATATACGAAAGTATAAATTTATGCGTAAACTTTAAGTATTTACATCAAAAGTGCTCAATACGTAGGTAGAGCTAGTTAGTAAGTTACGAGTCCTAGACTGGATGAAACGCGGAATATCCAGTATAGCTTAATCGCCATGTATATTTTATAACTTACTATATATATATATATATATATATATGTGTGTGTGTGTGTGTGTGTGTGCGTGTATGTATATATATATGTATATATATATATAGGTATATATATATATGTATGTATATATATATATATATATATATATATATATATATATATATATATCGTGGAATGAATAATAAACACATTGCTTGAGATAAACCTTTTTGAATAGAAAGATATTTATGGTCAGAATAATATAAAGATTTCTATTGTAGATTACTTGTGTCTCCTCGAATCTAAAGCTTAGAAAAGTCTAAAGAATATATTCCGTGGCGGATTACGACTGACGGCCAGAATAACATTAATTTGCAGTATTGGGAGTTCATGCTTTCCAAAATGCAAAACGTCTGTGAAGACTGGATCCCGTTGGGAAAATAAAAATAATATAAATCTCCTCATATATATAAAACTGTTTTATTTTGCAATAGCATTGGATCTATTAGATATATTTTTAACTTCTATTTCTTTCGATCACGACTAACCTTCTTCCTTATATCATTTTTGCTTAGTTTTCTCTTGATATATATATATATATATATATATATATATATATATATATATATATATATATATATATAGTAATTTATAAAATATATATGGCGATTAAGTTACACTGAATAGTCCGCGTTTAATCCACTCTAGGATTCGCATAAGCCTGAGGAGTCCTAGAGTGGATGAAACGCCGAATATGCAGTGTAGCTTAATCGCCATATATATTTTATAAATTACTAACTAGCTCTACCTACGTATTGAGCACTTTTGAAGTAAATACTTAAAGTTTACGCATAAATCTATACTTTCGTATATTAATTTTATGTGAGTAAATTAAGTATTTATATATATATATGTATATATATGTATATATATATATATATATATATATATGCAGGCGGCAAAAGAAAGTCCGCACTTGCATGTTTTAAAAAACTTCAAATTTAAGCTAAATTTAATGTAAATGTTTAAACAAACAGTAACTCATTTGATTCGCCTTATATAATTCTATAATTTTACCTGTTCATATTTTACTTTTAATGGAAATATTCTAGTGTTCACGTCAATTTAAAAATATAACTTCAAACTGAGGAGACAAGAAGAAAGTCCGCACAATGGAAAATTGTTTTCTTTTAAAATATGACTATTAGGACATTAATGCAATAAAAATACAACAGAAACCCAATGAACTACTGCTAAATATTATGTAGCATAGACCTTCTGCAATTTGAAAGCCTGCAATCTTTCGGGAATCCTTTGAATTAGACTGCAGCAATACTCCGGGTAAACGGCACCACACTTTTCTTTTGTGTTTGTCCAGACTTCTTCCAAATTTGGAATTTGATCATTGCGTAGCTGTTGCTTGATGTAATGTCATCCGTTTTTTATAGAATTGAGGTCTGGAGATTGTGCAGATCAATCCAAACACGTAATATCATGCTCTTCCAGGAACCTCTTGATATTGCCAGCTGTGTGAATGGGAGTATTATCCTGCATGAAGATGGGATTGTGATCCAAATTCCTACCAAAGAAGGGTAAGAAATGCTCAGCAAACATATCAATGCACTTGGTCGAATTAATTTGACCTTGCAAGCGAACTATTGGCTCTGAACCATTGGTACTAATAATGCCTCACACCAAAACTGAACCTCCACCACCTTGCAGCGTTTAAACTGAGCACCTTGGATTACATTCTTCGTATTTTCTCCGACTGACATACTGCCTACCATCACTTAATAGCCCGTTGAACTTGCTTTCGTCGCTAAAAAAGCACTTTTGACCAATATGAAGAGTCATGATCTTCATTGCATCTGACCAAGTCCAGACGGCGCTTTTTGTTCTTTACAGAAATCATTGACTTGTGTCTTGCAATAAATTCTCGCAAATTAAAGTCCTTTAGTTTGTTCTTGACAGTAGAAAGAGAGTACTTTTTAACAAGATTGCACTGTTTTTGGATTTAGGTAGCCGTTTCAAATCTGTTTCTTAGGCTTCGGATCTTGATAGCATTGTCTTCCCTATTAGAAGTAACTCTAGTACGACTAGATTGAGGGGCATCAAGAACACTGCCGGTGTTTTGGTGGTTTTGTACAGTCTTTCGAACCGTTTTCTCATCATTTTCAATAAGCGGCCGATTTCTCGATTGGATAAACCAGAAAGGTTGCGATTAATGGGATCCTGACGATTACTAAGAAAAAGTCGTGGCATATGGATTAAACGTAACGTTATATAACCTGGAACAACAACAATTACGATTAGAGATGCTTTGTTGCCTGTTGGTGTGTTTTTAGTACGGATTCGGGGGCGATAATTTAATCTGGTTTAAAGCGAATTTGTTGCTGCGGACTTTATCTTTGCCCCTCAATTTGTAGTTATCTTTTTAAATGTGTGAACAGTGTGAACAGTAGAATATTTCAATAAAAATTCAAATATTAACAGGTAAAACTATAGAGGAATAAAAGGCGAATCAAATTAGGTATATGTTGTTGAAAAACAGTCACAATACATTTAGCTTAAATTTGTAGTTTTTTGAAAGTATTACATGTGCGGACTTTCTTTTTGCCGACACTATATATATATATATATATATATATATATATATATATATATATATATATATATATATATGTGTGTGTGTGTATGTGTGTGTTCATATATATACATATATATATGTATATATACTATATATACTTATATATATACATATATACATATATATGTATATATATATATTTATATGTATGCATATATATACGTATATATATACGTATGTATATATTTATATATGTACATATCTCTCTATATATATATTTTAATATAAATATATAGATATATCGTTATATATATATATATATATATATATATATATATATATATATATATATATATTTAAAACTGTAAAGAATGTCACAAAAACATTGGTACTGTCGGTCTCAGGCTCAAATCGCCGGAGACCAGTTAATGAGATGTGAGTTAAGAAAAAAAGCCATGTCAATTAAGAACATACTGGCACAAAGTAAATTTAAACAGATATTCACTAAAAATGTATTAAATTAAAAACTGAAAACTTGATATTAAAATAAAATATATAGAAATTGGGACAGGCAAGCTATAATTGAATAAAAATGAACATCATTATAGATAATGTATGCGGTCCTGTTTTTTTTCCTCAGAAATATAAACAGAAAACAATACGGATGACGACAGCCTAACATTGTTTACAATTAACTCGTTTCCCTTATGTTAGCTTTAAAACCGACTGTACCAATGTTTTTCTGACCTCATGTACAGTTTTAAATAAATAAATATTAAGCTCTTTTATTGATTTATTTTTCTTGGGAATCAAGGACTTTGTTGAGATTCTTTCCATAAAACAGTGAAGAAACATACATACATACACACACACACACATATATATATATATATATATATATATATATATATATATATATATATGCGTATTGATCATCGTATAACGATTAGATCACTGTGACTGATGTAAAGAACATTTAAATATAAAATGTCTAAATTCACCGGTCTGTCCCGCGATTAATGGAAGCCGATTGGATACGAGCTTTGCTAATCCAGGCAGAGATGGCTCGTGTTGCCGGGTTTGAATCTGTCGACTAGTGTTAATCGTGACACCCTGCACTGAAGATTGCCGAAAGGATTAAACGCTAGTGTCTGTACGTATTTAACTATTATAGTAAAAAAAGTATATATATATATATATGTGTGTGTGTGTGTGCGTGTGTGTGTGTGTGTGTGTGTGTGTGTGTATAAAGACGGCTCCTTCAATCTTTAACAGGCTATGGATACCAACGAGGGGGTGCCTGCGCGTGACATTTTTGTGTGGCAGTAGGTGCGCATTCTCCAACCACACCTCTCCTGAGTCGACATTTTAAAATATCAGTGGCCGGTGAAATCTGTACTAAACATCTGGAACCAAATGCCGGGATACGCGGAGAGAGCATAGAGCGAGTAGAATTTCCAAATGGTAACTTATCTGGTACTAACCAGGCTAACGGTTGCTTAACTTCGTTAATATATCCCTTTACTACACGACTGCAAAAATTGATGTTCATTATAAAGGGCATATCGTTTTTTAATAATCAATAAAATGAATCGTTTGTTTTTTCATTGAAAACATAGTATACCCTGCTCTCGAAAACAACATAGAGTTGCACTTTAAACATACTTTATGTCCTCGTTTGTTGACTAACATATGCAAGCTTCAGTAGAGAGTTTCTTGCTGCCAACGTCAGCAAGATGTGACACAAAGTCAGAAAATGGGAGTATCCAGAGAGCGTTTTTAAAGGAAGGCTACTTTGACTTAGCAAAAAGATGCCTGAACATCCCCATGAATTCCTCGCTAAAGGGACTTTAGGTAACAACCGATAAATTTGCCCCACTTGGAAGCCATGTGGAAAGGCCTGTGTAATGGACCTCCTAGGTAATACCCATCTGGTGTACCTCCGTACTTCAGGTACTGGAGCAGATATAATCAAACTGATTGTGAAGAACGGATTCTTGACTGGTAATTTCTACCCAGTTCCCAAGCCGCCTAAGCAATAAAGTAACCTATTTTTAAAAATCAAAGAATGTATAAGCGTATGTAACTTGCGGTCTTGTTGATTTTTAATATTCGTTTAAAAATTTCACATCATAAACAGTATTATTTTCGCAGTGAAGGTTGACTTGTTTTATCCATGCCATTAGTTTAGTTGTTCACAACAATTAAACGCAGTTATGCTTCTGTGATTAATGTAGCGAATTCCGAAATCTTTCTCAGCTCACGCTATTAATGTTGTTCGTTTTTGCTAATGTCAGTTTAAACATATATAAGGAATATAAGTTTTGGAATGTTATATAGCATTTCTCAACTTTAACATCATTCTTATGTTTAGTAATATCTTCTTGCTCTTTTTAAAGTATTATTTCACTTGTCTTGTTATGTTCAGTTTCGACAGACAAATGATACCCCTCTAAGGGCAAGTACGCATGTAATTGTGAGACAAAGGTTGCACAATCCCTAACCACACCTCTCCTGAATCGGCACTGTTTGAATCTAGTGGCAAGGAGAAGTCCAAGACAACTGAGAAAATGCCGAGATAAGCTGAGAGACCATGTAGCACTTGGTCATCCATTTAGTACTGACCAGGTGCAACGTTGCTTGCCTTCGGTGATCCAGCGGGGGCCGGTGTATTTACGTGATTATGCTGTAATGGTACTTGTTTAAGTAATTTAGACAAAAATGTATCTATCTTGAAGAGAGAGGCAAAATTCATATTTTATATAAAGTAGTGATGGGCAGATTCCAATATGTTTTTCTGATTCCGATACAATTACCGATTCTGTTCTTAATTCTCAATTCCTGTACCACTACGAATTCCGCTTCCGATTTTTTAAACTGCTTAAAGAAAGTGTGATCGGGGAGGTGGGGTGGGGGTGGGGGGTTATCTCAAAAGCCATATAAATAAGTGCATATATTTTCGCAAGCATACAAATGCATAAGTGAGGTCGAGGATCTGAAGGTTTTAGATTTTCTACTAGTTTAAAATTAATTAGTATTTATCATTTCCTTATTTACAACAATCATGGAATGTTAAGCTTTAAACGAAATAAATAAATAAATAAATAAAACTATAAAATATTTTTTTCATCTGAAAATAGGCACGTTTTTCCTATTCCGATAGAGTTTCCGATAACCCAACAAGTTCCAATCTTTTTCGATTCCCGATTCAGATTTCGATTAACCGTCCCAAAACTAATATAATTAAAATAAGAAAATCAAATTTCGTTATTCAACCAGATACACTGCCCGCATAGGTAAATCAGGTAATGGCTATTATGTATTATTAACAAAAAATGTAGTCTAACGTGATTTGAAACGTGGTCAAGTAACATCTAATGAGAACATGTCCTTCATGCCCAGTAAATTCGCAAGAATTAAAAATTCTTACTTTAAAAAGATAACTATTTATAGAACATTGGAAGCAATTGTATTTTATTTATCAAAATTAGAATTAATGGAGATCAGAGCACTCGTTATATATATATATATATATATATATATATATATATATATATATATATATATATATATATATATATAAAATAATAATTTTAACACAAATACTTGATTAAAGAAATATAAGATGTTTGGAACTATTGAAATAGATTCCAACTCAATCGATAACGTTTATATGTTCATATATTCTAATCAATATTATTACTGTTTGTTTGTTTGTTTGTTCACAATGCGATCAATATATACAACTGATACAATGCTTCACAAATTAATTTTTATAATGAGGACAGGCATGTTAATACTTTTATTTTCTACGTATACTATTTAATCAAAAGACACACATTAAAAAAGTAACTTCATTTGCATATCACATTTACAAATACATGTTAATAGTGAACTCCCTGGTATCAATTCTATGTTGTGATATACTTGTTTTAATTGGTTTATTAAGAAATATTATTCAAAGTTGATTTTGCTATTTTTTATTTATTTTATATTTAATTTTATTTATGATCAAATATTATCAGTCGAAACCAGTTGCGTTTAAAACAGAAGTAAGTTTCTTTATTTAACTATAAAACTTATTTTCCATGTAAAATTTTAGCGTTATTTTCCTTTCGAATTATATACACATACTTGTTGTATGCTCCCCTAAATTTAAAAGTGAGTAACTTTCATAAAATCATTACAAGTGAGAATATTCGGTGTATGTTTAAAAATATGTGGTTAAAACCTTCACATGTCAATACGACACCCGTGCAATAAGTAATGCCCCTGACGCACTTCCAGTTGTGTTGATCTAGCTGAAATTTTGCATGTGCAATGATTTATATCTCTACGGGTTATGTCGCAAATTACAGCTCTGAACTAATTGTGGTTTCTGTTTTACAGGTGTTTGAACTGAGTCAGGTGTGAAATGGAGCCTGTTGAATGTCGAGCAGTTATCCGGTTTTTGTATTTGAAAGGACGCACACCGCAGGAGACTTTTGATGAAATGAAAGAAACTTATGGTGATAATGCCCCATCATACGACCTTGTAAAACGCTGGCATCGTGAATTTAAACATGGCGGAAGTATGTGGAAACAGCTCCCAGACTTAGTGGCCTCTTTCTGCCATTGACGAGGTATCTGTCCGTCAAGTTGGGGCTGCCATTTTGGAGATCGACGCATTACTATACACCAAATAGCCCAAGATGTCAAGATTAGTACATGGTCTGTGGAAACTATCATTCATGGCCATTTGCATATGCATAAGGTGTCTGCCAGATGGATTCCCACGTTGCTCACACCATTCCAGAAGCGAGAACACGTCGAGTGCCTGAGGATGACTTTAGAGATGTGAGAAAAAGATGAGTCAAAGTTTTTCAAAAGACTTATTACACAAGATGAAACCTGGGTCTATCACTATGATCCAGAGACCATAGCCCAGTCAATGCACTTGAAACACTTGGACTCACCATCTCCAAATAAGGCAAGGGTGCAGCCCTCCTCTGGCAAGGTCATGCTCACAGTTTTCTGGGACCAGGACAAAGTCGTGAGGATAGATTTTCTGGCAAAGGGTACCACAATTACAGGAGCCTATTATGTTTTACTTTTGAGGAAATTAAGGGAAGCTATCAAAATCAAGAGGCTGGGCAAGATCAGCAAAGGTACCCCCTCCTGCAGGACAACGCTACAGTCCACAACTCGCATGCCGCCAGATTAGAAGCACGGGCGTTTGGTTATGAAATCCTTCCCCATCCTCCTTACTCTCCTGACTTTACACCCTTTGACTTTCAACTCTCCCCAGCCATGAAGGAAAGCGTTTCCCAGATGATGCAGCCTTGATTTCTGAAGTCACGTCGTGGTTGGAGGACCAACCTGGAGTGTTCAGCAAAAACGGTCTCCAGAGTTGCATCAAACGATGGGAGAAATGCATAACTCTGGATGGTTCCTATGTAGAGAAAGACTAATACCTGCTCCAAGTTTCGTTGTTCTACTGCTATAGGAAGTGGGTCAGGGGCATTACTTACTGCACGCCCCTCGTAAGTTTCCACACGGCAGACTCTTGGTATATACAATTAGCATTGTTATATTTTTATATGCCTTCTGTTTTAAGTCATGCTCTATTATATGATGTAAATAATTCAGGTATGACATTACACACAATCTATATTTCATCTGATAAGGGAATGGTTTAAACTTTGAAGTACAAATCGGCCAGTTGATAGAAATTCGAAATGAAATCCACGGGGGGGGGAGGTTCGACGATATTTTTCATTTTTTACATCTCGTACAGACAGTAATGTTTCGAGATGTATTAATAAAGTTTGAAAAACATAACGGATGGTGAGAATGTCAAAATACAAAAGGCATTCAAAAAGAAATGTTTCCTACGTTTAATTCCATCCGAATTCATCAAAGGGCCATTTTAGGATGACTAAATTTCCGCGTTTATGAAACGAAAATGTGCTCTCACTGTTGCAGATATTGTCGGTGTGAGACACAGCTAAAGCAACCCATGTCATGGGTGAGAGTACGAAGCAAAGGTGCGTCGTTTAATCCCTCCACCAAGATAAAAAAATGAATATTGATCGGCACCTGTTGAACTTTTACGAAGTCGAGAGAATTGATACCAGCACACTTAAGGCGATTATATAGGGTAAACAGAAATGTAAGTTTCATAGCGTGCTTCAGATTCGTACGAGAGAAGCATGAGAAGAGACTGGCAAAAGTCCACTTAGCATGATGACGATTGTGTACCAAAATAAATCTTGGGATATACTGGTGGTTGGTTTTTTCGTCTTCGTAGGACTTCAACATTTTTTTTAGTTTTAGAACGACACTCATGTTTATACATATTTCTCTCTTTACTGTTATATATAAGAATTTCGTTAGCCTGTGGGTTTCTCTGTCTGTGAGTTCGGTCCCTATGAACTCGAAAAAAGCTGGGAAGAGAGTTATGAAATTTCACACGAATATATTTTATATGTCTGAAATTGCTTTTAAATAGATTTTGTACTGGGATGTTTTCGAAATTTATCCATAATCGAAATAATTCGATGAACGGAGGAACAGGCGATTTTAACAAAATATAACATCTTACAATACCCTATATCAGTGCATTTGAGAAGTTTAATTATAACACAAGCAAAAAGGTTACAGATTAAAAATAAAGAGTATGTTTTTTAACATGACAGGTGCGATTTCGAACTGTTTCTGTTTAGCCCATAATTGAAGCATACTACTTATTTTACTAGTTGTTTTAGTTTAAACGTAAATGCCAGTCATTATATATATATATATATATATATATATATATATATAAAAGTGAACGTGTCTGTCTGTCTGTGTGTATGTGTGTCTGTCTGTCTGTGTACATTTCCCTACGCAATAACTCTGTCAATTTTTAGTTTATAGACTCGAAATTTGAAATACCGGGTACTGAGATTTGGGAAAATCGAGGTGACGGGTGTCAGCCAGAAATTTGGCTGTTAAGGGGTCAAATTTCAACGATTTGACCTTTAAGAACTCTACCAAACTCCTCCGACAATTTTGTGTCTAGACACTTGAAATTTTAGATATAGGTTCCTTGAACATGGATCTAACTTAATAAAGTGATTTGAGCCCGAAACAATAAATTTTAAGGGGTCATAATAGGGGTGAAAGTTTTAAAAAATTAACCATTTTTTTTGTTTTTTTTTTGCTTTTTTTGCACAGCATACACCTCCAAACACCCGAGCAAGGGGTCAAAGTTCAACGATTTGACCTTTGAGAATTCTACCAAACTCCTCCGCCAATTGTGGGTCTAAACACTTGAAATTTTAGATATAGGTTCCTTGGACATGGATATAACTTAATAACTTGATTTGAGTCCAAAACAATAAATGTTAAGGGGACATAATAGGGGTCAAAGTTTTTAAAAAATTGACCGCTTTTTCTTTTTCTTTTTTTTTCTCAACATACACCTCCAAACACCCGGGCAACGCCGGGCTGAAATGCTAGTATATATATATATATATATATATATATATATATATATATATATATATATATATATATATATAACCTTAAAAATTTAACAGTAGGTTTTCTACAGTTCACTGTTAACTACTAAGTATTGTATATGAAATCAATGTCGGGGGGGGGACATACAAGCCTTTGCTTGGTGCACTGTGTCGAGTCCAATCAATCGATTTGAATGAGAAAATGGCCGATTTTACTAATTTCGAGGACAATAAAATTATGGAAGTGTGAAACATTCGTTGATCATCATTTAATCCCGGGCAGCGTCGGGTGTTCCCGCTAGTAATTATATAAATACATGAGTTTACTGCTTATTGCGATTTAACACTAACATATTTATGATGAGTTGCACAAATGATGAAACAGAAAGACACTTCCGTATTCTCTACTATTTTTCTATCGTACTTTGAAGTTTTCTTTAAAGAGTCACAACTTATCAAGGCCCAGAGGTCACTCGAGGATAAGAGGTAATGGGTAAACATAAGTCAATGGGATTATAGCGTAGTAATCATGAATAGTGAAAATTTTGTAAATTGGATTACTCAGGAGCACAGTTACTAAATAACTTGTTTACGTTTAACTTGAAGACAATCAAATTCTAGTCAGCTGGAAGGCAGGCAAACGGAAGAGAGTTCCACAGTGTGCATTCCTCAGAAATAAAAGCTTTGTTCATGGAATTTACGTTTAGATTAAGGCGCAAATGAAGACATACGGCATAATCACGTTGACACACCGGTTCCCGTCAGATCACCGAAGTTAAGCAACGTTGAGCCTGGTCATAACTAAAATGGGTGACCAATTTGGGAATGCTAGGCACTGTATGTAGGAGGATGTCGACACCTCCCTGCAAAAAGTTGCAAAAATCCCAACGTCGTCACCTTCCCTAACGGGTATATACATGCGACTGGGGACCGCTTGTGAATTTCATACTTCCATGAAACTTCCTCCTTCGGAGGAAGCCGATTAAACCCTCAATAGGGTTGGTGCTTACTGCACACACACAAATAAAGAGCGAGAGAAATTAATGATAGAGGTTTTGGCTAGACGAGTGTTTTTCATGAAAGTTTTGCGAGGGGAGACCATGGATTGAAGCTCAGACGAGCACTTGCTATGAAAATAAGGATAAAGCAGAGACAGGCTCGCAACGTATCTTCTGTGGAAATAAGGTTGCAGGGAAGGGAAAAGGGCATCCAATACTAGGCTATGAAGTCTATTTTAAACTCTGTTCGGGCAGGATAAGTCTTTTCTAGCCAGTCCTGCCAATCATTAGCCGTGCCTGACTTTTATATAGGTAGAGAATTGCATCAGGAGTGATATATCTCCTGGAGCGGTAGAAGGATCCCACCATTTTTCCAGCAACCTTGGCAACGGATTTGATGTATGTTTCATTTCAGATCAGGAGTAACGGTCAAGCCCAGAAGCTTATCAAAACATGGAGTCTCCCTAAGACGTGAACCAGTCATTTCAATTGATGCCAGATGAGGATCAGAGCGGTTATGGTGTAAAGATATGAGATTGGTTTAAGATGTATTAAAAGTAACGAACCACCGCTTTCCCCATTGTACCACGTGTTCAAGACCAGGGGAGAGACACACAGAGAACACACATTAATACTGTGAACTTCTGGTTTCTGATTTTCACCCACTACTCTTATGAACCTAAATGATTTAATAATTGAGAAAACATTTCCAACTATGCTCTTGCTCGATATTTTGTGAAGTAGACCTTTATGCTATACCCTATCAAACGCCTTTGATATGTCAAGAGCAATTGCTGTCGAAAGCATGTTCCGTCAGAAGTCACTAATTCTATGAGATATAACCGTTAGCACATCTGCTGTAGATTTAGCAGAATGGAAACCATATTGCATGTCACTAAGATTATTTTTGAGGTTTTGCTGAGGTGGTTGAGTACTTCTCTTTTTAACGCAGATTCCAGCAACTTACTCATGATACAAAATAGATTAATTGTACTGAGAGTAAGATGATCGATCACCAAAACGTTGAAATACAGATCATACTGAGCAGTTTTTCCACGGTGTTGGGAAGCAATTATTCTCAGGACAACGCTTAAATAGCTTTGTAAGTATAGGACGTATTTCTGGTTGAATCTTTTTGAGCACTATAATTGGAATTCCTCAGGGCCAATTGCTTTACTGGAATCAGGGATTTTGATTAGCTTGGCAACATCTCGCAGAAAAAATCTGTACGTCGCATAGCGTGTTTTCTGATACAGGCTGACACAAGGGAGGTTAACGGCCTTGACCGCATAGGATTAAATCAGCTGCAAATTTTGGGGCCAAGAGTTTGGTTTTGTCTGATGCTGACGGGATTAACTCATACCCATTGATGATGGTTGGGATAGAGCACGCGCTTCTAATTAGGAGCGTACTTACTATTTACAAGACTGGTGGGATCCAAGCAACTTCTCAGCTATTTGGACTAAACGGATTGAGCATACAACTCTCTCGCGTGTTTTCTTACTCTTTTGCAGTAGTTGTGTGCAGTCATGAAAGCGGCTTTAGTCACAGTACATCTATTCTTTTGGAAGCAACAAAAAATGTGACTTCTGTGGGCAATGGCAGCAGCACATTTTAGAGTGAACCCCGGATGGATATTCGGTTTTTGCTTGAATATTTTGAAGGGCATAAAGCGGTCTATGCCTACAATTAACCATTCCGTCAGATCTGATGCTAAAGAGGACACATTATTTTTAATTGTGGAACGCTGAGGTAGATCTGATATAAATGTACGAAAAATATTTAAGTCAGCCATAGACTATGGATATAGAGTACGATGGAGCGGTACGTCTGAGGACTTATTGTATTTTGTGATTATTTTGACTAATACAACCTTATGCTTGGAAGATCCAAGTGATTATAGAACAGAAGATGACATAGCTCAAGGCAAGTTGTGAGAAAAAGGTCTAGACGACTTGCGTACTGACTGTCACTATCGGGTACACGCGTGGATCCACGAAAAATCTGAATGAGGTCATAAGCAATAGAGAAAATGACAATCTCCCCTCATCATCTGTCATGTTTGATTGGGTTTAACATTCCGCATTATGAACATTGAAGTTACCACAGATGTGAGTGTTGGCTAAGGGATGAGGAGACAAGATGTGGTCAATTTTCTCAAATATGCTCTTAAAGATAGTAACTCCGTTGTTGTGGGGACGATAGACGGCATATATAAATGCCGTCCTGCAAGCAAGTGCAATGTAGGGTAAATTAGTGTTTTCTCTGGCGATGTATCTAACACATTGAAAGACATCTTTAATATAGGCACATATTCTATGCGCATGCTGATCTTAGAGGTTAGATATGGATGTTAAGTTTAAGTGTCTTTTAAGTACAAAATCATCTAGAGTATTTTTTTTTCAATTTTCACGCCAAACAAGGCACAGTTCCACTTTGAAGCAGGGGGGCTACTATTAAGGACTTAATTAGCGGGGTCATTATGAAGGGAGATGAGTAGAAAGATGTTTGTTAACATTACACTTGAACTACTGCATATCATTGCAGCTGGGAAAGCAGAATCCCGGAAGGGAGTTCCAAAGACCCGCAGTTCTGGGAAAGAAACTATTGGAGCAAAAGGCTTTCTTGCACCTAGGGATCTCTACTGTAAAGGGATGAGACTTAGTAGCTTGTCGGGTTTGTCGGGGGTAGTTACGTCGGGGAGGTACAATTGTTTGCAGTTCGTCAGAGCATCCACCATTAAATATTTGTAGAACAGGCAGAGGGATGCAACATCTCGTCGATGGGACAGAGGCTGAAGACTAGATGACAGTTCAGGACCTATCAGGTTGGCGACTATCTTTTGAACCCTGTCCAGGAGCGAGACACAAGCAGCAGATGCACAAGCCCAGATATGACAACAGTACTCCATATATGGGCGAATGGTGGCCTTATAGAGGTATATGATACTGTCAGGCGTAAGTAGTTTTCTAGCACGGTAGAGGGAGCAAACTTTCCTTGCAGCAGCCTTGGCAATGCTCTCAATGTATATATATTCCAGTTCATAACCCCTGTAAACATTAGGCCGAGGAATTTAAAAGAAGTACTTTCAGGCAATGTGTTCTTGGCCATTGCTATTGGTGGTAGAGAAGGTTTCTTGTAGTTATTGAAGGAAACAAGCTTAGTCTAAGCAGCATTGTTTGTGACCAACCATTTTTGTCCCCATTCCACTACAGATTGGAGGTCGTCCTCTAGTGTTTCTGCCATTTCCTTGGATATGTGTTCATTTGTGTTCCCCTCATATCTGTTATAGAGAGTGGTGTCATCGGAAAATATTCCCATCTCCGAAACAATTATATCAGGGAGGTCATTTATGAATATTAGGAATAATAGAGGTCCAAGGATAGACTCCTGAGGTACTCCCGAATTTATGTCATATTGTGTGCATATACGACCGTCGAGGACAACTTTGATTTTTCTATTAAGAAGGATTTAATTACATTATGAATTCTTCCAGTGATTCCATATGATCTAATTTTCCTTAGAAGACCATCGTGCCATACCCTGTCAAAAGCCTTAGATATATCAAGGGCGACCGCTCTACCCTCCCCTGTTTTGTCCAATGAACGGTATATACTTTCAGAAACTACAGTTAAGATATCTGATGTTGAACGGGCTTGCCTGAATCCATATTGTTTGTCAGTCAGGAGTTTAGCAGCTGTTAGGTGCTGGACTAGGGCTGGATTAACTAAGGACTCAAATATTTTGGCGAAAAGCGGAAGGAGGCTAATGGGGTGATAATTTAGTGGGTCAGTTCTTTCACCAGAATTCTTGAAGACTGGTACCACAGAGGCGGTTTTCCAGCAGTCGGGAGAACATGATTCGTTAAGGCATTTATTGTAAAGTTTGTACAGAACTGGAGCAACCTCGACAGAACATTTTTTAATAACACAGCCGGGATGAGATCTGGTCCACATGCTTTTGTGGTGTCAAGGTTTTTTATAATAGCATGTACCTGAGAAGGGGTGATTTTCAAATCGTCTAGTGTGGCGTCTGTTCGCAGAGGAAAATCAGGGAGTGAGTGGTGTACCGAGTTCAGTGTGGAGTTTGAGGCAAACTGACTGGCAAGCAGATTAGCCTTGTCAGTTGCCGTGCAAGCAACCTCATGATTGTTTGATAGTGGGGGAATAGTTTACTGTCCATTATTTACTACGCTGTTGTAGATTTTCCAAAAAGCCCGGGTTCCTAATTTCTGTGATTCGATGCGTTTTCTGGTGGTTTCAGAGTAATCTGTCTTAGCTGTCTCTATCACTCTCTTACAATTATTTCTAGCTTCTATAAACTTCTGTTTATTTGAGCTGGACTTATGTCGGTTGAATCTGCGGAACGCATGCTGCCTTTGTCAAATGGCAGCTGCACAAGCAGAAGTAAACCATTGGGGAGAGTGGGGCTTGCTATAGAATTTCCGTGCGGGAACATGTGGTTCAATTGCAGTTTTGAACCATTCAGTGGTCTCATTTGCACACTGTTCCGCTGGAAGAGTAAAGATATTTTGCCATGGGGCATCCCTGATTGCTTCCCAATCAGCCTTTTTGCAATACCTCGTTGTTTTGAGTTGCGTGTCTTCAGTTTTAGGGCGAGAATTTAGGCTGATTTCTACCATTATCACAGCGTGATCAGCATTCCCGAGTGGGCTGTGGGCATTTGTTGTACAGTTATTGGGAACCGTTGTCAGAAGGAGATCTAGAAGTGAAGCATGTTGATCTTGCTGGTCTGGGAAACGGTGTAATCAGAGTTTTATTTCTGTCTGTTTCGATTTACTCAAAACCGCACACACCTCGTCTTCTCATGTATCGTCCTCTTCTTCCTCTTCTACTTCTTGCTCTTTTTCTTCTTTTTTCTTCTCAGTCGTCAGAAGCGTCGTCTTTGTCTTGACTACGTTTTTCCTTCTCCCTTCTTGCTCACAGTGACCCGTTTTTATGCTAAGCTGAACTCTCGTGTGTGCGAGAGAACACGAGATTTTGCGTGATTACTTGGCAATATTAACCGGCCGCCGCCATCTTGCCATTTTTCTTTGGACGTGTCCGCTTTGCAGAGTGCACACCTCGAGCGTTTGTCAGGTAAGCCCGTCTGTTCGCAATTTATTACACAGTCGGAAATGTAACCAACTGATATAGGGAATGGGATATAGAGAAGCTATGTGTTGCGCTACCAGCTACGTCTGTGTGATTAGAGAATCCTACCCAGTTACTTTGGTGGACATTGAAGTCACCGCTGTCTGAGACTTTGTTTATTTTCTGTCCAATGCCGGTTTCGCTTAGAAATAATAGGTCTAGTTTTTTTCCTGTAATTGGGATGCAACCTTGTAAAGGTTGGAACGTAAACTCCTGATGTTGGAAAAGGAAACCTGGTAGTGTGGGTCTACGTATGAAGTTGGAGTTATGGGTTTACTTGTGCATTGTTTTGTAGACATTTCATGATAGAGTTTTTTTGTGATTTATGGAACAGTTCGACAGACTTCGTTAGATCATGCAGAGAGGGAAAGTTAGAGAGAATGTAATTTGGAAATATTACTACTTTATTTAGTTTCTGCTGAGTACTCTTATTTAGCGTCATTCCTTCCTCCGTGTATTTCGAATGGTTATTGATAGCATTTTTTCCTGATTCCTCATTTATAAAATGTTTTCTTAGAAAGAAACTGGGTATTTTGTGGGAAGAGCCACACGAAAGTTGCCAGCCTTACAAAGTGAAAATGTTTTTGTGAAAAGAAATTGATTCGACCTCATCACCAACAGGTGTTCAGTTCAGTTTATGTAATACAATCCGTATGCTTACACTGGTTTTTATCAGGTTGACAAGAAAGTTTTTTTTTTCCATTATTGAACATAACTCGTCTTAAACAAAAAAAATATTGATCATCATAAACACCACCCAAACCAATACACGTTTAGCAAGGTGAAACAACTGCATTCTTGTGGTGATGAAGTCACTAAAGTCGTTTCTGGAAGATTTCTCACGCAGAAATGTATCAATATGCTTGTAAAATTGGCAAAACCGTTGGTGAGGGATCTAGAGAGTATGGCAGATGAGGCAGAGTTTCGTTGCCCAAATTCATTCAATTTCCCCAATGTCAGTGTAGCAACGTTCGGCAGGATGTTGTCATGTAGGAAAATTAAACTGTTTCTGTTGGCTTATGCTGTGTGTTGTCGAAGCTTTTGATGCATTTCTTTTAATTGTTAACAGTACTTCTCCGCCGTAATAATTTCGCCTGCATTAAAAGAAATTGTAATTGATGAGGCCAGTTGCTGACCACCAAACAGTCAGCATAATCTTCTCTTGGTTCAGTTCTGGCTTTGGCAAGTGTGGTGGAGCTTCATTAGCGTCTAAAACTGAGCTGAGCGTAGCCGGTTGTCGTTACAAACCCATTTGTCATCGTAAGTCACGAGCCGGTCGAGAAATGGTTTGTTCTTGTTGTGTAAACTGAGGGATGATGGTACTTCATACTGGCGTTTATTTTGACTGTCGGTCAACTGGTGTTGCACTTATTTATCAAGTGACCTTGTCTTTCCAATTAGTCTCAAGTGGTTGCAAATCATTGTATACGTTGCGTTAAATTGAGAATCAAGTTTTCGAACAGTTATTCGTGGATTGGCTTCGATTAAGTCTCCTAATTGATCGTTGTCAACATCCGATGGCTGACCATTACGCTTATACTTTTCTAAAATTCTCAATGCCGCAACGAAATTGGTTTTTAAAAAACACCATTGTGATGTGCGTTCAAATAGTCGTTCCTTGGCCAAATACTTCGTTTATGACGACGCTGTTTCAGCAGCTTTTCGACCTAGCTTGAGTTGAAATAAGAAAATTGTGTACAATTTCATTTTTCCATATTGTGTTCAATGTTCTGAAAAGAGGACATAATTGTTTTAAAACACTTGTAAGTGTAACAACAAGAGTTATTAAAAAATATGTCTTGCAGAATTTTACACGTCCGTTTTAGTCATTATTTATCTCTTCAGCGTTGACAGACAAATACAAAAGGTAAAAATTGAAAACTTGTGTCCAATTTTTAGGCTAGGATTGTTTTATTATTCGTTTTTCGCCCTACTCTCCGAATGTCAACTATTTTGTGTTCAATTTTTAGTCTAGGAATGTTTAATTATGCGTTTTTCGCCCTACTCTCCGAAGGTCAACTATTTTGTGTTCAATTTTTACTCCTTCGCAACAAATTCTGTCAGCTAAAAACAAACCCACATTTTGGGCAGACTTTATATGTAGCGAGAAGTTTCATAGAGACGTTTCACAGACACATAGACAGTGTCAGTTATATATATATATATATATATATATATATATATATATATATATATATAGACAGATAGATAGATAGATAGATATATGTATATATATCATTCAAGCACTATTTGTGCATATCATTAATTTAAAGTTTTACCTATTTAAAATGGCTTTAAAGCTTCAGTGCTCACTCATTTTATGTCCAAATTTCATACAATTTTTACAGTTCATAGGTCACCTTCAAAACGAAAAAAATCAATTTTCATTACATAAAACAAAACTTGTAATAAAATTACTGGTGCTCAACAGTTCTCAGAATCTGTAAGCAACGGATGGCCAATTGCAAGAAGGCAAACTGTAAGAGACTGCGTCTTACATTTTGCCTTTTTACAATGGGTTCATTCGCTGTGCGGCTTCGTTGTTCGCACTGTCGCCATGATTACGTCGATTTGTTTCCTACTGTCGTAAATAATTCACCGCTTGCCCGATATGTCGCTCACCTGTACATATGCTGAGAATTCACCGTAGCTGATCCTAATAGCAAACCGACCATTCGCCTCGGCTCGCCGGTCAAAACTGATAGCTAACTATTTCTTTAGTTTATAATCTTTTTTATTTGATTATTTTCTTTAGTAAAATTAAGAAAGAAGAATTTATTTCCTCAGTTCAGACACCCAACATCATTTCCACTTTAAAAGCCTTTAAACCAGAATTTACCTGAATTCCATACCCCATCCTCTTGCACGCAAATAACCTTGCGGAAAAGAGAATACACACAAAACTAATGCATAGACGTATCGAACTGGCAAGCAAAATGCATGTAAACCAAGAAACCCCTAAAAAAGATAACAGAAATGAAATGTTAGCAGACGTTAACAACCTCCTACTTCAATCGACACAATACAAAATGTGTTACATAATGCTAAAGAGAACGGCGTACATACACATTAAAAACCCCAACACAAACATTCAAAATAAAATAGACCCAGACTGCACCTCTAGGAATGTGCTATATGCACAAAAATGCACAACATACTACAAATCCTACATAAACACCACCAAAAACCGCAGCAATGGTTTTACCTTATATATAAGTTATATAAAAATCGAGGAAAACAGCCACCTATATGTTTTAAAACCAATACATGCATAAAGTAGGAATAACTTGAAAATAAAGTCTACCTTTCAAACCGACTTTATTTTTACTTACTCACATAGGAAAAGAATTGCATAACAAAATTCACTCCCGAATTAAACATAGATTAATATAAACACACAAACAAACAAAATGCAAAACACACTCAATATACAAACATATGCATGTGTACACCTACATACGTAAATGAAATTGATACATTGAAGTATAAACACGCACGTGTACAGACACAAGTACAAAATTCAACTTATCTCTAAAATAACGCATTGAACTATATCAGCCACAATTTACTATTAGACTAAATATTTATTCTTTATCATAGATACCGTTATTTTTCACCAACAAATGGTTTAATTTATACCACATAATACGAATAAACACATTATATAGTAGAAAATAAACTTAAGATCAATCCGAAAAATACTAACGTAAACCTCACAAGGGAATAACATCTTCCAAAATATTAAAATTTTTATATAATTTCTTATTAATTAATATTATTACGTTATAATTATATATAATACAAAATAGTATGGATATCTTAACAGATTAAAACGAATATAATAATTAGCAGAAATTTAAGTAAAAAAAATAAAATAAAATAATAGTTCCCCTGCCAAAATAAAAAAACGGGCACAAGACATAGCTTATTCAAACTATGACACATAACTTCTATTTTACAAGTTAATAAACACACACACACACACACACACACACACACGCTTCCATCCACATGCGGACACATGCACATCGACACATTTATGACGGGAAGTAGCCATGGAAAACATATACATATCCACACCTAAGAGAAGAATAAAGCAAAAAAAAAATAGAAATTGAACAACATCTACACGCTCACGACCCTAATTAAAATCCAATGACCCTAAACTGCCCCCAGCGAACTCAGGGTGAAGCATACTCGAGATTGAAAAAGTGAAGAGACGCATTCCATTTCCATTCCTTGAGAAGACAGCTTATATTCTTAAAATTGCTATTTTCTAAATAATCGCTTTTTTACAAAATCTCTGAAGAGAAAGATTAATAAAACATAAGATTGCCTGACACGCGTAAAAAAATATTTCCAAAATATATTTCAATAATTTAAATAAAATGAATATAACATTTAAACCAGCATATAAAAAGCACAACAATTTTTGGTGACCTCAATCATATATATATATATATATATATATATATATATATATATATATATATATATATATATATATATATATATAAAAGAGATTAGAACAATAGTCTAAAGAGCTGAGTGTATATCAATGTAACAGTGAAATTACTAGTTTAATTTAAATACAGGAAAGAGAAAGTGGTCGTTGTAATTTAGATATATAATAAGCTCGATAGGTAAATATCCTAGAGGCAATTACATATTAAGTAATGTGATTGATAATTTAAAATTCAAAAATCAAATTATAATTAAATTAAAAATCCGTTGCATAAGAAGGAACAACAACAAAATCAATTATCTGTACGATCGTTTCGGAAAACAATGCTTTTTATTGTGGTAGACATCAAGTTACGTACAATAATTAGATATAATCTTTAATAAGCAAGGTCTCCTCGTCATATATATATATATATATATATATATATATATATATATATATATATATATATATTCCCGAAGGGATGAAACACTAGTGTGTGTAGGTAATTAATTGTTATTATAGTAAATAATAATGTCAGACCCTTTCAGAAACTTTCTTATGAAGTCGGTCAACTTAGCTCATATGCGTAGATCATCATATAATGAGTAGATCACTCTTACTGACGTTAAAAGCATTTAATAAGAATAACTATTTAAATTCAACTGTATCTCTCTCAGTTGACTGTAGCTGAAGTGTGCGGTTCCTTGCTAATGAAGCCAGACATGACTTCTGCTGCCGGGGTGTGAATTCGAATCTTTTGACTGATGTTAAGCGTGGCACCATGCACTGGTGATTCTCGAAAGAATGAAACATTAGTGTCCGTAGGTATTTAATAATTAAAAAAAAATTATATATATATATATATATATATATATATATATATATATATATATATATATATATATTCATATGTTGCGAGTTTTCATCTAAAACTCTGTGCAATTATGCAGGATGTAAAAACTATGTATTACTCGAATTCAGAGTAATATTTAAATGAAACCAACGATCAAATAAGCACGATAAATATGGTTCAGTAATAAAGCAACCGGCGTTTTTTTAAATAGATATGCAAATTATTTAACCATTATGTAACGTCTCCATATCCATGACTGGCTATATTTAAAAAAATTCTCATTACTAATTTTTAAATCGAAACCTTAGGTTTGAATATGAATGTCAGAACGAGAAAAAAATCACCACTTTATAGACATATAGATAAAAAGATAGATAGATAAATATTTTAGTAGGTTATTTCGTTTTTATTTTAATTTATACCCAATTACGCATAATGTCGAAACTATACATAAATAAAATTAGCGTAATAGTTACAAGACACCAACCATCTAATAGTATTCCATAAAAGATCATAAGGCCTTAATTAATGTATTATGCCAATTAGGTTCCCATTACCTAGTCGCTCACATATCAATATGAGTGTATTAAATGTGTTATAATCTAATCAAAGGGCAAATGAACTCTTTTCTGGGTCAACGGCCAACTAGCACCGTATATATTTGTGTGTGCATATGTGTATTTGGGTGGAGAGGGCTCCCGTAAGTCGTGGTGAAGGCAACCTTTCTAGGAGAAGCAAATCTCTGATTTAAAAAACCATAAAGCGGAAGACCATTGCCCTCATTAAGCTGGTCTGCAGTTTAATTAGTTGCTGGCTATCTTGCTCTTGCTGGTTGCTGGATCTCAGCATTTTGAACCGAGAGAGAGAGACTTAGCTGTCGTACAAAGCTAAGACTCTGTAACATCATATTTGTATAGATACTCCCTCAGGCATTTGGGCTCATGGATTTTAAATGTCTGAGGGAGTGGCACTCGTCTGACAAGATGTTGCAATCATCATAATCTAATATATACAATTTCATATGTCTTTCTGCCGTTTCTATATTTTAAAACTCTGTCACTCTGAAACAAAAAGGTAGCAGAAGCCTTAGGGACCTCATATGATTGAATTTTTAAGGGGCTTTGTTTTATTGTTCCATATAAGGTCACAATAAATTGAAGAGGTCAAATTGGAAACAAAAAAACATTATACATTTTGTGCATTCATCTTGGTTTATTTTTAGTTTTTAATTTTTAATCAGTTCATATGCGTGTCCTGTTCGTATAGTAGTTACGTCACCAGCTTTGAATGATGCAACTTTATATTTTTGTTTCGATTCTAACTGATGGCACACAAATACTGTTTTTTTTTTAAATCACGACTCTTTAATAATATATACGAAATCGGGATGAATTAAAATATCATACTTAAGCGTATTTTATTACCGTACAAAACCGCTTACCTCCGCATCTTAAAAAAAATAAAAATAAATGTAGGTTTTTAATATAATGTCAATGCGAAAAAAATGTGTTGTATTTATATAGATAGCTATATAAC
>NC_136520.1:51256970-51281970 GCF_053919585.1 Euprymna scolopes
AAGACACAAATCTTTTTCCTTATATCTAATTATTTAATCATATAAAAATTCCATTTTTATATGATTACTAAAATAAATAAAAACGGTGCTTGTACAACTAACTAATAATAAACCACTAAAAATTAAATTATCCTTTCAAAAATGAGGTACGCCTTTACGTTTATTCATAAAGACTTATGGAAAAAATATAAAAAAATACAATTGTTTATAGTTAAATTCTATTGTGTACATTTTGAATCAAAAACATAGATTGTTTTGGAAAATTATAATTATTAGTTATGAGTAAATAAAAGTATATTAAAAAACACAGTTGTGTGTAACTACGATATTTTTAATAGCATTTACAAGCTATTTTTCGGTACTTTTGTCACCATGCTAAGATAATAACCTTATTACTTCGAACGCATTTCTTAACATGGGAGAGGAGGGTGTTTTGTAACTATTCTGTAGTTCCACCTAACAATTTAATAAAAAAAATATCGTTAAGCTTGAATTTAACATGACAAAAAAACATTAAAAAATAGTGCAATGCAGAAATGAATTTTTATGTCCTTTTGTTGGTGTTGTAACTCCAATATTTCGCTAAAAATAGCTTCATCAGTGTAGTTAGTCAGTTCGTAGTTTGATTTTTTTATTTTTTTGCATTTTATTGTTATATTGGAAGAAAGCCCTAGAGAAGAAATTTAAAAGTACGAGCTGTACATTTTTGACGTGTGCGTTCGCTCCAGTTACGAGCAGGAATATGAAATAAGAAAATAGTTGCACACTGTTTGAAGACTACTTGTTTTGAACATAAATTTGAATATTTTGAAAACTTTAGGTGTCAGGAAAATCATAAAATCATTTTGATGTCATTTTGTTTGTGTTGTAAGTCCAATATTTCGCTAAAAATAGCTTCATCAAGCATATATATATATATAGTAATTTCAATATATATATATTGAAGTGTGGTCAGAAATTTAATGAGATTATATTTCATCGCCCTAAGCAAATAATAAAAAAAAGAATCAGAATGAAACGAACGACACCTCATTTATTTTTTTAACAACAGCAATAAAGTAATTACACAAAGGTAAATAAATCAACAGAAAGAATTGTTTTCTTTGTGAACGGTAACAGAGGTAATTAAATGGTGTTCTTTTTGTATAAAGAAGAAAACTATTCTTTTTCTCGCTTATTAGCGGAGAGATATACAAGGGTACCAACTCCATCGCCATAACTAGCTCTACCTACGTATTGAGCACTTTTGAAGTAAATACTTAAAGTTTACGCATAAATCTATACTTTCGTATATAAAATTTATGTGAGTAAATGAAGTAGTTATATATATATATATATATATATATAGATAGATAGATAGATAGATAGATAGATATATGGATATTGGTTAGCTTGTGTTGGGTCATGTCATATACTACTGCTAGCATGTAACCCAGTACCACTTGCCGCATGTTCGGTTCACCGGCGACTAAACCTGTTCCCCCCACCAGACTTGTTTAGTGAGGAGGGTGGCTAGTCTCCCTGAAGGATTAAAAGCAAGACCTTCCAAAGGGCGAATGAACCCCTTTTCGGGATCAACGGCCAACTAGCACTGTGTTCGTTTGTGTATATATATGTATGTTTTGGGGTGGAGAGGGCTCCCGTAAGCCGTGGTGAAGGCAACATTTCTAGGAGAAGCAAATCTGTAATTAAAAAAACAGAGCGGGAGACCAGTTCCCGCATTAAGCTGGCCTGCAGTTTAACTTGGTGCTGGCTATCTTGCTCTTGGTTTTGCTGGATCTCAACATTTTACACCGAGAGAGAGACTTAGCTGTCGTACAAAGCTAAGACACTGTAACATCATCTGTGTATAGATACTCCCTCAGGCATTTGTCTATTAAAATGGTCCTCTGGCGATGGAAGTCATTTTGGGGCTCATGTACTTAAAGTGTCTGAGAGAGTGGCACTCGTCGGAAAAGACGTTGCAATCATCATATTGTTCAGTAGTGCAAATATATATATATATATATATATATATATATATATATATATATATATATATATATATATATAGATATATATATATAGATATATAGATATATAGATATATAGATATATAGATATTGAAGTGGTGGTCAGAAATTTAATGAGATTATATTTCCTCGCCCTAAGCAAATAATAAAAAAAGAATGAGAATGGAACGAACGACACCTCATTTATTTTTTAAACAACAACAATAAGGTAATTACACAAAAGTAAATAAATCAACAGAAAGAATTGCTTTCTATGTGGACGGTAACAGAGGTAATTAAATGGTTTTCTTTTTGTGTAAAGAAGAAGAGTATTCTTTTTCTTGCTTACTTAGCGGAGAGATATACAAGGGTACCAAGTCCATCTCCACGTGGAGGAATTAATAGTTGGGCCTACGCGTGTTTAACGTCCAACGCAGACGGGTTGACATTAACGTTTACGCCATGCTGAAAATGCCGACTTACTTGTTTGGGCGCAAAAAGTATTTTTTTTTTAGATAAAGACCTGCTCCAGACAGCATTAGAATGTGCTGATATTTGGTCGTTTTGGAAATTCGTTAAAACTATTAGTATATTAATTTTCTCATTGGCTGGTTGTGTCACGTGATGGGGCTTCCAAATTCGTCCGCCAAAATATGTTATTTTTAATTTGTTATTTTGAGCACAGTGTGAAGGCGTATTTGAATTTGTGCCGTTCCTGAGAGATTATGTTTTTTGTTTTTTTTCTCAAAATGCGCGGGGGAAAATTGTAATGAATAATGCCTCGTTATGTTCGCGCGAGTGTATGTGTATGTTTGTGTGTGACTGCACAAATATATATATATATATATATATATATATATATATATATATATATATATTTGGACCACAATTTGTCTGAGTAATTTCTTAGAGACGGCAGAGCTCATTTTTTATTAACTCTGATACCAATTATGACCCCTTAACATTTACAATTTTCGTCCAAATCAAAACACAAAGTTTTGCCAATCCCCAAGTTACCTTTCTTTAAAATTCAAGTCTTTAGACCCAAAATTGGCAGAGGAATTTGGTAGAATCTATAAATGTCGGTTCTTAAAACTTTGATCTTTTTGCAGTCAAATTTGCGCCACAAAACTGATTAACATCCTAGCCGCGTGTCTGAATAGCTGTAATGTATAAATTTAAAATGTTTAGACCCGAAATTGGCTGAGGAGTTAGTTAGACCATGTTAATGTAAAATCCGTTGAACTTTGACCCCTTGGCAGTTCTAATTTTCGGCACAAATCGATTAAAAGGCTTAAAATACAGCCGAATATAACACATATCTTATCTTTCTTTTAATAATGTTATTGTAATTCTTTCCCGATTTCCTTGTACCTATTTGTGAGTTATTCCAGGGATTTCTGCCGTTTCAATTATTTTGGACCATGTTTCAATTATGCGATGCCCTTGGATTTTACTTGTGCGAATGGAAATTTAAGTAACGTTATTGGATTTGCATTTTTTTTAATTTTATCGTCATTGGATACTTTCCATTTAAGCAGACTATCCATTCACGTGAAATCACTTTTTCTTCACCCTATTCCCTCTTCGTCACTTTTTGTTCTAAAGTAAGATCTTTGACTTGTAGTTTCATCAAATACTTTTGCAAGCAAAATTTGATCCCGCATTTGCTAAATCCTACCCTCTGATGAGAAGGAAAGTATTTTTTAAAAACTCCGCGGATTAAAGACTTGTTTCCTTTTCAAATTGAATATGGTTTTAACTCTTTTGCAAAGTATTTTTAAAATGTTTTATTAACTATTTGCTCTTATTACAATATCTGTCTACTATTTGGTATTATCGAGCTTTTACATCTGGTTGAGATTACTTTATAAGTATTAATTCTTTAATATTTATAATATATTTTAGTTTGACATCATGGATCATATTGGTAATATTAATTGTAATTTTTATTTATTTTTATTTTATATATATATATATATATATATATACATACAAATATATATATATATATATATATATATATATGTCTGCCATAGTAAAACGTGTATCATCAGAAGTAGTGACTTAATTGGTGTATGTTTTTTCTGATATTTGTATAAATGTATAACTTTATATTTTAGACTATTATACCATATTTAGTATGTAGAAAACTATTGGCTTTATATATGTCTACTAATATATCGGAATACAGCATTATATATATATATATATATATATATATATATATATATATATATATATATACATATATATATATACGACATATACTTGTGTGTATCTTTAATAATATTGAGGGCGGATACCTAAATACCCGAAGTGTAAATTTTAAAAAGCGAGAGTGTTCCATACCGTGTGTGTCAATCATTACTGCAGTATATATGAACACGGAGAGGAACCAATAAAAATTCATGCAAAATTGGAAATTGAAGAGGTGTATAAATATATATATATATATATATATATATATATATATATATATATATATATATATGGGGGGGTGTATATATGTATGTATGAAGGTATTTGTGATTATATATTCGTATTTTTACTGAATACAAATATATATATATGTATGTATATATATATATATATATATGTATATATATATATATATATAATGAAGTTATGTCATTTGATTGTATTTTTACTTTGTTTTAATTAAATTGTTTTGTATGCATTCTTTTTCTTATCCTGAATTTTTATACATGAAGTGTATGATATATGCCTATTTATATATATATATATATATATATATATATATATTCATGTTTATATATTTAATTGTACGATGTTAATATTTACAATATACTGATATATAGTTTAACGCGTCAATATTTTATTCTGCCTAAACATCCGAAATTATTTTGTTTCGCCATGTAATATGACATTGTCTGTGTTTAAATATTCCGATAGGAACGATTAGTAAGAGGGCGACAAAATCTAAAAAATAAATAAATATGCAATCTAAAAATCGATGTAAGTGTTCAGGATATTATTCTGTTTACTTCAATTTCCTTTACGTTATTGAATATTTTGCAGGTACATGTTTTCATTCTATGCAGTAAACACCAGAAAAATTGGTTAAAGTTCTTGTATTTCTGATAAAAATGAATCCCCTTAATTGTGCCCTTATTTTATTAACCCGCTTGTATAATTAATCTAACTATTAAAGCTAATTTTCTTTTCTCCCACCACTGTAAAAACGTGCAAATAATTTATTGATACATATTTGATGTATATTTACGCACACACAACCCCCCACACACATACACACATATACATATATATATATATATATATATATATATATATATATATATATATATTGTGTGTGTGCGTGTGTGGGTGTTTGTATGTGTGTGTAAATATACATAAACATGTATCAATAAATTATTTGCACGTTTATATAAATATGTATATATGTATATATATATATATATATATATATATATATATATATTTATATTTATATGCCTACTTCAACCTTAATTGCCATATCTATGGCATATATATTTTATAACTTACTCTGCCATGTATATTTTAACTTATTATTATATATATATACATATATATATATATATATATATATATATATATATATATATATACATACATACATATATATTGTATATGTATATGTATATTAATGGAGAAATAGTGTTCTTATTAAATTTCACATTTACTTCAATCCTTTTATTTACAAAGCTCGGTGTATGCTAAATTTAACTGCAGCACATATTCAAGAAACTATACATTAAATTCCAAGATGTTATTCTTATTACCATTTCTTTCTTTCAACATATCAAAATGTTCGCTTTTCTTACAGCATTTGTTTTGTAGTGCATGCACCATCATATAATAATAATGATAATTTTTAATATTTTGTGCATAGATCATCAGAGGAATAGAAACATTTTAACTCTGAACAGGAATTTAAAATTAAATTGGAGTGATCACATGAATCTGAAAGTAACTACGAAGAATATTTGCATCATCGGTTTATTCTTTGCATTATCATGACTCGAGTATATATCTGATACAGGTAGACACAGTTAATCAACCAAGAACTACATCACTCTATATAAAAGCATGTATTAAAGATACACACTGGAGAGTCGAAACAATGAAAAGAATACTTAGTTGTACTTGCCCTAATGATTATCTCTCTCTGTCTCTGTCTGTCGCTCTCTCTCTCTCTCTCTCTCTCTCTCTATATATATATATATATATATATATATATATATACAATGAACTTTATTTATATTATATATATATGTATATATATATCTGTATATATATATATATATATATATATATATATACATAATTATAAACCCATTTTCCAGTATGAGGTTGACTTTAATAGGATTAAAAATCAAGAGAGTCCATGCATAGATATATGAGGTGTGCTATAGGCCTATTACCTCTACACTTGCTCGATAATCGTCCATTCCTATATTTGTTCTTGTAAGAGTCCACTGCCAAATCGGTTAGATTAAATGGAAGTTGTAAAATCTTTTCTCTCTATTAAATTCCTCCCTTTCCCGCCCCCCCCATTTACACCGCTGCTTGATCGTTCACGAGGAACTTCTACGGACGCCCACCATTTACGCGTTTATTAGTTGCTTACAAAAACTGAACTGCTTTCTATTGGGGAAAACGCACCACTCTTATTTATACGATGATGGTAGGTAGAATTGAAATCAAACCATTTAGCATTCCAGCGTTATTCGTTACTATCTGAGCTAACACCAGATGATTGTCAAACTCTAAAATCTCATCAACTTTAACGTATAAAGATATATTAGTGCACCCGTACAGATCCATTTTTAGTCGACTTACCACGGCTAAGTTCAATTTAAAAAAAATTGACCTCTTAGTAGTTATTTTTCCCCCAAAAAAACACACAAAATGGAATTTGTTTCACAGGTCAATTTCAATATATATCAAATTCTAAGTTTGTCGAGCAAAAATTGAGAGAGTAATAAGTGATCGTTTTACACACAGACAGACAAACAATGGCACTTATATATAGAGAAATAAACAGATAAATATCTACAATATAAATCTCATCTGTTGTTTAAATATATGTATGTATGTATGTATGTACGTATGTATGTATGTATGTATGTATGTATATCTACCTAAAACTTTCGACAGAGGCGACGGATTTTCACGAGATCGGTATCATTTTTAAGCTCGACCCTTGGGCGAAAACATTAATTCGTTCACCCTCAACTGGACACTTTTTTACAGGGAGCTACGGTTTTTTTGCTGACATTTTTTGTAAGTCAGTCAACGCTGGACGTCGCATAAAAGGTGTTATTTCCACCGCCCCTGGCGTCACAATCACGGTATGCACATCGGAAAGACAGGGTTTTTTCACCTCTTTTTTCCACTGGCCCGTTACGGGTTCGAGTCTGCTTATTTCTCCTATTTTAATTTTTTTTTTACGCTTGCAATTTCCCCTTTTTTTTCTTTTTTTTTTCTTTTGCTCAACCAACACCCTTACACACACCACCACTTTCTTTTGCGCCTTCACGTCATAGGTTCGAGCCCGCCTACCTACTCCAACTTTTTTATTTTTTTTTTTTGCTCAACACACACCTCCAAGCACCCGGGCAAAGTCGGACACCCAGGCTTGTTTAAATAGATAGAGGGATAGAGATGTAAAACAACACAAGTTGTTAGAAAAAATTGAAATCGGGAATATTTAGGCACGTGACAGTTGAGAACCCATTTTCGATGTAGATATTCGATTAGTTTAATAGAAAGACTTAAAAGAGAGAACGACTACGAAATATAAATCAAAGTTTGAATGCGTAAAAAAAAGCAAGTGAAGCATGCATGGTCCCCCGTGAGTGCACATTCAACGAGGTCATCCCTCTTGAAGAAGCCCGCATAAATCGGGCGAAACGTTGAGTATCCATATCCTTCCACCTCCATTTTATTTCATATATATATATATATTTATATATATATATATATATATATATATATATATTTATATATATATATATATATATATATATATATATATATATATATATATATATTCTGTGGAAATACGCTTTATTTCCTTATAATATATGCGAATCCTTATTTAAGAAACTCAATGTAATTATAGAACAATATAATGAAGAATGACAAAAGTTTATATTTCAAAGTTCATGATGTTGACCATCTTACCATTTATTCCTTTAATTCAGATGACATTTACAATTCTTGACAGTATCTGTTTCGCAGCACAAAATAAATCATTTAATCAAACGCAATCAATCATTGAATATATTTCGCCCTTAACTCATCAGAATAAATGTCTTATCGATTATAATTATTGATTCTGTTTGGGTAAATATGAATAAATAAGTTTATAAATAATAAATTCACGAATTTATAAATAGAAAATTACGAATGACAGAATATACGTAAATTAATAGAACTTGTTGTTACAAATAAATGGGAGTTACTGACTTTATTTCTAAATTCCGAATGCTGTAATGGAAATATATTATAAGTAATTTACAGGTGCTCTTCTAATTTTACGATTTTATTCATGTCAGAATGAACTTTATCTCTTTTTGATAGATTGATTATTGCTATTTATTCTGATGAGTTAAGGCGAAAATAGATTCACTGAGGTCTCTTGTTACGGGCAACAAGCCGACCGAAACATGCTTATGAATGTGTAGCAAGATATTACTTCTTATGTAAACACAAATCAACATATATATATATATATATATATATATATATATATATATATATATATATATATATATATGTTAGTATGTTGTCGAACGATGCCCGGTCGGAAAATACGCTAAAATATTTTTATTTATGCAAATTTTGTATTTATTTCTCTGCAGCTATTTATTATTATATTGTACCCACTATATAATAGTGGTGCTTCGTCGTAGTCCGGTTGTAAAATAGGCCTACATATGATATTTAATTAATGTATATTATATATTAATTATTTTATTGATTATTATATGTACATTATTATATGTAATATTTTATTGATTATAATATGTACATAAAATAATATTGATTTTAAAACATAAAACAATATTTTGGGTTGTGTCAATTAAATTCAGAAGTGAACCATTAAGCCAACAGTTTTATTTGTAACTGTAAGAGTCATCACCTAATCGATGAGAAAACCTTCGCAATTAAATAACTTTAATGTATAAATGTATATTTGCCCATGCACACAAAGTATTTTAAGTCGACTTACGCCTACCAATATATTTTTTCAACTTTGACCATATAGCAGCTATGCTTTATTGATATATATTTTTGCACAGGTTTAATTTCTTTATGTATTAAGTTTTAAGACTGTAGACTAAATAATGTGGAGAGGAGTGCAGTTACAGATTAGGGTAAGAAATAAGTCGTTTCATTTAAATCTGGTAAGAGTTAGCTATTTACCTTCGATCATTTTTCTTCATGAGGTGCTTATAAGATTACCTTGCTTATGATGAAAAATCGACTCTAAAGCTCCTTGGTATTTTTTGCATCAAATCTTTCTTCGAGTCTATATATTAAATTCATTGCCGTTTCTACTTCAAAACCTAATCAGTTCTCTCCATCGCTCTAAATACTTTCACACACGCAAGGCTACTCTCTATCTCTACAAATCTACTGTCAGATCCTGTATTTGTTATATTTGTGCTGGTAAATCTGTTCCCCACTTGAAGGTTCTTGATAAATTGCAGAAGCGTATCCAAGTTGAGATTGTCGGACTGACTTTCTCATCTTGGTTGTTATCGTCACAAAGTTTCGGCCGTTTTGCCCTCCGGCCTTCATCAGGTGTTTTGTGTCGAACTGGGGAACCGTTTGTTAGGAGTCTTGAACCCAAACCTTTATTATTATTACGGTGGTACTGTGTTCGTACTCCGTAATAATAATAAAGGGTTGGGTTCGAGACTCCTAACAAACGGTTCCCCAGTTCGATACAAAACACCTGATGAAGGCCGGAGGGCAAAACGGCCGAAACGTTCTGACGATAACAACCAAGATGAGGAAGTCAGTCCGACAATCTAAATCAATGAAAACACCTCATCTCAAAAATACAGACAATTACGTATCTAAGTTGATTGGCTAAACACTCCCTTGTTCATTACAACTTTTCTCACACAGAAGTGGTGCTGCTAGTCTCAGTCATAATGTTATGATATGTGTTCCTTAGAATTGTTTAATGTATTTTCTGTTAATTTGTTCCTGCTCGTTTAACTCGTTGGTCTAATGGTCTCCATCAATTCGCTATTTTAACACATGATTGTAATACACCCTCATATTCCGGTAGCTTCTTTCCAAACACTGTAAGGTTGTGAAACACCCATCCTTTCCTTTTAGCTACCGCTTTGGGTATATAAAGACGGTGGTCAACAGGCATCTGTCTTTTCAGTAATCAGTTTTTATTCTTGTTAGCTTTTCACATTAAGTTGATTCAACTTTTGTTACGAGCGGTTTGCATTACAAAAGTAAACCAATCAGAGAAAATAATTATTTGTAGTCTATAAACGCTAGTAATATTTATGTCCGTTTGGGTCGAATAACAACCTCCGCGCATATTTTCTTTCTTTTTTTTTTTTTTTTTTTTTCTTAATTAACTAAATTTGGATCTCTTCTTTTGTCATTTCAGAAAGCGCTTCTACCCTTGGACAAAATGAACACTCATACATTGGAACATGTCGACGCCCAGAATATGATGGAGAGTTGCGTGGCAGCACCACAGCCACCTTCCCAGACTTTGAAGAGCAAGAAATACGGCGGAAGCTGCCTGAACGCATTCTGGAACTGCCTAACCGGAAACACGACCTACCGCTACGCGAAAAACGCAACGATGGACAAAGAACGCGGCCTCAGCGTCAGTCGGATCGACAGAGTCGCCCGATACTTTTTCCCGCTATCTTTCGCAACGTTCAACTTTTTTTATTGGTACCTGTACCTTACGCCACGGCGATTTTGAAAAAACAAAAAAAAAACAACAACAACAACAACAAAAAACAACCGAAACAAGGTGGACTAATTGACTAATAGCAAAGATAAAATATTAGGTTGGTAATGTCAAGCCATGGAATTATTTGAATATAATTTCAAATATATTCATTTATTTTAATTATGTCCATCAGTGAAAGTCATCTTATTTGCAAAGGCGTTTAATTTTGTAATGTAAGGTATGTTTATTCACACTATAGGTAATATACACTGCAGAATTGATAGAGAGTCTATATTGGAATTATTGATATAACTATGTTTCTGTCTCCTTCAGTACATTCTTTTCTTTACCCCCTCGTTTTTTTCTCTCTCTCTTTCTCTCTCTCTTTCCCCCTCTCACACACACGCACAGACTTATAATATATTTACCGATCTATCTATCTATCTATTTCTCTTTATATATATATATATATATATATATATATATATATATATATATATATATATATATATATATATATATATATTAGCAGCCCGCCCGGCGTTGCCCGGAAGAAAAATACGCAAACATATTATATTTTAATTAATGAGGAATATTTCTTTATTATAATCAGAAATGTTAAAGTTAAAAATGGAAAGAAACTGACATGCGAGTATTATGCTTTTTTTTTTCTTAACAGTTACACATAACTTTATTGTAATAAAAAATATACTCGAGTTGAGATCAAAACCTAAATACAGGGAGTCAATCACGATAACGATTCGGCTAGCATGACACGCTTCTTATTTCTTTTTTCAAATCGACGTATCATGTGAAACATTCACGCATGCGCAAACATGAAAAAGTTATCAAACAGAGAACAATTCTACGACTTCCACCTACCAACCCCTAAGAGGCCTTTTTCCCCAGAGGAAAACGGATTAAAATGTCTTCACATGTCTGAATTACCTATTTACAAAACTTTAAGTCTGTAGATTAAAAATTCGTTGAGTATGTAGGTTGAGAAGTGCCCCCACAGTCGCATTTACCCTTTTTCAGAAGACGAGATATATATGTGTGTGTGTGCTTGCGTGTGTGTGTGTGTGTGTGTGTGTGTGTGTGTGTGTGTGTTTGTTTATTTGGTAGTTTTTGTTTTATGGCATATCAACGCCTTTCAGGTTATTTAATGCCGAATCCAGTGATTTTAAAGAACAATTTTTTTAATAGAATATATTTGTTTGTTTTTTTTTTAAAGTCGGTTTCTATTTAACCCATAGTAAGGACCCTAACAAGTACTACAACTCCGACTCAAAGTGGACCTGGGAGCAATGGCAATTAAAAGGTGGCTCCACACTCCCCAAAGCCTGCAAGCTGGGGCCTCACCATCTGATATAGTTGAAGGTGATATCCAAGACCGTTGTGTGTGTGTGTGCGTGCGTGCGCGCGTGTGTGTGTGTGTGTGTGCATGTGTGTGTGTGTGTGTGTGTGTGTGTGTGTGTGTGTGTGTGTGTGTGTGTGTGTGTGTGATTATTGTAATATACATAATATTGTATATAATTTAGATCGTCACATACAAAAAAAAAATTCTGGAAAAAAAAATTAAGTTAAACGTGTTTAAATGTTTTTTTTTGTTTTTTTTTTAAATAAACGTAGAACAATAACTCGAAAAGGATACGAAATAACAGTTATATATCAAAATGTTATTTGGGAGCATCAAGTTATTGGTATATTATATATTTTATATAGATTATATATTCCGACAAAACCAGTTGTTGCATACTGAGAACAACGACAGTCATCATTAATGTTTGGATAGAAGCAATAGGCCATCTAGAGCTATGTAAGTGGATATGCTGGACGCTAATGCCGGTACTAGAGCAGTTTATTCAACTTACTTTTATCAATTGTATATAAACTCTATCACTCACTCTCTATCTCTCCATCAAAATGAGTTCCGCAGATTCTAAACATTTTAAGTCAAGATATTAACGTGCCAGCCATGTAATTTTAAAAAGTGTTTATCCTAATAAAATATACATTACATTAAAGGATATAAGCAGCGGCAGAGATCATTGACCGTCGCGAGTGCATTAAGTCGCTTTTAGATGTGTTTATATATTGAAATACAACGTCCAATTAAATATTAAATACTAATATCGGCTATTCCGAATCGAAATGCAAGCTGTGCTTATGTTTTCTTCAGTATCATTTGTTTCCACCCGGATAGCGTTCGTGTTTGAAAATATATTGGTGTGTTTTTTAAAAGCAAATTATCAAACATGAAAGGGAAACAGTCAATAAAAGTTCAGCTGCTCACTATCTCTATTTAGAATAGCCGCCATCACTTACAATGTTTTGTTCACAAATGTATATGAATAGAAAATGTATATTTTAAAAGATCGGATGAACAAGAAATCTGAGGTATTGACAAGTTACTTTATTTAAATGAACTTTTACTTATCCTTATACACAGACACACACCTATATATATATATATATATATATATATATATGATGCAACGCTTTGTCAGACGAGTGCCACTCCCTCGAACACATGAGCCCAAAAATGACTTCCATCGCCACAGGTCCGCTTTATTAGACAAATGGCTGAGGGAGTATCTATGCACAGATGATGTTACATAGTATTAGCTTTGTACGCCACCTAAGTCTCTCTCTCGGTTCGAAATGTTGAGATCCAGCAACAAGCAAGAGCAAGATAGCCAGCACCAAGTTAAACTGCAGCCCAGCTTAATGAGGGTACTGGTCTCCCGCTTTATAGTTTTTTTTTTTAAATTAGAGATTTGCTTCTCCTAGAAAGGTTGCCTTCACCACGGCTTACGAGAGCCCTCTCCACCCTAAGACACACATACATATACACAAACACTCACGGTGCTAGTTGGCCGTTAACCCCGAAAAAGGGTTCATTCATGTATATATACATATATATATATATATATATATATATATATATATAATCAGTAATACATATATATATGTGTATATAATCAGTAATATCAGTAATACATATACATATATCTTTGTGAATGCTTTCAAATTGGTTTTTTGTTTTTGCACTCTCATTTCATTAGAAAGTGTTTGTTTACAAACAGAAAACTTTGGAAGGAACAGATGTAGGTAAACATTTTTTCTCGTAATTTTCCATAAAAGAGAAATGGATTTCATTTTGTTCATTGTAAAATTTTTTTTCACAAGGTCTGAGGAGAAACCGTTCTTGTGAAAATTTTCGAACGATGTAGGTTTGAATTAGTCCGAATAGTATTGAAACATTGGTAAGGAACGATGAAATACACTATTTGTTGCTATCAATCCATTCTTTGATGTCTTGATTTTGTTAAAACAATATATGAATGCTCAATTACAAAAGATATTTTTGAAGCTTAATTACCTAATATATAAGCCTAATAAAATAAGGAATACTATAATATATATATATATATATATATATATATATATATATATATATATATATTATACATATATATATATATATATTATAGTATAGTATAATATATATTATTGTATAATATACATATATCATAGTATAATATATATATATATTATAGAATAATATATATATATATATATATATATATATATATATATATATTCTAGTATTCCTAATTTTCCCTGGAGGCATCCTCCGTCAAAAGCCCATTCAGAGGAATGGGCTTTTGACGGAGGATGCCTCCATGGTAAATGTTTCCGCATGCTTCATTTCCGTTAAGGGGATTTTCTTTAAACAATGTTCTATTGTCGAAGTGTTTTTTATTCAAGAAGTCTGAAGAAATGCTGGTTATGTGAAAATTTTCAAACGCCATAATGTTTGAAATTGTCTAACTGGTATTGTAACTTACAATGAAATACACTTTCTGTTGTTATCAATTTCTTTTTTGAAGTCTTGGTTTTGTTAATACAGTATATTAATGCTCATTTTGAAATATGATAATTTTATAGCTTACTTCTTAAGTCATCTTTCTTTGGCTTAAAACTTATTGGTATATGAAAATTTACTGAATTATATGAACCCAGTAAAGCTCAGTATATCACAAACAAGTCTATATATATATATATATATATATATATATATATATATATATATATATATATATATATATGTTTTAACATGCGTGTGGATGTGTGTTTATATCAACTTTTCTATTATTATTACGTGCATCTGCATAAAATATTATAGGGAGATATCATTCCTATTTTCCGATGTTCGTATTGTTTTAAACAATGCGCAATACTTGAAAAGATTTAGGTGTTATGCTATAAAAGTGATTTCATGACAAGTAAACCATCGGCATTGTGATTAATTACGAGACTAAAACGCAAAACGCATGATACCGAAACAATTATCACCCAAGTTTTTGTTGTTTTCTTTAAGGAGCTATATTCAGAATTAATAACACAATATTAGAATTGAACCAAATTAATGTATAACTAGGCACAAGAGCACTATTAATTCGACTTGCGCATTTAAAATCTCATTTTCTTTCATTTTCACATTTAATAGCTATATAATATATAAAATTTAATTTATGTTAAATTGTTTCACAGGACAAAATCGTTTATATATCAAGCTTCAAATCTAAAGATAAAAAAAAATGAAACGCGAGTCTTAAAAAGGTTACAGAAAAATTCACTTATATGTGAGTGTGTATATATATATATATATATATATATATATATATATATATATATATATATATATATATATATATATATGTGTGTGTGTGTGTGTCTACGTGTGTGTCTGTGTTTACGAGAAACATATGCTTTTTAAACTTGTTTTCTACTCCTTATTGATAGCAACTTTTTATTCATGAAGGCCAAAGCATGTTAAATGTAACTGCTGAGCTTTATAAAAATACATGAGAAAACGGCTATTTGCAAATTCCAAAGTATTATTTCTCTTACCGCTTATTTCTTTCAACGTGTCAAAAGGTCTACTTTTAACAGTATCAGTTTCAAAGTGTAATATTTAAATAAGGATGATTATCCCATGAAAAACAAAAACGACAAAAATAGGGAATTAATTAAAATTAATGTTTAAAAGAATATGCAAATTACCTAGATCGTTGCCGGTGAATGCACACCCATATGTATTAAGTTGTAGTTTTTATTTTAAATATAGAGAAAAAGGGTTTTTTTAATTTGAATATAAATACACAAAAAAGCATGAACTTATAGGAATCTAGAATTATATATATATATATATATATATATCATAAAATTTTCACCCCAAACAAGGCAAATTGCCACTTTAGTGTAGGGGGCTACTATCAGGGGCAACAACTACTGGGGTACTATGTTGGGATTTGGGCAGCAAGATGTCGGTTCACGTTACACTTGAACTTCTGCGAATCAGTCCAGTTGGGGAAGCAGGGACCTGGAATGGAATTCCAGAGTCTAGTAGTTCTGAGGAAGAAACTACTGGAGTAGAAAGATAGTTTACTTCTAAGGATCTCTACTGTGTGTGTGTGGGGGGGGGGGTTAGCTGCCTGTTTCTTTGTCGAGGGTGTTTACGTCGTGGGGGCACAAGTGTTTGCAGTTCGCCAGAGCATTCCCCAGTAAAATACTTGTAGAACAGGCAGAGGGATGCAACATTTCGTCGATGGGACAGAGGCTGAAGCTTAGATGCCAGTGCAGGGCCTATCAGATTGCCGACTCTCTTTTGAACTTTGTCAAGGAGCGAGAGACTAGTAGCAGATGCACCAGCCCAAATATGACAGCAATACTCCATACATGGGCGAATGGTGGCCTTATAGAGGTAGAGGATACTTTCGGGTGTTAGTAGTTTTCTAGCACGGTAGAGAGAGTCTACCTTCTTCGCAGCGGCCCTGGCAATGATTTCAATGTAATTATTCCAACTCATGTTTCCTATGAACGTTAGGCCAAGCAGTTTGAAAGATGTACTATCAGATAAAAAGTCATTGGCCATTGCTATTTGTGGCAGAGAAGGATTCTTTTTATTATGGAGGGAAACCAGTTTAGTCTTGGCAGCATTGAATGTGACCATCCATTTTTGTCCCCATTCCATTACAGATTGAAGATCATCTTCTAGTGCTTTTGCCATTTCTTTAGATATGTGTTCATTTGTTTTCTTGTCATGCCTGTTATAGAGTGTGGAGTCATCAGCATATATACCCATCTCAGAGGCAATTTTGTCGGGGAGATCATTAATGAATATTAGGAACAATAGAGGCCCAAGGATAGACCCCTGAGGCACTCCCGCATTTATATCACATTGTTTAGATGTACGACAGTCGAGGACAATCTGGACTTTTCTCTTACCTAAGAAGGATTTAATTATGTTAAGTATTCTACCAGTGATACCGTATGATCTAATTTTCCTGAGGAGACCCTCATGCTATACGCTGCCAAAAGTCTTAGATATATCAAGAGCTACCGCTCTGCTCTCGACCGCTTTGTCCAGTGACTGGTATATACGTTCAGAGATTACAGTAAGGACGTTTGCTGTGGAACGGGCTTGTCTAAATCCATATTGTTTGTCAGTCAGAAGTTTAGCATCTGTAACGTGATGGACTAGGGCATGGTTAATTATGGTCTCAAATATTTTGGCAATATATATATATATATATATATATATATATATATATATATATATATATATATATATAAGCGAAAATGTGGGCATGTATGTATGTGTGTTCGCTTTTTGTGTATGTCTACAAAAGGCTTCTTTGGCCGTGATTCTCGGTTGGCTCGCTCCTTCTGAACATTTTTATATGTTGTCTAAATAATAATATCTATAACTAAGGAACTCTGGTCGCAGCTATCTTTAATTTACCCGACTTTGACAACCTATTTTCGAGATATATTTTGATCGCCGCGTAGCGGGGAAAACAGAAACTGGCTTCCAGCGCAAAACTAGGTCAAACAAACACGCGACTTAACGTTCTCCCACCTGTTAATTTCGCTTTATAAACGTTAACTTAACACATCAATTCGTCTATTCCCGTGATCGAGATGGTTAGCTCTCCGGGGTTTTCCCCCCTATTTCCTTTCCACCTAGGCCTACCTTTCTACTAAAACCTTTTTTTTTTTTTACACCTCTAAACACCCGTTGTTTTGATCTACCCCCTAACACACACACACCTCCAAACACCCGGGCAACGCCGGGTATCCCCCTCCCCGCTAGTATATATATATATAAAAGTGATCAATAGAGGGCGAAGCTTCTTTATAGTCTGTTTATTAATCAAACATTAATGGTTACATATGTGCATACATGTTTCAGTGAAATCCCTCTACATCTTGCCCACATGAGATCGTACTACCCCTCCTTCCTCCGCTCCTACCTCTACTTTATTCTTTTGGTACACCTTCCTCGAAATCCACTACTGCTCACATTTCTTTCAAAGTTGAAACCACACCTTAATATCCTTTAAAAAATGAATGTAATCTTGATTTTTTCAATATCATTCCTTCTTTTATTTATTATATTTTTTAATGAGGTGGTCTCCTTGAATTAGTATTCCACTAAAAGAGATATACACATATGTAACCAATAATGTCTGTATTATAAAGAAACTATATATATATATATATACACACACACACACATATATATATATATATATATATATATATATATATATATATATATATATATGTCTGTGTGAAAGTGTCTGTGTGGCTGTGTACATTTCCCTACGCAATAACTCTGTCTATTTTAAGCCTACAAATTCGAAATTTTATATACAGGGTACTGAGATTTTGGGAAAATTGATGTAATTGGTTTTCGGACAGAAATTTGGCGATTAAGGGGTCAAAGTTCAACGATTTGACCTTTGAGAACTCCTCCTACAATTTTGGGTTTAAACACGTGAAATTTTAGATATAGATTCCTTGGACATGGATCTAACTTCATAACTTTATTTGAGCCATAAACAATAAATTTTAAGGGGGGTCATAATAGGGGTCAAATTTTTAAAAATTGACCCTTTTTTTTCTTGCTCAGCATACACCTCAAAACACCCGGGTAACGCCGTTCACCCATGCTAGTATATATATATATATATATATATATATATATATATATATATATATATATATATTAGTGTTATGAGGATTAATCGAATTGGAATCGGAAAAATCGGAATATTTGAGGGTGTCGGAATCGGTATCGGAATCAGAAAAAATTGTACCGATTTTCCTCTGCCAAGAGGATTCTTTTAATTTTCTTTTTTATATGATAATGTTATGTTTAAAGCTAAATATCCCATTGCTTGTAATAATTGAAAATAAAATAATATTTATTGATCGTAAACCACCAGTGAAGCTAAAATCGATAGATTGACCTCCACAAGTAAATTTTTGGTTTTAGGAAAATATCTGCACATGTGACATGTGTGGTTCTATTATAATCAGGGAAAAATACAACGATATAGTTAAATATTTAGAGATTTATATAGAATTGAAATCGGTAATTGTATCTGTTGTGGTGGCACCCACTCATTTACATATGTGGATAATATTACACATAAATAATAAGACTCGGTTAGTCTGAGTGTGTGTTAACCAGAAGCCACCGAAGGCCGAGCCGAGAGCAGATATGTTCTCCAGCCAAGACTCTCTTACCTGACAAACATTATGTAAATATACTGTAAATATACTTTTCCTAATACACTTCCTATTGATCTACCTTTGTTTGTTGAGTCTTCATTTGTATTGCCTTATACATTATTTGCAAACATAACAGTATTGGAATCGGGTATTTGGAAAGGAATCTGTACTTGTATCGGAATGTGGAAAAATATTGGAATCGTTCCATCAATAATATATATATGTGTGTGTGATCGTGTGTGTGTGCGTGTGTGTGTGGGTGTATGTGTGTGGGTGTGTGTAAATATGCGATATTGCTAATACAAAAGTTTACTCCGTAATGAAAATGTTACAGCAGTTTACAAGCACACAATTTTAATCATGGTATGCAGAATATAAAAAGATAGCGGTCTTTAATGCATTTGAAAAAAAGGAAGAAGAAAATGAGGTGACTAAAGAGAAAGATAAAGGATGCACAAAGAAATGAAGAGATTAGAAGAGGAGAAAAAAGGAAACAGAGAAAGAAAAATGAACGAGTACAAATAATATCATCATTAATAAAAATACACATATGTATAAGATAATTAAATTATCTATAATAAGTTAATTAATATAATCATTTATAACAAAAATAAAATTAAAAAATAATACATATAACATTTAAAAATTACTTCCGATGATTAATAGATTTATATATCGACAAGTAATGAAAATGTACTGACGTCATTAGTTTTGTATAATCAATATCGCAATATCGCCTGAAGAGGTATCTTTTTACTGGCTGGCCGAAACATTCTCGTGAACGTGTATCGATATATCTATGCTTATGTAAAACAATAAAAAGTATATATTGTTGTATATGGATATTGAGCACTCTAGCATTAACCTCATTTAAACTTCGATTATCGATTTACCCCTGAAAAAATAATAAACTGGAACTACACACACACACACACACACACACACACACAGATATATATATATATATATATATATATATATATATATATATATATATGTATATATACTCTTTATTTGTTTTCACAGTAGCAGTAATATGTTGCTACACAGTCATGAGCATGTTTCGACCAGCCAGCTCCCAGATCTTTTCAGGTGAAACAGATTATACCAAAGTCAAGTTTACAATGAAAATATCAGGTCTTCCTCTTTACAGGGAGTTAATATCAGGAGTCTCGTTAGATGCTATAAGAAATGAGACTTGTCTGTATGTAAAGAAGACCCAATTGGCATGAGAGTTTGAGTCTGTGTTTTGATATATGAATGGATGGGATAATGTGAGGGGTTAAAATTCGAGGTAGAGATAATGGAAGACTAGAAAGAAAGGTATCTGTATGTGTGTTTGAAGACCTCCCTCTATCTTAAACATACTAGTGTGTATAGGTTCAAACTGTAGATTTGATATATCTATGCTAAAAGAGATTTCAGATTTAATCAGGGGTTGGTCAGTTACACACATGCTTTTAATTTGACTATATTTTTTTTTATATGTGGTCAGAAAATGTACGACTTATTTTGCCGTCTTTTATTTCCCCGCGCTTGCACTATCCATCCTACACATATCACTGACGGCGTTAATAGATGAGGAAGAAGGAGAAAAGACGCAAGGGAGACAAGAAGAAAATAAAATAGAATCACAGAAAGAAGGAGAAAAGGAAGAATCCCAAGTTAATATATATTTTTCAGAGATAAAGCAAGAAGTTTTAACGAAGTTAATACAAGAAACTCGGAAATACAAAATATAAAATAAAAATGGAAGATTGAATTTGCGTAGTCTTTTGATATTTAAAATATAAATTACTGGCATATATATATATATATATATATATATATATATATATATATATATATATATATATATATATATATAATGTTTGTGGGTGTGTATAGTGAGAGCGAGTGAGAGAGTGAGAGAAAGAGGGAAACAGATTCCTATTTGTACGTAAGCCACACAACTGTTGAATATATTCAGTGCACGCGTCGTTGTTCCCACTTTGGTATAGATTTAAATCAACGTCTACAAGATAGTCGAACCAGTGTACTTGAAGAATAAATGTTTTAGTTTAAAAAAAAAACAATTCTCGTAATTGATGCACAATGAAATTACAGCTAATGAAAGTACACTCATTGATACGCTGTCAATAAAAATGATGATTTTTTTTTTATCAATAACGATAAAAGATTCATATGTTCAGTTTCTGTGTTTTGTGTTCCCTTTTTTTTCCTTAATGATTGATAAGAATGCATATGACACCGGCTAAACACACATAATTATACATTATTATATAAAATTACAGGACGAGTTGAAATTCCCTGGAAGCTGAAAATGTACTTAATAAACAAATATGATTTTAAAAAGATGATATTTTTCGGGATAATAATTAGTTCTTTAGACATAAAAAATAATAAACCGCAGCAATTATGTTTTTTAAACATTTCTATGAAAATAGTGTCCATTGTTATTGTTTTTTTTTTCTTTTTACATCGAATAAAACCAAGTAAGATATATTAATAAGTGCTTATACAAACTCATGAAATAATATTGTGCTACATAGTTCAATACGAAGAATAAAATCACATCGTATGTTACAGTCTTTTATTTATTCCTTCAGCCCAGGATTTTTCTTCTTAATTTTTGCCCTGGTTCTTTCGAATGTTCTCTTTTATTACGCAACGGTTCGCTGATTACTTTTAGCGGTAAAGAAACGCCGCTCATGTAAGTTACTACTAGTTGTTTTCTGACACCATAATAGCAATAATCAACTATTACGTTAATGATATTCGGAAAGGAGGCTATAGCAAATAGAGTTCAGTCTCATATTATTGCCCAGGGTTATCAAACTTATCTTTTAAAAGCGAAATATTAGATCACCGAAGTTAAACAACGTTGAGCATGGCCAGTACTAAAGTGGGTTACGATTTAGAAATTTTAGGTGCAGTATGTATACTCCGGTTATCACGACATTGTTTCCAGTTGGGTTATCCTTGTCACTGAATCCAAGCAGGGCAGATTCAGAAGAGATGTGGGTCGGGATTGGGCAACCCTTGCCTTACAATTACACGCGCAGCAACTCTTTCAGTAGATATCCATTGTGTTTTGAGTCCTAACGGAGTCATCGATCGATAGCGAATTCGGCCTTTTTTTAAGCCAGTTCGCCTTTCAAAGTTGTAAAAGATTAACGTGCGGATTAACTAACTTGGGAATCATCAGAATGAAAATAACATAAAATAGAATGAACAAAAAAACACAATTTAAATAAAGAAAAATACATTATTTATTAATTATTTTTTTATAATGAAAAAAAATCAACGATTTCTTTTATTTCACAAAAGCGAATTCTAAAAAAAATCTGAAAAATAGGACAATAAATTTTATTAAACTAATTGATCTGTTTGAAAATAAAAAATCTAATATATAAAAACCTATATGCCTGTCTGTCTGTCTCGATATTTTATAACTCTATCTCCTCCGAAACAACGTTGGTACAGTGGTAACGTCACTAGCTTTGAATACTACAGTTTTACTTTCAGCTTCGATTTCTTGTATTACATTTGAAATAACGGCTCTATAATATAGACGAAATCTGGACAAATTAAAATATAATATTTAACGGTAAAATATCATATTTAAGCGTATAATATCATATTAAAAGCCGGGCGACCCCCCCCCCCCGCCGCTAGTAATTTGAAAAACATGGCTAAAAACTGTAAGAGAGAATACATATTAAAAATAGAAACCGATTTTATTGTATTGTTTTTTAACACCATAAGGATTTGGTTTAAACATTTGCGAATGTTTATGGCATAATTCGCCAGTATAAGATACAAGCAAGCCGCCCGGCATTGCACGGTTGTAAAATATGCATAAATTTTATATTTAAATTCATACAGATACTGGGGCATGTGCATGCTAGTATAATGTTTTTTTTTTTTTTTTCTAAACAGTTCACTTCTTGCAATGTAAAAGACATACTCAAACTAATATCAAAACCAAAGCTTAAATAATGTATGATAATCATTATACCAGTAAATAATGTATGATAATCATTATACCAGCTTGACACGATCTTTAAAAAGTGTTTTAAAACCTACTTATGTTTAATGCAATAAATATTTCCTATGGACGATTCACGCATGCGCATTCGTAAAACTATTGACAAACAGACGAAAATTTAATGACATCCACGTACAATTTTTTTTTTCAATTTTGAGTCATTAGCAGCCTTCCCCCCCCCCAGATGCAAACATATTAAAACGTTTTTTATTTGTCTGAATACATAATATACCAAATTTCTAGTCGTTAGGAATATAGGTTGAGAAGTGTCATCAAACAAACTCTCACTTATATATATAGTCATCCACATACAGTACTGTTTCGCTGTTTCACAGCTCATCAGTGCGGCTAGACAGGCAACTACCTCAAGACAGGATTGAAACCCGCCCGTCTGTACGACAGTTAATGCTCCTCACTACGCTATTGGTGGCTGCTGCGTGAGTCATGAGTTTAAAGATGTTTTGACAGCGTTCGAATTACCTCTGCTACATATCTATCTGTATATATATATACATATCTATATATCTATATATATATATATATATATATATATATATATATATACATACATACATACATACATACATGCATACATACATATATTTATTTGTACATACAAGTGAAATTGTGTTTGAGGACATTGTCAACCTATAATCTCAACGAATCAACACGATTCGAATTCAATTTCAGGCTATATTTAACATTAAATCCGGAACTTTTACTACTTTAGTTTTGCCCAATAACAAATAATAAAGTGGAAAATTGATATCTATTTATATCGATACACGCGGGCATGTTTTACTCAAGCTGATACGATAGTTTTTAGCATTCTATGTAAACGGTATTCACCCTTGGTGGGTTGAACAAGCTTCCTCAGAAGGAATAAATGTCAAGGGAATACTAAATTCACAAGCGGTCCTCAGTGCATGTTCACAGTACATTTGAATTTCTGTACGTCCGTACGGCCATATAAACCAGGGATCGGAAAAGACATTCGAAATTCCAGAAATTCGAGGGAAGAAACTATTAGAATAGAAGGTTCTCCGGACTCTAGTTATGCAGGTTTTGAGCAAGTTGAGTTCATTTACGTAAGAAGTACAAGCATCTAGAGTTCGTTGGAGCATTTTCTAGTGAAATGCTCGTAAAATAGGCACAGGTGACAAAATTTCAGCGTGTTATACATATATATATATATATATATATATATATATATATGTGTGTGTGTGTGTGTGTGTGTGTGTGTGGGTGTGTGTGTGCATGTGTTTGTATGTGCGGGTATGTGTGTGTGAGTGTGTGTGCGTGCGTGCGTGTGTGTGTGTGTGTGTGTGTGTGTGTGTGTGTGTGTGTGTGTGTGTGGGTGTGTGTACTGGTAGGGAAGCCTTATGCATAGCTGCTCGCTTTTCACCGTGAGGCTAG
>NC_136520.1:51286970-51299470 GCF_053919585.1 Euprymna scolopes
CACTTATTAATATGTCTTAATGAGTGTTAACCTCATGAATTACAACTAGTCGTGTATATGTTATCTATACCAGGTGAAAATACGTATAACCCAACACTAAGACGTTTATTATGTAACGTATAAAAATGAGAAAGAATACGTGTTCTTTATTATCAATCTGTTTTTTGTTGGTTTTTTTTTTGTTTTTTTTTTGTTTTTTTTTTTGCAAATGTTTTTTCTTACTCACATTAAACCAAAACAAAGCCGCGTTAGCGTTAGCGTTAGTGGCTACTAATTGGGGCTATGCCTAATTAAGATATACAAGATATTGGTTTATGTTACATCTAAGATTCTGCATATTTTTTTTTACATGAAAGTCACCACTTATCAAGGCCCAGAAGCCACTCGGGGTAAGGGTTATTGCGTGTACAGTAATCAATGGGATAGTATCGTAGTATTGGAGATTTGATAAAGTGTCTTACTTAAGGGGGCGGTTCATCAGGAATTTGTTTATGTTGGACTTGAAGACATCCAAGCTGTAGTCAGGTGGGAAACAGGCAAACGGAAGAGAGTTCCACAGACATGCACTTCTAAGAAAGAGGCTTTGTTCATGGAATCTACCTTTTGGTTTTGGCACAGTTAAAGAGTGGGGGAAATTTTTGACAGTGGTTTCAGCTAGACAGGTGTTTATCGTGAATGGTTGGCGAGGGGAGACCAGGGATTTGAGTTCAGACGAGGACTTGCCACGGAAATAACGATAAAACAAAGACAGTCTCGCAACGTCTCTTCTGTGGGAGATAGGTTACAGGGAAGAGAAATGGTCATCCTTTACTAACAGTACAGTCAGGAAAATAGGTAGCAGGAAGGAAATTCCAAAGTATAGCAGTTCCAGAGAAGATGTTAGAAAAAGAAATCTTTCTGGCATTTAAAGACTTCTACAGTGAATGGGTGTGATTTTGTTGCTAAGCGGGTTTTTCGGGGATATACATGTTTAGGATGGACAAATGCAATGTTCATTGGAGCACATTCTATTAAAATATTTGTAAAACAGGCACAGGAATGCAACATTGGGGCGATGGGACAGAGGTTGGGGCCTAGTTATTTTTGTGGACCCAATCTAACAGGGAGAGACTAGTAGTAGATGCACTAGCCCAGATGTGGTTACAAAACTTCAAGCTTGGGTGAATGGTTACTTTGTAGAGGAACCGGATACTCTCAGGTATAAGTAGTTTTCCAGCACGATGGGCGGAGTCAACCGACTTGACCTGGAATACACTGAATGTAGGATATTTAAAACGGAATCGCTCATCTGATATTCTTGTTTTATGGTATTCCGTTATTTTTTAGAATGCTAAAATGAAACTGTAAATTGACGTTTAACTAGTTTACTTTATGTCGAATAAACAACTTCATCGGTTATTTACTTGAAGCAGAATATCCATTTAAAAAAAAAGATATCTGAATTCGATTACATTACGAATCAAAGATATTAAGAAACAATATCACAGTGTAGTATCTGTTCTGATGTTACACTTCACCGTTTCTGTTCTCGATAATTGGAGAAGCAAACCATTATGACAGATATTTATTAAATTATTTTTCCTATCCAGAGCTGGGTTTTCCTCACCTAAAACCAGAATTCATGTCTAAATCTGCCCTCTTGTGGAGGCAAATGAATTAAAGCATGTAGATATGAAGATGATGCTAATCTTATTGGCTACTCCAACAGTGTTGGTTCCGAATTGAACCCAATGTGCCGTGTTGGATGCTGAGGTTGTAAAGTACAGCAAACAAAAATCGTATGCACTGAATTATGCCTTCAAGTATAGGCGCAAATGAACACGTGAATGCCAAATTAAATATTAAAAGAAACAAAATACATACGCGTTGCATGAGTTTTGCTGTTTTATTTTCAAGACAATCAAAGAATTTTAACAACAAAAGTAAATTCGTGTGAGGCCCTATCTCCAAGTTTTGGAGTGAATTCCATCGACTGAAGGTGGCGGGAAATTATCGCAAAATAATACTTCATCTTTTCATCCAATTCTCTACAAGCATGATACTATCTTCCTTCGTCTACCTTGGTTGGGCTGCCGGACTTAAGAGCGTCATTGAGGTACACCATTACCGTGTTTGAATCTGGTAAATCTATCTCGAACACTTCTCCCAACTATAGCGTTTTTTTTTTCTATACATGGCACTAATATCCTTGATGACTTCACTAATTTTTTTTATTTCAATTAAAGGCAAAAATAAGGAGGTATCGAAAATATGATTTTTATCTACTTGACAATCCATTTGACGGTTCTGAGAAACGAGAAAAAATATATGAGCAAAAAAAAAACAAAAAAACGATGACATTTATCTTGTTGGTTGGTTGGTTGTTTTTGTTTTACGGCATATCAACCCTTTTCGGGTTATTTATTGCCGAATCAAAAGATTTTTGAGAATTTTTTTTTTAATAGAGTGTATTTGTTGTTTTCACATCGGTGTCTATTTAACCCATAGTTGGGACCCTAACAGGTACTACCACTCCGGGTCAGAGTGGACCTGGGAGCAATAGTAATTAAAGGGTGGATCCACACTCCCCAAAGGTCACAATCTGGGGTCTCACTACTGGATATAGTTTAAGGTCATATCCAGGACCACCATTGAGGGACTTTTACCCTCTGCAGGGGGGCAGACGGCGTATTCTAATGCCCCACCGACAGCGCCTATTATCTTGTAGAACAGAATACGATCTTTCTAATGATATATATCATTTTGCCCAATATTAACAAAAATATTTAGAACAATTGTTTTCATGAAACGGCAGGAACCTATGCAACAACCTGATACAATCGATTCTGATGCATATTTGAGTGATAACATCACCTCGTATGATTAGAGTTGTATTCATTTCTCGATATTATTATAGTAATGGCTTTTTGAAAAATATAGGGTACGCCTGAAAGGAGCTAACTGAAGGTAACCAGCATCTCTGTACAAAAGGGTATCTGTAAAAAAATGGATTCTACCGTGGGTCATGATGTTGTCAATCCGTGCGTTAACCATTTGGCCATTATCCGCTTCTTGTTAAAGAGCTTAGAGATAGTGGGTTGGCAGACTTGTTACCTTAACAAACGGATATTGCATTAAATAATCTGGAAAGATGTGATATGCCGTAAAAAAAATTAACAATCCAAATCATTTCATCGTTTTTAGTTAAAGTTCAAGATTGAAACCTTTGTTTTCGTGGCTAATCATGGACCATTACCGTACTTGTGCGTAACAACAGTTTATTTTTGGATATTATAACAAGAACTAACCCCTGCCATAGTCTTAGATGTTATCCATTAGACCAGTAAAACACACGATGCGATCTGCCTCTTTTGTGCACATACAGCGTTATAAAGATATGAGTGAATATATCGGCACGTAGTTGCGGGTCGCATCCAATGCGACCACGTACGTACGGTGGCGTTAATGATCGTTCGTGCGAAAGGCTTTAGCGAAAACTCAGTGTATTGAAAGGGAAGCGCCGTCTTCGATTATTTTCTGCGGCAGGATCATCGATTAGGTTTTTAAAAAAATAATGGTTTTATTTGTATTGTCTACAGAGAAGGACATTTTTTAGGATTGAAAAGAGGTTGAAGTATTGAAATATGAAAAGACAAAATTTCTATAAGACATGTAACTATATTATAACTCGCAGACAAAAAGCATTCCAAGTAGGCCAAACGAATTCATATCTAAATGCATTTTTTATCGAAATGGAAATATGTTGATGTGTTCGTATATGTATAAACTTTGTTATGGTTTTTGAGTCCTTTTTAAAAAATAGTACTTGACAGGAAACTTGGTGTGTTATATGTATACAAAACAAACGTAAACATCTCATCTGTATATATATATATATATATATATATATATATATATACGTACGTATGTATGATTATACAGAAAACATGTATACATATAATATTTATATGCATACATATACATATATATGTATATATATACATATATATATATATATATATATATATATATATATATATAATGTATTCAAATGTGGTTTGTGTAATTCGTACAGACGAATCAGGATAGACATAACGAAACACTCACTATCTCCTGCTCACGTACAGCTCATTTTTCTTACTCTCTTTCTCTCTCTCTCTTTCTCTCTCACTTACACATTCACTTTATATATATATATATATATATATATATATATATATATATATATATATATATATATACACATATATATATATATATATATATATATATATATGAATTTTGGATTATTTATTTGATCATTACATAAAACCTGAGTAGAACATAACACAGAAATGCATTAGGAGGCATACCTATGTTTTCATACTCGAGCAGAACAACATACCCAATGAATAGAATTATATTTGTCTGATTTTATATATATATATATATATATATATATATACATATACATTTATATACATGCATATTAATGCATATATACAGAGAGTTACCGAGAGAGAGACAGAGAGAGAGAGAGAGAGAAATATATAGAGAGATATTTATTCATAAATACAAATCAGCTATACATCATATACGATTAGACCAATTTTTATTTCATTAAATAATAAAAAAAATACAATGTTAATATAAAAGAATGTACAAATATGACTACTTTTATATTTATATGTTATATATATGTATATATATGTGTGTATATATACGTATATATATATAAATATAAATATGATTATATATATGTTATGTATATATGTGTATATATATATATATATATATATATATATATATATGTGTATATATTTAAAGATGTGCGTGTTTTAATGAAAGAAAAATAAAAATGATATATCGAATTAAACAATCAAGGTGGAAATTTCTTCCAAATCCAAAACTACAAGGACAATCGAGGATACCCAACAGAGTACACCATAAGACGTTGTACTGTATTCTTCAATCAAGAGATTCAAGAAGACATATATAAACATATGTCAACATTCAGATATATACGATTATAGTTATTTTTTATTGATCTTGTTATGAGTAATGTTGTTATTCCTATTGTCACGTCTTGTCGCACAGTTATTCTAGTTGATACCCTTCCACTACTCAGAACTTTTCTTAGAATATTCTTTTTGAAAGAATGCTTTTCTTATACAAGTGACTGTCCAGATTTTAACCTCCATAACCTGTGTATATATATATATATATATATATATATATATATATATATATATATATATATATATATATATATACTTCTTGTTGACATCATCATCATTATCATTGTTATTATTATTGTCATTATTATTATTATTATTATTATTATTATTATCGATGTTATTATTAATGTTATTATTAATTATTTCATCAACGTTATTATAATTCGTATGATTATTTTCTGGCAAAATTCTCGGTGATACCTCGGTTCCCGTAAGATCACTGAATTCAGTAACGTTGAGCCTGGTAAGTACTAACATAGGTGACCTTAAGAACCTCAGTTTATGTATCTGCTCCCCCCCCTTATGTCGGCATTATTTTACATTTTTCTAGCACTACTTCCTTCCACTAGACCTACATAATGCCAATTCAGGAGAGGTATAGCAATCCTTCCTACAATTATATGCGCAGCTACCCTTACAAAGAGTATCTATTGTCTCTTGAGACTGAACGACGGCATCATATTATTATTATTATTATTATTATTATTATTATTATTATTATTATTATTATTATTATTATAAAATAGAACTTCTCACACTAGTCATCTTCAATGTTTGCTCTCTGATAGTGATTTTTTTTTAGTCTGACTAGCAATACTTTTCTCAGATACTACACATTTATATGCCCCTAGTTAATAAGTTTGCGTTATCACAACAATAGGTTCTATAGAATTTTTGCTGGCAGCGGCCATTTTTTTCTGTTCTGCAGTTTCGCTGGCACTAAATCTTCCAAAGGACCCACTACGCTTCGCAAGATTTTAATGGTAGTACCATTAGCTTAGATATCTAACTGATTACTGTGCAGGATAAGCCAAGATAAGTGCTACTATGTTTCGGAAGCAAGGATGTGTATACTTTCTGAAATTGCTTCCAGTTTCTCTACTTTTAAATTTACGTGATGTTTGCATTTTTATTAATTTTATTGCAATTTTCATGTGGTTTGTTATTATTATTATTATTATTATTATTATTATCAATATTAAAACTATAAAATAAATAAACAAATAAATAATATATTATTTGTTTTCGTCCAAACAGTATGGTTGATTTTAAGGACATTTTACTTCATAAATCTCCTGGGAAATAGGTGCTAATATCGTACCTAAAACATAAAAGGCAGTATATATATATATATATATATATATATATATATATATATATATATATATATATATATATATATATATATACATGCAGAAACGTATGCCTGTTTTCAAATTAATTCATGGTTTTTGCACAATTATTTCGTGAGACACACACTCAATTAAGTTTCCAGCGGACGCATATAATAAATAGATATGCTAATATTTATTATTATTATTATTATTATTATTATTATTATTATTATTATTATTATTATTATTATTATTATTATTATCAGCAACATCCTCATGAGTGTAGCTGTAGGTGATCTACACACTATTTTATTATGTTTGCCATCATACATATATCAGGTTTTAAGACATTACCGGGGCCTAACGTGATTATTTACAAAAAGATCCACCATCTTGGATTTTTTATGTAGTTTAACGACACTATTGCACATAAAATGATATTTTCTAATTGTAATTATTCTTGCATTAAATGATTATATATACATATGTATACATATATATATATATATATATATATATATGTAATCAACCGCCTTTATATGTTATTACTAAGAATATTGTTATTAAACAATAATTTGACTTACATTATTGCGTTTGTTGTTAATATCATATAATGGCATGTGCTTTCTTTATATGAATATCTTAATTTGCTGCAGAAGGCATGAAGCGATAAAGTGTCAACAACTCCCATCAGCTGTAAGTAAAATGTTTCTAACAGGTAAGTGGCCTTTTTTCTACTTCCATTTTAACAGCTTAGACTGACGGGGTTAAATAAACATTTAAATATTCCTTTTTTTAAGCTTTCGATGTGGCAACATCTCGGATTAAGACATTCGCCCGCTATTTCATATATTTTAAACGAGATAACCTTAATTGCAATAATTTTTATCGCTATTCTAATTTAGTCTATATATTTGCCAAATATATTTTTTCTTTTATCATGGGTACAATTGGTACTATAATTAGTGGAACGATAGAGACATTTCTGTGATTCCAGGTTCTATTTATTTCGTACATTAGGTGTGGTTAGAAGCTAAGAAAAAACAAGTCTTACCGTGGGTGCTCAGCAAGTGAGTTCATGCCGAGAAAAGGAAAAACAAAGATGGCGGCCAGCATTTTATTACGTGCGTTCTCGCATAATCTCGTGTGTGCGTGAAGCTGGAATCTACAAACCGAGCTTCATTTCTCGGTTCGGGGCGATTCCAGATCGGGCAGGAGAGTATGCGCAACGGGAGTGGGGATACTTTCTGAAATTATAATCCTTTTTTTTCTATGTTTGAGGTGACCCCCCCATTACCGAGGCTCAATAGGTTTTAGTTATTCGTAATCTTTTCCATATAACCTCCATTTAATCCAGCGGTTTTCTTTTTACCGGACTTTCTGCTTTCACCCTCTCATTGCATAGCACTCTGTCAAGTTTAAATGTTCCGTTTTTAAGCGCTGAAATATTTGCACATATGTCAGTTCAATGTTTGTATAAAAAATCACAGGATAAATATGCAAATTTACCTGTTAGTGAATATTATTATTAGATTTGTGCAAAAATTATGTTTATATATATATATATATATTGTGACGTTCAACTGTATATATATATATATATATATATATATATATATATATATATATATATATATATATATATATATATATATATATATACAGTTGAACGTCACAAAACGACATTATTGTTGGACAAACCTTATAGATAACAATTTAGACAGATAGCCGGATTAGTTCAGATTAAGAGAAAAATTATCATGGTTATATAGATAGAAAGGCAGACGACCTCTACACATGCTCGCCACGTATAATTAAAAAGAAAACTACGTAAAAAAGCCACCATTACTTTCTTTATTATTTAGTCTCTTATAAGAGAATACATATATTTTAACAATTAAGTAGAACGTTTTCATATTTTAATGAATATCACTTAAACGTAAGTTAATAATTTAGTTTGCTGAAAATTACGAGAATTAATTTTAAAAATATAAGTAGTGTTGTATTGTTATCATAAAAGGGGGACCGTTGTATGATCGTCTAATCATTAGACTCTAATGTTCTGTCTATTTGTAATATATTCATATCTAATTGTTCATATGCATTATTATGTGGATGTGTGTGTCGGGGTGTGTGTGTGTCGGTGTGGGTGTGTGTGTGTGTGTGTGGTGCATGTATTCATGCGTCGTTGATCTTGTCCTCCTGGAATTCAACTTGTGTCTTGGAGGGGAGAGTGGAAACCTGTGTTCGACGAATATTCATTCACTCCAAGACGATGAATTGGTTTTATATGTTTTTTTTTTTATTCACCTTCCAGGTGTCGATTGCTTACATAGATCTTATTTTCACACACGTCAGCGTCCCCTCCCCAGTGAACGGGAGGGGACGACCTGCTAACCATCTGTTCTTCTCTACACACTGACTCCAGCCAACCTGATCACGTGTTATACACGCAAATCCGATCAGCTGAACCTCACTTCCGGTAAAACGTGTCTACAATATGATTTACCATATTTCTTTCTTATGTGCGACCTATTTCCTAACAGTAGTATTCAACAACAAAATCTGTATAATTCATTTTGAAGTTAAAATATCATTTAAACTGCTTTATCACATGCACTCCTTAGAAATCTGACAATGTCCTTTTTATAAGTACACGGCGTCTTTAATCAGTTTCCCGATTTGTTGGTATAGCCATTCAAAATTATTGTAGACTCTCGAAAATAAAGTATGTGATTGCTATACATATTATGACCAATTTTTATAATTTCAGGTTAAAATGAATAGTACAACAGGATTTAGAATGCACTTTACTTAGCCTGATTTTCACAGCTGGTGAATTTTAAAAAATGTAATCTGGACAAAAGGGCACGTTGGAAGAACGATATACAATACAATTCTTGTTAAACTTAGAATTAGTGCCACAGGAGCGTATGAAATGGTTCAGACAGCTTTGGGAACAGCTTGCATGATTCAGGCATTAGTTTATGAGTCGCATAAATAATTTCACAAGGCTGGGAGTTTGTAAGGAATGATAAGAGATGTGGTAGTAGTAAGGAAGTCAAAAAACCAGAGTTGATTGGCCAAAATAAAGAACGTATATCTATAGTGACAACAAGTATACAATTTTATGTCAGTATGGGAACTGTACAAACTATTATTCGTGAGGAGCTGAAGGTGCGGAAAATTTGCGCGAAGTTTGTCCCAAGCGTGCTCAGAAAAGATCACAAACTATTCGACCAAGATAGGCATCAGGACAATTCCTCAACATCCGTATACTGCAAACCTTGTTTTCTGTAACTTTTAGTTATTTCCTAACCTAAGCTCAAGATAAAACCTTAGATGGTGTCGTTATAAAATAATTGAGGAGATTTATCCGGTTGCGACAACGGGTCATTAACACGCTCACACCAGAGGAATTTCATGGGGCCTTCCAGAAGTTGTTGGAATAGTAAAACAGATGCATTACAGACGGAAGAGATTACACCAAAATGGAACAAGAGTTTTATGTGTGTACTATCAATAAAAGTACGCATACGGAAAAGTATTAAAACTTTTACAAGTCAAATCGTATGTGTGATAGCTGACAATGTACCTACGAAAGGCAATTTTTAAGCGTATCATGCATTGAATACTACACAGATAAAGTATGTATTACGAAGGCTGCACCAATGCAGAACTATTTAAAACTGATCATTCTTATGAGCCAATCATAGAAGGACAAAACAAAATTTGAACAGCTCTTCATCTTGTTCTCACCTGGTCCTTTCATCGTACAGCTCTCTTCCTCGCACAATCCTAAAGATCTTCAGATTATATCCAAAGGCAAATGCATCCTAAAACCGCTTCATCAGATATCAATCTTACAAGACGGATCTGTTCCGCACATCTTCATCTGCAAATCTGTTACTTGCATTAAAATTGTCATCAGTTTCTTGCATCATCCTCATTTGCAGATAAATCCATACTATCTTTTTACTGAATCTGTTGATCTGTTCCTCCAAACACACTTGGCTGCATATACATTAAACACATCGTAATCTTCATGCGCAGATATGTGCGTCAGATTATCCTCATCTTCAGATATCTTCACAATATCATTATTTGCATATGTATATATGGATGTATATTCAGTAACTTGTTATCTTAATATGCAGATATGTTGGTGTCAGCATCTTTCGCTGCATATACCTTAATCACATTGTCATTTTCATTTCCAAGTCTGTTACTTGCAGCAGCATCGTTTGATGATATAGTCATCACACCGTTATCTTCATCAGCTAATGTGTTTCTCGCAGTATCCCCTTTGATGATATAGTCATCACGTCGTTATTTTTATCTACAGATCTACATCGCAGACCACATCTGAGGATACATACATAGCATCCTTATCTTCATATGACAAAATCTTGCTTACAGCATCGCCATATATAGATATATTTATAACGTTGTAATATTTATCTACAGGTCTGTTCCTCACAACATTCTCATCTGCATCTATATCGATCTGTTTATGCGAGCATCTTCCTTTACAGATCTATTAATAATATCGTTACTTACATATTATTCATTTCAGTGGTCATATTTACCAAGTACTTCATGTCTGATGGGAGGATCATCGGTGACTAAACTGGTTCCCCAAGTAAAAACTACCACAGGAAATGACGTGCAGAGGCCCTAAGGGTACTAGAAAATGTGTGAAGGAGTATTGAAATTCTCTTTGTTCTGCAATTGAAACAGCCGGTGATGCAGGAGACATTCAGAGAATGTACTCTGGAATAAAGTCTGCATTAGGGTGATCAAAACAATCACTCGGTATCCTTTAGCCAAAGACGATACGACAATCATGGAAGATTCTGAGAAATTAAATCGATTGATTGAGCATTAGACTTTCTTTCATAATGGGGACAGCAACGTGTCTCACTAGGTCATTGCGTCAATCAATCCTTTTCCAACCCTAAAAGAACTAGACGAAGAACTAACAATCTAAGGGGTAGCCAAAGTAATATTTGGTATCCGCAACAAAAAATCTGCATGTGAGGACGTAATATCCGCTGAACTCAGAGCAGACTAAGCGATCCTTACCAAGCACATCCATCGATTTATCCTCGACTGCTGAGCCTACAAACTGTTCCACAAATTTCAAAGATGCAAAAATTACAACACTTTTGAAAAAGAAAGTTTCAATAAAGGGATTGCAACAATTACTGTGGCGACGCACTTTTCATTGTTACTGGGAAAGTGATGACCAGTCTGCTTCTCTCACCTCTACAGAAAATTTCTGAAAGTGTATATTATGAATCGCAATCAGGTTTTAGGGCAGATTGGTCAACTACGGACATGATCTTCTGTATGAGACAGCTCCAGGAGAAAGCTCGAGAATAGCGACACCCACTATGTATGGCTTTCATAGGCCCGACAAAAGCATTAGACCTAGTCGACAGACCCCCTATCCCTCGTTCTTGAGAAAAAAGTTTTTCCCCCTACCCTGCAGTCACTCGTCAAAGCATTTCATGAGAACATTCATGGGCGAGTTCAGTATGGGGAATAATTGTCTGACCGGTTTCCGATCAATCGTGGAGACAAACAGGATGGCGTGATCGCCGCAGCCCTGTTCGGGATGTACTTCTTTGTTTTCAAACAAGTATATCAAAATGTCGATAAACCTGTGGGTCTGTCGATCCTCACCCCTGACGATGGAAATATCTTTAGCCTATCACGATAGAAAGCCAAGTTGAGAGTAAATTCTGCTGAGGATCTTCCACGATTTCTAGATTCTTTCTCAAACTCATGTGGACATTTCGGACTAAAAATCAGTCTTAAGAAAGCCGTCATCCTTTTCCAATCATCAGAGAGTGTTAATTTTCGAATAGATAATACAAACCTGGAAAATGTAGGAAAATTCAAATAACCGCCAAACTTATCACGTGACAGCCTTGCCTCTGCCAGTTTTGGAAGGCTCACTTGACGCATTTGGAAAAACAAGCATCTGACCATCAGGACGAGGATTCGTGTGTATGAAGCGTGTTTGTTGAATGTCCCTCTCTATGGGGCTAAGTCGTTATCTTCATATCGTCCCCAAGAGTCCAGAGTCAGTGCCTTCCATACAAGATGTCTTGGATCAATCATTGGCGTGTCATGGGAGGGCAGAATGACAAACTCAGAACTCTTCTGACGGACAGGTCCGAGT
>NC_136520.1:51304470-51311970 GCF_053919585.1 Euprymna scolopes
CTGTGTAAATGTCCACCACAATTAAATAATGCTAATCTTCAAGTGGGCTTGCGAGACTTGTATGAATTTTTGACCAGGATTGATTTTTTTGAACCATAGCTTCAACGTTATTACAAGGGCTATGGGCAAGAGAATATTCTGAACATTGTGTTGACTCCCGAGTACATATACGACACAGTTAGATATAGTTAATCACTCGAACACCACATCACTCTATTTAAAAACACATAAGATATCAACGGATACACACACAAGCGCCAAAACAATTCAAAGAATATACTGTTGTCCTAGTCCTAGTCATTATTGCCGAAGCATAATTCTTCATGATTTTATGTTTTAATGTTTTCATCCACTTTGGCCAATATACATAACTATGCATGAGGCTTATCGTTTTGTTCATTCCAGGGTGACACAGCTCTTCCTAAACTTACTGCATACAAGCATCTGTCATGCTTGTATGCAGTGAATTTAGTATTATGATATCCACAGGCGGACAGTACTAGGAAATAAGCTTTGTTCATGAAATCTACGTTTAGAATTAGGCACCGAGTTAGTGGGGTGGGGGGATCATGATAGTCATTGTAACTAGTCGATTGTCTTTTTTGTGCAGGTGTTGAAAGGGGTGGCATAGATTAGAATTCAGATGAGAACTTGTCATGAAAATAACGATAAACCAGTTGTTTACGTATTCCCTAATGGCCTTTTCCAAGAGACACAAAAGAGATGGAGTTTTTCAAATACTGACAAAGAATGCAAGTAAAGAATTTTTAATAAAAGTAATTTCGGAATTCATTAAAATAAGTGCGTCGTGCAAAAAAAAAATGTGTTATAGTGTTTTATTTATGTGCGATTAACTGCAAACTGTTTCTCGAGAAAACAAGTGAAGCCTGCATCCCCGTGAGTGCACAATGAGTGAGCCATAAAAAAGATGACTACTTCCAGCATTTGCCTCCCCCATTTAGTCTCAAAATCGCCAGGGGACGTCAAATCCTGGTGAAAAAAAAAACGATGCAGGTTAGGCCTTAAAATATGTAAATTTGTGTTCTGCACCATGCAAAAAAAAGTCAATCATTCCCCTCTCCATTTAGCTCCTAAAGTCCCCAAGGTTTTAACATATTGAAATTTCAGTTCAGCACCATGCAAAACTGCTAAATAGTCAAATACAGAACATGGTGTAAAATATGGTAAAATAGTATTTTAAAAAATGGAGTGCTTTTATTAACCCTAAAAAAAACCCTGGGGCACACTCAAGAATTATTGTGAAGTATAGACAAACAAAATTATATTGAAATCAGTTAGTTACAACTTTTCAGACAGTTTTATAAAAAAATTCATAGCATCAATATTTTTAATAAGCACAAAACTGTCAATTTAAGCCGTTTTAACCCGAAAGGCATCCCTAAGGCGGAAACCGAAGTTATCCCGGAAAAAAACATTCTGTTACAGTTTTACTCATATCATGTTTAATGTTTGTGCAAAGTTTCATAAAACTCCAATGCGTAGTTATTGAGAAAAGTGCGAAAAGACGATGAGACGAAGGGACGAGGGAGAATTTACAGTTCTACCCTTCGTTTGTTGAGGGATCAATGATATTATGCGTTCCTATATTTATACAAATATTTATATAACTGTTCAAATGAGTAAATTCGAAGTGTTTGTCTTAGAGATGCCGAAGCGAAAATTATATTCTGGAATCCGTGAAAAAATAAAATCGAAAGTATCAACGTCCGAAAGTATTTGCTGAAACATGGCGAACAACAAAAGCGTTTGTTTTGACTGAACATGGTTTGACAAAACGTATAGTTATCAAGTAGCCAGAATTACGGAATAGAAATCCTAGAATTATGGAATCTACCAGCAAGTAAAATGTATGTCGTCTGTATGAAAAATTGTTTGGTGTGAATGTGTTTTAGATATTTTATACGTTTGCTATTCCATATTTGGAAAATGTATAAGGAGAGATAGGAATCTCTGAATCTCTTTATGTACTAGTATATACAAGGAACTTTGTGTGTTTGTGAGATTGTTCCCTATAGACTTTAAAACTACTGGAACGAGTTTTGTAGATTTCAAGCGAAGGTACTTAATGTGGTTGGCAGTACCCTTAGATGGGAATGTCTTTGATAAGTATCGATAATCGATAATCGATAATTCGATGAAACAGGAAACAGGAGATTTTAACCAGAGTTAACAACTTACACAACCTAACCTCCAAGTGCATTATAAAAATGTTATTACCACGCAACCCGGCAGGCTCAACATATAAAATCAACAGTAGGTGCTTTGATATTAGATCGGCTCGTTCGAAATGAATGTTTCTTTTTAAAGCAGACTTTTATAATTAAACTGGACTTTTTCCTTTGAAACTTTAATTCAAACCATAATAACCGCAAAAGCATAATACCAAGCATATAAAATCAAGAGTAGTTATTTCCGGATATTACAGGGGGCTGTCAAAATGTACATTTTTGTTTAGAGTAAAATTGAAGCATGATATGTGACTTATGCATTTTAAAATGTAATGCAACCAGCATATATATATATATATATATATATATATATATATATATATATATATATATATATATATATGCAGAGAATATATAGTTTATTTAATAATATTATATATATATATATATGCAGAGAATATATAGTTTATTTAATAATATTATATATATATATATGCAGAGAATATATTGTTTATTTTATAATATTATATATATATATATAATTTTATAAAATAAACAATATATTATCTGCAGTGTTATGTAAAATAAAATATATTATAAACCTAATCACGGCGAGAAGAATGTGAAGCTTCTTTCAGGCTGATTAAGATTTTTGCCCAATTTAAGCAGGCAATCAATCGATTTGATTGAAATGTGGGCTATTTAATCGATTTCGATCACAATAAACATATGAGAGTGTGATCATCATTCCACCCAGGGCAACGTCGGGGAACCCTGCTAGTAGAGATAATATTTGTGCAATAATTAAACACGTGTAACAGTATTCGTTAAAGAAACTGCAAGTGTTTAGTTGAAAAGATTTGTGTAGAAAAGTTCCGATGAGGTTCCTTAAATGAATGAATTGGCACGGTGCTTTGATGTATATGTATATTTCGAATCTCGAAAGATTCAGCCACGCTAAGGAGGCCGAGACGGCGAAACACGCGTCCGTGGATAATTATATTTTAAACATATATATATATATATATATATATATATATATATATATATATATATATATATATATATATATATATACCCCTCCCCATTTAGGAGGTAGCAACTTGTTAATAGGGAAAATTATTCCCAACTCGCTTTAGGTAAAAATGCACTTTCGGATAAATAATTGAATTCATTCAAACATATTCCAAATAAAACAAATAAGTAGCATAAACACACACAGACACACACACATCTCTCTCTCTCTCTCTCTCTCTCTATATATATATATATATATATATATAGTAATTTATAAAATATATATGGCGATTAAGGTACGCTGAATATTCCGCGTTTAATCTACTCTAGGACTCCTCAGGCTTATGCGCGAATTAACAACCACGGAATTCATGCATAAGCCTGAGGAGTCCTAGAGTGGATGAAACGCGGAATATTCAGTGTAGCTTAATCGCCATATATATTTATAAATTACTAACTAGCTCTACCTAGGTATTGAGCACTTTTGAAGTAAATACTTAAAGTTTACGCATAAATCTATACTTTCGTATATTAATTTAATTTGAGTAAATTAAGTAGTTATATATACACATATGTATATATATGTATATATATATATGTGTGTGTGTGTGTGTGTGTGTGTGTGTGTGTGTGTGTGTGTGTAAGAACAAAGAATTAATAAAACAAGTTAAAAACACTGTAAGAAGAGTTAACAAAATATTTAATTTTCAAAATTGAAGCACCAATTAAGCGGATTGTTCTTAATCTCCGGAGTTCCAAAATAAATACTTTCCTTCACATCAGAAGGTAGGAATTAGCAAAATTCTGAATCGGATTTTGCTTGCAAAGTATTTAATAAAACTACAAGTAAGCCATAGAACTTACTTGGTAAAAGTTTTTAAAAAATAGTGAAGCAGAGGGAATGGTGAAAAAAAAAAAAAGAAAAAAGATTTTCACGTGAATGGATGGTCGGGTGTAGGTTAGAATATTCAATAAAGGTAAAATCCAAGAAAAGTTGGTTAAAGTCCGGTATCCAGAAGTACAATCCAAAGGAATCAGATTACTGGAAGACACACACACACACACACACACACACACACACACACACACACACGCATATATATATATATATATATATATATATATATATATATATATATATATATATATATATATATATATATTTATATATATACAGGGTTGGACAAATTAATTAATACACCTGGTGAATTTTACATTAATTAAAATATTTGTTTCACGCTTTCAGCAAGAAAGGAATCTTTCTGGTGTGTCCCCAGGAATTCTCCTTGGGCCATTGAGAGGAAAAGAAACGTGCTTTAGCAAAACTTTTTTGGAGCTCACATTTCCACAGTGGTCATTTTTAGATAATTCAGCTGCACTAAAAACGAAGTTGGCGTATTCTAAACATCACGTATATTAATCAATTATTTTTTGAAGGAAAAAAATTCTATGATTTTACATATGAAAATGTTTTAATTATTTTTAATAAAAACAAAATCTCGATAGTCGAATTGAATGTTGACCCTTGAATTTTGGCTTCGGCGTCCTTATTGCTTCATAATGTAATTTGATTTCTCAGACTACATTTTTCCTGTGGTTATCATTCATCTATTTGTCTTTTTTTTCGTGCATTTATTACAAGTTGCGGTAAAATTTTAGACCTCCAATTTTTATATTAATCTTGAATTTCAACGATGAACAAAAACACAGAATGTGACGTTTCTTTTTTAATTGACCTTGAAATCTGCAAATTAATATCCTGAGTTTTATTATGAAAATATGTTTGTGTTATGAGGATTGGCCGTGCAATTTGGAGACTAAAACAAAAAATATCGACCAAAAAGCTCAACCCAAAACATTACTTGAATTAATGTGGGTTTTTTCTTCTATAAATGAGTGAACTCTTATTAAGGCCCGTAGACCACTTAGGGAAAGGGGTTACTGAGTGTATTTCTGTGATTTTTGCAATAGTGTATTAATCGTTACTAGAGGAAATTTGGTAAATTGGATTACTTAAGGGAACACCTCATCAATAACTTCTTTACGTTGGACTTGAAGACGACCATATTGTAGTGAGCTGGAAAGAAGGAAAATAGTTCAACAAGTGGGCCGTTCTAGCTTAGTTTGTGAAATTAACGTTTACATCTAAGTAAGGGAAAGCTAGCGGAGTGTTTTTGTAAAAATTTGACAGGGGAAACCATGGAATGGATCTCAGACGAGCACTTGCCATGAAATTAATGATAGAGTAGAGATTGCCTAGCAACGGCTCTTCTGTGGAAAAGAGGTTGCAGGGAGAAAAAAAGGTTTCTATCTACGCTTTGTAGTCGGTTTAGGACTCCGTCAAGGCTAAATAGGTTATTCAAAAAGCGTCTGCTCAGATGTGGTAACAGTACTCCATCCTAGGACGTACTTGCCTCTTATATAGGTAAATAATTACATCAGTAGTGGAATATCTACTGGAGCGGTACAATGATCCAAACATTTTTCCAGCGACCTTGGCAACGGATTTGATGCTCGTATTCCATTGATCAGAAAGGAAAGTTCAGAAGAAGAAGCTTGTAAAAACATATGGCCTCCCCAAGTCGAGAACCATTCACTTCAGTTGATGCCAGATGGCGGACAGGGCGTTAATTATGGAAAGAGACAAGCTTGGTTTTAGATGCATTAAAATTTACCAGCCAACCTTTTTCCCATTGCTTAAGGTGCTCAAGATCAGAGAAGAGAGAATCAAATAGATCTTGCTCATTTACGGCCTTTAAAGTGTTGCCATGGATGCTAGTGTCGCCTGCATAAATGTATACGAATCATCTAAGAATGTAATTTGTGTACATCATTAATGAAGACCAGGAAGAGAGTTTGGATCATTATGAAAACCTGAAGGACACCAGCTTTAAAACTGTGAGCTTCTAGTTTCTGACAATCAAGCACTATTCTTATAAACCTGTCAGAGAGGAATGATTTAATAATTTAGAAGATATTTCCAGCTATACTTAGCTTAAGATCTTGTGAAATAAACATTATGCCATACCCTATCTAAGGCCTTTGATATGTTAAGAGCAGTTACTCAAGATACGAATTCCTCGTATATAGATTCGGTAATCCGATGAGATATAACCATTAGCACATAGCAGAACATATTACGTTATACTATAGTTCTTTGGTTTTTTAACCGTGTCGTCTATTTAATCTGTTAAATAGTTTCAAATTCTTGTGGAATGTATATAAGACAATTAGTCGTTTTACAAAAAAACACTTAACGTAAGTTTATAAAAAGGAATGACAATTTATTTTCGGATCAGTTCTTACTCAATGTGATATGAAGAGAGAGATAGAGAGATAGAGAGAGATAAAGAGTGAGAGAGAGAAAGAGATGAGGCGTGGTGGAGTGTTGTGGGTGACAAAAAATGACAACTGATCGTCTCGGTGCCCACTTCTCTCAAACTGACCTTTTTTCCTAGGCTGGCATTTGTTTTTATTTACAAAAACATTAGATAGGAATTTTTCCATGCCGCATTTCACTGGTCCTTATTTAATTCGTCGAAACCCAAATTTCAATATGACTATTTTTTAAAAATATCAGTTGATTTCAAAGTTTCTGCTCACGTCTTGCAATTAATATGACTTTTGATGACATTTGTTAGCTTGAGGATTTCCACAATATTTGCGTGCATGCACCCAGCTTCATATGCGTGTGCCCACAAGCAGCAACGATTCCGGCGTTGCCCAGAATACTATTCCACACGGAAATCATATTGCATGTCACTGAGAAGGTTATTTATGCTGATGTGGTTCATCACATCTCTATTAAACGCAAATTCTAACAGCTTACTAATGATGAAGAGGAGACTGATTATCTGTATTGAGAAGATAATTGATCGCCTGAATGTTTACGTATATAGCAGACTGATGAGATTTTTTCAGGGCGTTGGGAGGCATTTCTATTTAAAACAACGTGTAAGCGATGTTGTAATTATGGGAGCTAGTTCTGGTTGAAGCTTTTTGAGCAATATAATTAGAATGCCGTCAGGGCGAGTTGCTTTACTGGAGTCAAGGTTTTGTATTAGTTTATTAATTAATAACATAGAAGCATTTTAATAACTTGGTCTCAGTAAGATACTTTTCGATTGGCGTTTTGTTTTTGTTTAATTATAATTGTACTGGAACGACATGTAGAAAAACTCGTTACAACAATGCCAAATGATTTCAAAAACAAAGGAACTCTGAAGATATCGTCATTTTAGTATCAACAGGTATGTTTAATAAAGAAGAGAGTAAAAACTGAAAAGGAAGAAAA
>NC_136520.1:51314470-51466970 GCF_053919585.1 Euprymna scolopes
AAATTTTGTTAATCGTAAGGTTAAATAGAGAAGTATTTTGTTAATCGCAGAGTTAAATAGAGAAGTAAAAATAGGATATTTAAAGAGAATCACAGAGAAAAATCGAAAGAAGGAAATGTGTAATAATTAATAAAAGGTGTATGCGTAAGAGAGAAATAGGGTTAAAGAGGGAGAGAGAGAGAGCGGGAAAGCGAATATTTTAGACGAATTTAAAAAGATAATAAGAATAAGAGGGTGAGAAATAGAGATAGAAAAAATAACGGTGTCAGCATAATAGAGAAGCATATTTAAAGAACAAAATAGAAAGGAGCTGCTTTTGTATTGCCTTAAAGAGTATCGTAAAAGAGTACTGTTTACGGTATACTCACATTCATACACCGGTTCCCATTGGATCTCCGAAGTTAAGCAACGTGGAATCTGGTCAGTACTAAATGGGTGACTATTTGGAACTTTTAGGGGCTGTATGTGCTCTCCACTTATCTCGGCATTGTTTCCTGTCTTCCTGGACTTGCCTTTGCCACTTCAGTGCCGATTCAGGAGATGTGTGTTTGGTTATTCCGCTACTCTTGCCTCACAATTACAGGCGCAGTTGTCCCTACAGGGGGATATCCTTTGTCTTTCGAGACTTAACAGAGGCATCGAAAAAATAGCGTAAAAGAGTACTAGATAAAGAGAGTAAAGAAGAATATGTCAATTATTTGAAGACATTCTTAAACAAATATATAAGAAAATAGTTTAATAATTAAAGACAGGGTGTGATATAGATAAACAGATTTACAAAGTTCAGTAGAGAGAAAAAGCGCGCCAAAAGGGGACAGAATTAAAATTCTAAAGGCAAACAAAAGAAAGAGTCGAACAGAAAGCTGCATATCCTTATCGACAGAGGCATATACAGGGTGGTCAAAAAGTCAGGTAACATGTTAAAGGTAGAAAAAACAATATGATCCATTATAATCTCTATTCGTTTAATATTATTTGTTTAAATATTTGAGTGTAATATATAAACTACCCCTCCTGATTTCTGGCTGATGGGCTATGTAAAGGATAGCGTTTATGGCAAGAAGCCTGATACAATAGCGTCTTTAAAGTTATTTATTGAAGAGGAGATTGCGCGGATATCAGCTGACATGATTACACTGTTACACAATCAGTGGTTAATCGCTTCCAGCGATTGATAGAGAGAAATGGACGACAATTAACAAAATAAACATATTTCATGTTTGTTTCATTTTATATTTCAATGTATGGTACTTAAATATACGTGTATTGCTAATATCGTTTTTCTTTAAAATGTTACCTGATTTTTTGACCACCCTACTGCTTGAATATTAGGAGAGAGGTGGAAACGAAAATAAGAAAGAATAGCAAAGGAGCAAACGAGAGATTATCACCGTTAATTTATTAACGCTGGAAGTTAAGGGTTAAAAGATACTAAATATGTTAGAGACGGACAGAGGTAGAACAAAGGGAAAAGACATGCTATATCCAGAGAGAAACAGAGAGAAAAGGGAAGAGAGAAAGGGGGTATATAGACATAAAGAAAGAGAGTTGCTTAAAGTCAAAAATTGTGAGAGAGAAAATGTAAAGGATAATACGACGTTTATACAAAAAGGTGGAATAATTGCTAGAGGCGCACGAGATAGCGAAGAAAACAGAGGTAGGGGGATACTAGGGGAGACAAATAGCTGACTGCAGAAAAGGCTTTGGTATAAAAAGATTGGCAAATTAGCCTTTTTACTTTGAAGATTCTGTGAATCAGAAAACGTCATTGAAGGCGAAAGCTCCGGGATATGTCAACAACTAAAAGACACACACAAACACACACACACACACACACACACACACACACACACACACATATATATATATATATATATATATATATATATATATATATATATATATATATATATATATATATAAGTTGCTATTTTTTAAGGTAAGGTAACCAGTTAAATATAACGAGGTTAATACAAGAGTGCCCAATACCGTGGTAGGGCAAGTTACACTTTCAGTTTGTCTTTACATAAGCAGTTATGTATTGCTACACAGCCATGAGCATGTTTCGATCTACTAGTACTTAGAAACTAGATGTATCAGATTAAGAATTCCGGCTTTGAATATAAGCGTTTTTGCCTGAAGAAGTTTTTAGTTAATAAATACTAGAATACCGAAACATGATCATGGCTGTGTAGCAACACATTACTGAATATATGAAGACAAATTGAAAGTATATATATATATATATATATATATATATATATATATATATATATATATATGTAGGAAACGAATTTTTTTTGTTGAGATAGACATTAAGCCATGGACAATAATTTTAACATATGGTTTTTTGGAACAAAGTCTCCTCATCAGCAATATATTTTAAAGAAAATTTAACAAAGATATATATATATATATATATATATATATATATATATATATATATATATATATATATATATATATATCTTATAATGGTTCGCCTTTTCAAATTCGTAATTATCATCGTCAAAGCATTCATTTGGGTATTAGATGTAGCTTATGAATGTTTTAAATGTTGACTTTTCAAAGTGAACGCCAATGGAATAGTTTTATCGGCTAGAATTCGTTAATATCGTAAAATTTCAAATATAAAAATATATTAAAATAAACAAAGGGAGATAATCGCATTTGGCTAGGAAACTATCAAATAGAAATAATCCGTGTTTATGCTGTCTTATAAAAGATTCTTATTAGTAGTAATTAAATAAAAATAATAATAATATTTAATAGCAATTATGATAATTATCTATGGAACGTATTAAAATTGTATCATGTAAAAGTTAAATTTAAATAGATATTTTAATAAGATAGAAAATAATGGTAAAAATATCAGATGAATTAATAATAATAATAATATAATAATAATAATAATAATAATAATAATAATAATAATAATAATAATAATAATAATAATGATCCAAATTTTATTAATAAAGTTATCAATTTATATATTATAAATTTTAAATTTAAGATAGATTATTAATAAGAAAATTTTTATGACTTATGGTGGTTTATATTTGTTTAATCTAAACCAACGTTTATGAATGCATTCTAAGAAAATTTTATCTTTTTGATTAAGGAGAATGGTTTTCTTTTTGTTATTATTATTATAATTCAAAATGTTATGGGCTTCATATGTACAAAGAGCACAGAATCTGTCCCCCGGCTTTATATGATCCTATTATTCTCAATTTCAAATTGAAGGGAATATTTTTATCATTGACTCGCCAAATTTTGTTTAGATAGAGTAGGCTGGTTTACCAGGGATGGATTTTAAAAAATTGCTTGTGGGTTGATATCCTATGTTTAACAAATTCAGATGTGGAACCGAAGTAGATTGCGTTTTGTTTAATGTAATTGTTGTCGTATATATTAGGGGTGTCGTTCGTATGTAATGGGTTTGTTTGAATTTGATTGGAAGATTGGTTAAATGGGGTGCAGTTATTGGAGCTATGGTTGCCATTAACACCATATATATATATATATATATATATATATATATATATATATATATATATATATATATATATATATATATATGGGGTTTGTGACACTGTGCAGTTTTAAATCACATTTTTCATTTTGCAGGTACTTTGTAGCGCCATTTATTTTTTTCTTCTACATTTCCAGTCCGCTATAGTTTCTATATTTGTATTTTGTATCTTACTAATTTTTTATTGTTAAAACTAATTTTTTTTTTTTTTGATGAGGGTTTGGTATAGTTGAGTAAAACACTTTGATCGTGTTTTTATTAAATATTTTATTGTATCTATGGGGGGCGGGCCTGGAAGTTTTTTCCCAATATTTTGAAGAATTTCCTGGCTATGTTTGTTTCAAGATTTTTAGAATATGGGGGGTGGGGGTGATCATAGGATCTCCCTATGTCGGTTTTACGCTTATGGACTTTGGTTTGTTGTTTATATTACTTTTATTTAATTACTACCAATAAGTTTCTTTTATAAAACAACACAAACACGGATTATCTCCCTTTAGTAAGTTTCCTAGCAAAATACTATTATCTCCTTTGTCATTTAAAATATAGTTTCAATTTGAAATTTGGCGTTATTAACGAATTCTAGCCGATAAAACTATTCCATTGGCGTTCACTTTGAGAATTCAACATTTAAAACATTCATAAGCTACATCTAACACCCAAATGAATGCTTGTACGATGATAATTACGAATCTTAAAAGGCGAACCCTTATAATGTATATATATATATATATATATATATATATATATATATATATATATATGTTAAATTGTCTTAAAATATCTTATTATAACATTACATTTAAACTTAATTTCAATTTATAATTTTATTCTAAAACTTATTCTCTTACTTTGTTTATCTACATCAAAAAGTAACTATTTTCATTTATATTTAAATATTTTCAAGATACACCTGCCTCACTTACAAAATGTTGGCTTTATATTTGGTGTCTTTGCTGATGAGGAGACTTTGTCTCAAAAAACTATATGTAAAAATTATTGTCCATGACTTAATGTTATCTCAATAAAAAAACATCGTTTGCGAAACGATCGTACAATTAATTGGCTTTGTTGTGTTTCTTCTTATGAAACCGATTTTTAATTCCTAATTTGTAATTTAAATTATGAATTATCAATCATCTTACTGAATATATATATATATATATATATATATATATATATATATATATATATATATATATCACTGTATATTCCGCTATATGGATATACGCAGGCTTAAAATATGTTTATGTGTATATATATACGCATGAATATCGATGTTAGTCGAATATATATATATATATATATATATATATATATATTTAAAGGAGATTAGAACAATAGTCTAAAGAGCAAAGTGTATTTTAATGTAATAGTAAAATTACTAGTTTAATTAAAACACAGGGAAAGAAAAAGTGCTCGTTGTAATTTAGATATATAATAAGCTCGATAGGTAAATATCCTAGACCTAATTTAATATTTAGTAATGTGATTGATAATTTAAAAATCAAATTATAATTAAATTAAAAATCCGTTTCATAAGAAGGAACAACAACAAAATCAATTATATATATATATATTTAAATAATATATATATATATATATATATATATATATATACGATCTTATCCATGCTGATGACGGCTGAGAGCAAGAAACATGCACATCCATGGCTATATCTTTTATGCGCATAATAATATTTTATAATATATATATATATATATATATATATATATATATGTGTGTGTGGGGGGGTAGTGTGAGTATGTGTGTGTGTGTTTTACATTATACAAACACGTATACACACACACATATATATATATATATATATATATATATATATATATATATATATATATATGGGGGGTGCCCGTGTGTGTGCGTGTTTAAGCAAGAACCGTTCTAAATAGTAAAAGCTTTCTACTTTTTTTATTTTCTAATAAATGATGGTAACTTTCATAATAACTGCATTTATGTATTCAAGACATGAATGTTTCATGTTTCTGTTTCAGATATCGATGGCGTGCGACTATAACATAGCAACCGTTGTCATGAATGCGCGTCAGAAGCAGAAACGTCGTTGAATTTCTACATAGAGAAAAAATAAACCAATCAACATTCAATGGCCCCTGGTGAACGATGCCGTTGGCGCAATCTCAATTAAAAGATGGATTCCTCAATTTTAGCGTGCCGCAAGAGATCTAAGTGACAAGGCATCAACTAAGTCTGGCATAGGCACATTGAGATCAGTTCTGACTCATAGAATATAAATTCCACAGCAAAACAAAACACTCGTTTAATGGTACCCCTCCCCTCTTTGTAGTTTTAAACGTGTTAGCTTTTGCATAAAAGAAATAAGATGGCGTGCCTTGGAACGTCGGTTAGAGAGTGATTTGTCGATTGCAAAGTACGGAAAGAGATGTAAGTGCAAATCGCGCTCTGGACGTTTTACGACTGAGGCATCAAAAAGCCTGGGAAAAAGTGAATTGACGATGTAGAAGTGTACATTCTGAAGCAAAAACAGTATCTCGTTTTAATTGTACCACTCACGTCTACGTATCTATTGAACACTGTAAATTTAGGGTAAATTAAAGGAAGCTCGTAATTTTGGAACAACGCCTGTTTCTTGCTTGTTTGATTTCCGCGTCTTCTGCATGTAAATTAAGTAATATCTAATCGCGGTTATTTTTTTTTTACGCTTTCTGATTTTTTTCTAGGAATAGAAACTCAATTTCTATTTCAATTTAAGTCTGTTCGTGTCGAAATAACTGACACTCTGCAGGTTGTGGAAAACAAAGTAGAACACTAAAATTGTCGCCATAAAAAAACGACATGAATCCCTCTCCGTTTGAAAACCGGTTTTCTTTTTTTTTTTTTTTTTTTTGTTGCAAAGCATATATTAGTTTGCCAGTTGTGTACACATCCTAAGAGAGATAGGCTTTTTCTATTTTGTCTTAAAGTGACACGATGTTCAGCAGATGAGATCGTAGATTCGCCGCAGTACAACTCATGCTCCCTATCGATCCACTTTATAAGAGCAGAACCACTGTCAAAAATCAAGATGGTTCAACGCTCGAAGGGCGTGCCCAACTTGATGAAAACAAAGTTCCGGCCATGGTTATGATCTTTGGTATGGTTTCAAGTGAGGGCAATATAATGCCACCCCACATCTTCTATGTCGGTTTGAAAGTCAACACTAAAAGGTAGCTGGATGTTCAGAAGGGTGTGGTCAAAATCGAGCGCAATCAGGTAGCCGCTGTAAAAGTTGGAGTTCGGCGCCGGTCCACTAGTCCAAAGAGAACTAAGGCTTGGCTTCAGAAGTACTACAACCTTTCTATCCTTCTCGCACTGGCCCCTTCTCCTCCACCTCGCATCAATCTGCTGGACTACTTTGTTTGGCCATAGGTCGAGAACATCACTAACATTCTATCTCAAAACACGAAATGCAACCGTCATCCACCAATTATTCGCCAAGCTCCCGCTGGCGCTTGTGAAAAAGGCATGCTCCTAGTTCCGGACGCAAATCGAGACGGTGCTTGCGACTGGGGGCGGTTACATTGATTAGATGTCAGCTCTATTACACTATTAAACTGTGAACAAACAAACAGGTATGAATACGGCTTTATTAAAATAGATATTGAGCTAAATATAATAATCAGCAGAGAATTGGCTCTATAATAATAAATATGAAATATATAGCAAGTAAAACCTATATATCTATATCTCTATAAAAGTAAAAGTGTATGTCTGTGTGTCTATGTTTACATTTACCTACCAAACTACTCTGTCAATTTTCAGTCTATAAACTCGAGATTTGACATAAGGGGCATTGACCACTGGGAAAATCTTTTTAATCGTTTTTCAGCCAGAAATATGGCTGTCAAATGGTCAAAGTTCAACGATTTGACCTTTGAGAACTCTACCAAACTCGCCCGACAATTTTTGTTCGAAAAACTTAAAATTTCAGATATAGGTTACTTGAACATGGGTAAAACTTTTGAACTTGATTTGAACTCAAAACTATAAAGGTTAAGAGGGTCAAAATCGTGGTCAAATTAAAAAAAAAATGTGGCCACTGTGGTTTCTACTAAATTACTCAGACAATTTTTGCTCTAAATATTTGAAATTTTACATAAAGTATACGCAGACATATTGCAAGCGGTTTCTGGCAGAAGATTTGGCTGCCAAGGGGTTAAAGTTCAAAAGAGTTGACATTTGCGGTCTCCAACAAACTATTCAGATTATTTGGGATGTAAACATTTGAAATTTTACATAAAAGACACGCAGCAAGCATTTTTATGTGTTTTGGGCGAAGATTTGGCTGCCAAGAGGTCATATTTGAGAGAGAGTTGACCTTTGAAAACTCTACCAATCTCATTCCCCAATTTTGGGTGTAAACATTGAAATTTTAGACGTCCGTTTCCTAGATATGGAAACTTTTTAATATATATATATATATATATATATATATATATATATATATATATATATATATATTAAATAAGATAAGTGTTAAATTGAACACTTTGAAGCCAAATAACTGCAACGCCAATTTATTTTTTTCCTTTATAAAATAAACGAGTGTTTATTTTACAAGAGAGATACATTTCGGGGATAGACTCCTTTTTTTTCTCTTATTCTTCGCCATGGTGTGAAGTAGAAGAATGCGAATTGCGTCCACGTGATGTTAGCTGCGGATTTATATGTAGTCGGATAATAACGCGTGGTCGCGCGTGGATTGAACATCTGGGTAGTTTATACATTATCCAGTTATTTGGCTTCAAAGTGTTCAATTCAACACGTATCTTATTTAATATTCAAATTTGACTCAACGTTTTTATGGATAAACTACCCAGAGTATATATATATATATATATATATATATATATATATATATATATATATATATATATATATATATATATACAAATATATATATATATAACTACTTCATTTACTCACATAAACCTAATATACGAAAGTATAGATTTATGCGTAAACTTGAAGTATTTACTTAAAAAGTGCTCAATACGTAGGTAGAGCTAGTTAGTAATTTATAAAATATATATGGCGATTAAGCTACACTGAATATTCTGCGTTTCATCTACCACAGGATTCGTCAGGCTTATGCGCGAATTCTGCGGTTGCTTCTTGTTTTTATATATGTTGAGGATTTCTAGTTAGCCAATCAGCTTTCTAGTATCCACCGCGCCCTTTACTATCAGCCAATGGGCATGAATTTTATCGAGCAAAGGATCTGTTTTAGAACAAGGTTAGTGGTTTAAGGTAGACGTTTTCCTTCCTTTTATATATATATATATATATATATATATATATATATATACCTATATATATACCTATGTGTACACACACACATGCACATATATATACATATATATATATATATGTATATGTGTGATCGTTTATATACATTCATGTTTATTTAATTTATTTATTTGTTTGTTTTCTATTGTTATTGTTAGTTTTACAGCTATTTTGTATCGCTATCCTAGAGTGAGTTTTATTTTGTGAACACTGTTGTTTGCTATTTCTCGTCTACAGTTTAATAGATTTTGAGGTTCTTTAAAGTACAGGATAGCAAATTTTTCATGGAGGCATAATTTAAATGGGTCGTCTAAATGTCTGCACGTGGTAACTTGTCTCATTATTTTCCATTCGACTACCGGCGAATGCCAGCTTTCTTTGAGTTCCCAGTATTTATTCGCTAGTGTTGTTTTTATACGGTGTTTTTAATTATTTTCTAATGTACTTTTGTGGTCATAGTTTCGGGTTTTGAAATCTAAGGAAGCCATGCCTATGTAATATTTCTTGTTATTCGGGTTTTCTTTCGCAAATATTGTTGCTTGATAAACTACGCTTTTTGTTAGGCATTTATTTTGGACTGGGCAAAGTGTGCGGTGTCTACAATTGCATTTATCTTGTTCGTTATTAGTAGTTTTATTTATATACAATTATATATATATATATATATATATATATATATATATATATATATATATATATAATTATGAACAATACATAGAGCCTGAGCAAAGCCGGGCTGAATTTCTAGTATATAATATTTGATGGTATTTCACGACCTTGTAATGCTGACCGGTCTGTTAGTATATAGTTAAAGGTGACCTTGTCTGTGTGTGCGTAACTCTTTCTTCAAACTTCTCTCTGATATTTTAGTCTACCGACTTGAAACCTGATATACGAGAGGTTGTCGCCCTTCGTCTTCTCCTTTTCTTCGTTTGAGTCTAATTCTTTCATCTACCAAAATAGACGCCCATCTTAGTTGTCATATGCAGGGGATTTGAACACGTGGAACAGTTTTGATTTTTACTTTAGGCGGCAAAAAAATAGCTATTTACTGGTCAAATTTTGCAGAACTAAAACAGTTAAGCTAAGCAGGAGTCAGTTGATAAAAAGCTAGCACTTCTGCACATGCGCTAATATATATTCATAACTTGAAGTCATTATTTTTTAACCTTTCTCATTTACTAGCAGTTCAATCGGGCTTTGCTCGGGCCCTATGTACTGTTCATAACTTGCCCTACGTGTGAATACACTTTATGTAAGATTTCAAATATTTACAGCAAAATTTTCCTGAGTAATTTAGTAGAGAGCGCAGAGGTCCATGTTTTTTTTAAGTTTGACACAAATTTTAACCTCGTAATCATTTATTATTTTGGTCTTAAATTCAAATACAAAGTTTTACCCATGTCCAAGTCACCTACATCTAAAATTTCACGTCTTTAAACCCAAAATTGGTGGAGGAATTTGGTAGAATCTGTAAAGGTCAACTCTTTAAATTTTGACCTTTTGACACCCAAATTTTCGGCCCAAACCTAATTAAAATGCTTCCCGCATGCCTGAATACTCGTTCTTTAAAATGTCGAATGTTTAGAGCCAAAATTGGCTGAGGAGTTTGCTAGATACTGCAAATGTCAAATTTTGAACTTCGATTCCTTGGCAGCTCACATTTTCGACCCAAACCGAGTAAAAAGCTTGCCCTATCTCTGAAAAGCCTTTATGTAACATTTCAAATGTTTAGACCAAATTATGGCTGAGTAATTTAGTAGAAACCGCAGAGGTCAATTTTTTAAAACTTTGACCCAAATTCTGACCCCTTTACATTTGTTGTTTTGGGCTTAAATCGAATTAAAAAGTGTGATTCATGTCTATATTTGAAGTGTTGTTACCCAAAATTGGCGGAGGAGTTTGCCAGAATTTTCAAAGGTCAAATCGTTGATCTCTGACCAATTGACAACAAAATTTCTGGCCAAAAACCGATTAAAAAGATGATCCCAAATTTCAATACACTTTTTGTCAAATCTCGAGTCTCTGGGCGAAAATTGACAGGGTTATTTCGTAGGGTAGGAAACACTCACACATACACACAGACAGACATGTTCACTTTTATACGTGTAGAGATTCGTCGATAGCGACCAACGGTGGAGCTCTAATTTTTTTTAATTTCGATTTTAGCTGATGGCACTACAGTCATATTTTTTAACTTTTTAAATCATCGGTCTACAAGAAAATATCCAAAAGGAAATTGACTCTGTAATAATGAATACGAAATCTGCATTAATAAACATATCATATATAAGCGAATTTTACAAACGGGCAAAACCTTGAGGGGGCACTACTGTATATTGGTTACATTCTAATAATAAATGCAGGTGTAACTCTATAATAAATACTAAATCTGCATGAATTAAGTATCATAGGACACTTCTCAACCTATATACTCAACGAACATTGTTATCTAGTCTTTAAATTTGGTATATAGTGTATTCAATTATGGGGAAAAACTCTGTACTCGGTTTTGATAGAGGTTCAAAATTGAAGAATTAGAAAGGAGGGGGGTGATCGGTTTTTCTCTGCCAACTGTTTTACCGATGCGCATGCGTGAATTGTTCACATGACAGATTTATCATGTTAACGATAAGTAGGTTTGAACACACTTTTTAAAGGTCGTGTAAAGTTGGCTTAACAGTTATTGTACCTGATGCACTGATTACAGATTTTGGTTTCGATCTCAGCTCGAGTATTATTATTTTTTTTTACTTACAAGAAGATAACTCTTTCGAAAAAAAACAGAATGCTCGCATGCACGTATCTCAGTTTCTCTCTGTTTTTGTTTTTGTTTTTTTTTTACTTCATATTTTAAAAGGTCTTTAACGTTAGGCAACGCCGGGTATATCTGCTTGTTTATCTGTATTGAATGCATGAGAAATATTTTCTATCATATTTTCAACAAAATTATTAATTTAATGATAATGTCTTTTTAATTTAATGTTTCAAGTAGCGACCAATGACAGGCAGCATTGCCAGTTCATTACATTAACAGTATACCTCAGTTGAGGAAAACGTCAGCAATTATTCAAACACTTATAACAAAAACACCTTGATAAAAAGGCCCATGGAAAAATGGAGACGGACAATTACACCCATCTCCCCCGTCGTAGGAATAAGGTACAGCCGAATCTTTTTTTTTTTATTTATAGTTGTGTTATGTTTTGTGCCGCCTCGAGAAATCTTATCACTATTTAATAATTCTATCCGGCATATTATTGGCTTCAAAGTAGTCGTTTTCTGATTAATTCGTAGAAGGGGCGTTATTACTTTACAACACGTCTGTGAAGGACTCAGGTGGCTGCCAATAATAAACACAACTGATAACAAAGCAGCGACGATTCGAAAAAGACACAGCTGATTATATGGAAGTTGACTGGTTTAAAAACAAATAGGATTCATACCTTTATACTAGCAGGTTGCCTGACGCTGTTCTGTCGTAAAATACGCAAAAAAAATGTATCTTATTAAATGCAGATATTTTATGTATTGCTGTGGGACCAATTCCTATCCAATATCTATACTCCTATAAATTTAAGTGATTTGTGTATTTTTATTCATATTTAAAACTATTTTTTGTTAGTATTTAGGTATGTATTTGCTTTCCCAGGAAAGCAAATAGGACACAAGGTCGCCTTTAATGTAAGGGAAAACCAGCTCCTCAAAAGAAGGGCAAAAACCAAAAATAATACTGCTCTCAGTATAGAGGGTTATTCTACATGATTTATACTTGCGCAATATTTTCATAAAAGTTTATAGTAAACAAAAACTGTTTTCTCATATATTTATATTTAAAAAAGGTTTGCTTAGCAAACTCCTCGTGGAATTTTTTGTCTACAAAACTTCATACATAAGGTATTTGCGCAATTGCGAAACTTTATATTTGGGGTTTAGCCCAGGAAAATCGATACAACGATGGGAAAATTAAAAAAAAAACAATAATAATTTGCTAGGTGATGGTCGAACGTCGGCATTACGAATATGTATGCATAACGTAGTAACTATTGGTTGATATTTTAATTCGTAGCCTTCCAACAAACATGTCTTCATAGCTTAGTCATTTACGGCAGAAGCAAAAAGAAATCGTAAGCTAAACGTTTTGGTTTCGAGTTCCGGTGGTGGTGCACTAATCATATTTTTTTAAAACTTGTGTAATTATTGCTATATATTTGGTCCAATATAATATACTGATAAATACGAAGTCTTCATTAATTAAAATATAATATTTAGGCGTATTTGACGACCGGGCAATGTGGAGCGCCTTGCTAGTATAGGAATCATTAAAAAAAAGTAATTGCATACTATCCGCTAGAATTGAAAACAGGATGTTTAGTGCTCCAGCGTCCGTCATGATTTATCTTTCCATCCTGCTCCAAGTCTGAGCTACGGAAAGATGGATACTAAAAGATAAAAATTAACCGACTTTGAGATATGAATTTAAAATATGCGTAAAACTAACAGCGAAGTTAATGTTGTCTTTTTTTCGACTTACAAAGTGCAACGATTTGTTTTCTATTTTGACATTTTAGTAGCAACATTCACCGCTTGAAACTAAATCGAATGTTCGAGACAGGTCTACATAGCCTGTATATCAAATTTCAACTTTGTAAACTAAATTGGTTGCGAGTTTTTGCACACAACCCGACATGGACACTACGCATGTGTGTATGTGTGTGTGTGTGTGTGTGTGTAATGATTTCCGTGTGCTATCATGTTTTCATCTTAAATTCTACACAAATATGTAGAATGTAGAAGCTATGCATTTTAAGACGAGAATTAAGCGTAATAGGGAAATGAAACAAATAATCTCATGAGAAACAATAATAAATGAATAAGTATTTTTGTAACGCTCGTTTTTCAAAATCTGTTGACTTTCTCCTAGTCGCCTGCATATCCATGACTGAGTATTTTAAGAAGTTCGTTTTAATAATTTCTAAAACCAAAAAAAAAATAGGCGTTTTAATATTAATGTCACAGCGTGAAAAACTAACGTGTGCATATAGATGAATAACTCTTGTCACTGTATAATAGGCTGGGCACGAAAACAAAAGTGGTTTAATGGATGTACTTGCAGACTATGTAATCAGTTAAGACAATTTCGCTCACCTGTTCTTCTACTTGTTTTACTATGTCTTACGGCATTTTCTTTCTAAAGAGCATTTTTTCAATTTTTATTCTCAAACATTCGCCCTTCGTTTTCATAGAGGGGGGATTACAGCTGTTATATTTAATTTTGAAATAGCAGGTTTTGTTGATTGAGATTGTCGGACTGACTTCCTCATCTTGGTTGTTATGGCCACAACGTTTCGGCCGTTTTATCCTTCATCAGGTGTTTTGTCTTGAACTGGAGAACAGTTTGTCAGGAGTCTCGAACCCAACCCTTTATGTCAGAGTGACATATGGCCGAGTGGTCCTAGAGGTTGTCTCAAAGTTTACAGTTATCCAAAAGGTGCTGAGTTCAATCCTGAACGAAGGCAGTAAAAAAAGTAACATTCGAAACAGAGGATCAGCAACTATGTTCCAGAACCTAGCTGAATATCTGACTTTTATTACTAGACTAGCAGGCAGGGGCACCCGACGTTACTGATCGTAAAATACTCTTAAACATATTTAAATTCATGCCGATTTCGTGTTTATAATTACAGATCCAATACTCATTTAGAGCTGCTTAAAATCTACACCACTCCCTCAGTTGTCAACCAAATTTCAAACAATCTTACAGTGACGTAGGTCACCTTTCCGGCGACATTAAAAGTCCATGTTCGTTCAGTAGTCCAAGTATTAATATAATTATTGTGTTACAAAATTCTGTAAGGAACGGAGAGACTTTTTTTTATTGACTATTGGTAACCAAAGAAACCAAATTTGTTACACTACCCTATAGCGGCTGGGAATGACGGAAATGATGGCGTAGCAGGATATATAAAAATATATATAAGAAATATAAAATATATAAAAATATATATATATAAAATATAAAATATATAAAAAATATATATATATATATCAGAAATATAAAATATATAAAATATATATATCAGAAATATAAAATATATAAATATATATATAAGAAATATAAAATGTGTAAAAATATATATATAAAAATATAAAATATATAAATATATATATATATATATCAGAAATATAAAATATATAAAAATATATATATCAGAAATATAAAATATATAAAAATATATATATAAGAAATATAAAATATATAAAATATATATAAGAAAAATAAAATATATAAATATATATATATATATAAATATCAGAAATATAAAATATATAAATATATATATATATAAGAAATATAAAATATATATAAAAAATATATAAGAAATATAAAATAAATATGAGAAATGATGGAGTAACAGGATATATAAAAAACAAGGCCGATAGCCATTAGTCGCGTGCTCTCGTGTAATGAATGGGTGCGTGAATGTAAGATTGACATGAAATTCTTAAAGATAAACTAAAATGGCCGAAAAATAGGCTGAAATGACTGAAATAAATAAAAAGTAAATGGCTTAGAATGACTTTTATGAACTTAAGGATGGATCTACAGCATATCTCATAGGATTAGAGAATCTCTCTAGGGCAATAGTTCTTGACATATCAAAGGCCTTCGATAAGGCATGGCATAAGGGCCTACTTCACAAGATTTCCAGCTACGGTATTACTGCAAATGTGTTCTCAATCATTAAATCATTTCTCTCTGATAAGCTCATAAGAGTAGTGTTTGATGGGCAGAAATCAGAGGCCCTCAATGTTGGAGTCCCTCGGCGGTCTATCCTGGGCCCAACTGTCTTCCTGATCTACATCAATGATCTCCCAAAACACAGACGTAAATAATTCGTTGACATCTATGCTGATGACACGACCATCTATGGCAACACATCAAAGGCCGTAAATGACAAAGTTCTCTCTGATTCTCTCTCCTCTGATCTTGAGTGCGTGGTACAATGGGGACGAGGTGGCTGGTTACTTTTAATGCATCTAAAACCAAGCTCCTATCTTTACATCGTCAACGCTCTGATCTCCATCTGGCATCAATTGAAATAGGGGGGTCTCGCCTAAGGGAGGTCTCATGTTTTGATAAGCTTCTGTGCTTGACCTTTACTCCTGACCTGAAATGGAACACGTACACCAAGTCTGTGGCGAATGTCGCTGAAAAAATGGTAGGATCCTTCTACCACTCCAGAAGATATCTCACCCCTGATGCAATTCTCTATCTCTATAAAAGCCAAATACGTCTAAGGATGGAGTACTGCTACCACATCTGGCAGGAGCTGCTACAAAACAGCCTATCCTGCCTTCGTGCTTCATGGCTTATTGGGTGATGCCTTTTTCTCTTCCCTGCAACCTCTCTCCCACAGGAGAGACGTTGCGAGCCTGTCTTTGTTTTATATTTACTACTATTGCAAGTGCTCGTCTGAGCTCCAATCTCTGGTCTACGGTCGCCAATTTTTCACGATAAACACCCGTCTAGATAAAACCGCTGTCAAAAATTTTCCCCACTCTTTATCTGTTCCAAAATCCAAACGTAGATTCAATGAACAAAGCTTCTTTCTTAGAAGTGCACGCCTGTGGAACTCTGTTCCGGTATCCTGTTTCCCACCTGACTACAACCTTGATGTCTTCAAGCCTAACATAAATAAATACCTGATAAGCCGCCCTCTTTAGTAAGACACTTTATTAAATCTCCAATACTAATGTATTGGACACGAAATAACCCTTATCCCCGAGTGGCTACCGGGCCTTCATAAGTGGTGACTACCTTGTAAAAAAAAAGAAAACGAGACCTTGATATTTAGTCTGTTTATCACTTTCAGCTCTGTTTACGTCTCCCTCATTAGAAACACTCTGGAGTTAGTCATGATTGAATAGATATCCTCAGTAAGTCGCAGATGCATTTGTTTGGTTTTCCACATTAAGAATTTAAACTTTCAAGTTTCATGGGAATATTACTGTTATAATTGAGTTTTCTTGGCACTATAAATTTTATTTCTACTTTTAAGTATCAGTATTTATTACTAATTAGTATTACTATATATTACTCTCGATCTATCCCTCTCTCTCTCTCTCTCTCTCTCTCTCTCTCTCTCTCTCTCTCTCTCTCTCTACTTTTATTTTTTATTACCGTATCTTTCTGTTAAGTTACATCATTGTTTCAGCTACCCGAACAGAAAGTATCTCTTTGATATAAAAAAACAAAGATAGGGTAATAAAAAATAAAACGCATATTTGGCTCTACAACAGTATTGAGCACTTTCTTCAGTTTTTATTATTTACCACTTCTACTATATATATATATATATATATATATATATATATATATATATATACCTCTCTCTTTCTCTCTTTCTATCTATCTATCTATATATATATATATATATATATATATATATATTTAAATAAGGGAGTAGTCACCAACAATGTGTATTTTTTAACATTATTTTATTATTCCGTGTCTTGGTTTTTCATTGAGAATTATGTTTGGATCATTGTAATCATGTTTTTAAGTCATTGAAATCGTTTTACGCGCGTTTCAGACGTTCTGTGATGCGTCCTTGTCAGAAATTATTTTCAAATGTGTTGGAGATGTAAAAATGGCGATTTTCGTAGTTAATTTGAAGTTTTTCCAAGGGGTGGAGGCTTGTAAGTGTTTATTATTCATTGGCATGCTCAATTTTTATTGCTCTTTTATTCGGCTTGTTAGGGAGACCGTTGACCTGGCTGTAGTCGCTATCTCTTTCTCCTAATGTTTTTTTCTTTAGGGTGGGGTAGGGTGTGTGTGTGTGTGTGCATGCGTGTGTGTGTGGGGGGGTATGTGTGTGCGCGCGCGTGTGTGTGCGTGTGTGTGTGTTTTCTTTTATTGGTTTGGGAATGTGTATATTGTTTTATAGTATTTTGGGGTTATTTACTTCCTTAGGAAGGCGGCTGTGATCCGAGGTCGTTACTAGTGTGTATATGTGGGGAGGGGGGGACTACCTCTTCTGGAATAAGGGTAGGGGTGCTTTCATTCTATTTTGATATTTATTTTTTGGATTCTTGGATTTTAGTATTGTGATTTTTCGTTTTAGTCTTTTTGGGTATTCCTTATATTGTGTTTGTTTAGAAATAGGGGTGTATTTTAAACGGGGGATTTTTTAATGTTTCTATTTATTTGTCTCCCCATGTGGGTATGGCCAGACCGAGGATCGGTTCCTAGTGTGGGGAAGATTTTGTTCCCCAGAGGGGGGGGGCATTAAATATACATCTTTCTTTCGTTGGAATTTCTTAACCCATTTTATATATATATATATAATTATTTATATATATATATATACATATATACATATATATATATATATATATATATATATATATATATATATATATACTAGCATTTTAATCTGGTTTTTGGAGGTGTATGGTGAGCAAAAAATAAAGCGGTCAATTTTTTAAAATTTGACCCCTATTATGACCCCGTAAAATGTATTCTTTTTTGGGCTAAGATCAATTTAATACGTTAGATCCATGTCCAAGGTACCTATATCTAAAATTTCAAGTGTTTAAACCCAAAATTGTCGGAGGAGTTGGGTAGAGTTCTCAAAGGTTAAATCGTTGCAATTTGACCCAATAACAGCCAAATTTCTAGCCGAAACCCGATCACAAAGATTTTCCCAAATCTCAGTACCACGTATATCAAATTTCTAGTCTGTAGACTTAAAATTGACAGAGTTATTGCGTAGGGAAATGTACACACACAGATACACACAAAGACACACAACCAGTATCACTTTTATAGATATATAAATATATAAATATATTATTGTTACTGTTTATTTATTACTGTATTCGAGATACAGTTAAATACTAATCTATAATAATCTGTTTTTAGTTACAGATGGTTTATGCAGCCAGACTTACATATATATATATATATATATATATATATATATATATATATATATATATATATATATATATATCCTTAATTCATGCCAACGATTTTAACACCCGGTATATAACACCCACTCAAATTGCATTAGTTAAACATGTATGGCAGACTGAAAGGATTTAAAATTTTCCAAGCTTAATGTCAATTCAAATTCCATCTTCAATAATAATCTAAAAAATGAAAACGGCCCTTTTTTTATATCAAAGAGACACTAATCGTTTTATATCTTTTGTGTGATTATTAATTATTTGCACTCAAAATCCACACACGATTGATTATTTCAATACAAAAAAATAAACTAAATATTTCAAAATACATTCTCCAATAACGATAAGACGTTTTGCTGAAGAGTGAACCGAAAACAAATTAACAAAACATCTAAAATAATAATAATAATAATAATAATAATAATAATAATAATAATGATGATAATAATAATAATCTTTTTCGAAAAATCGATATTCCTCAAGCGAAATCTGCAGATTTATTAAGAAACCCTTAAGCCAAGGTTATCCGTTTGGTTTAACTTGCATAATAAAATCAATGCAGGCTAAAACAGATAAGGACCCTTCAGTTTAAGCTTTCATGAAGATAAAAGAAATGTCGGTCATATTAGAATTTAACATTCTAAAATCAATCGGAAGTTTACCTTCAATATGAAGTAAAAGAAAAAAAAACGATTTTCACGTCAATATATAAGGATTGGATAGAACTAACGTGCGTTGATGGAATCTACACATTTAACGACCCAATACCCATCAAGGTCTAAATGCAATTCGAGGATAAAGCTTAATGTGTTTATATCATAGGGATGATGCTACATACAGCTTGGCTTATGCTGACAGAATTGAAGACGACTGGTCAGCAATTTATGTGTCAACATATAACTAAAAAGGGATATGTTGTAGTCAGTTGGGAAGTAGCTTCGAATGATGGCGTTCACAATCGGGCAGTTTATATGACAGTCACTGTGTGCATTAGAATTGGGACGATTAATCGGAATCGGAATCGGGAATCGGAAAAATCGGAACTTTTGGGGGTATTGGAATCGGAAAAATGTGTATGTATTTTCCGATGCCTAAAACGATTCCTTTAATTGTCTCTTTTTTATTTTTTTATTTTTTAACAAAATCTTCTGCGGTTGGTAGTAATTATATAATACTAAATATTCATTTTAAACTACCAGTTAAAATAAAATCTACAACCACAAGTGCATTTTCACGTTTCAGAATGTATATCCCAACATATGTTTTTATGGTAATCGGGAAAAAATAACACTTTTACAGTAAATATTTAGAGATTTATAAAGAATCTGAATCGGAATCGGGAATTTAGTAAGGAATCGGTAATGCTATCGGAATCTAGAAAAAAATCTTGAAATCGTCCCATCACTAGTGTCCATGAAACTTTGATTTTGCTCCAATGATACAAAGAAAGATAAATTATGCACAGTTAAGTTAATTATTTGGTGGGACCGTCTTACAGGAGTTGAATCATTCGAGAATCTACAATAAAAATAAAGACAAAGTAGGGAAAGACATGTATAGTCTTTTCGTCCTATTAGGTCTGACAATATACGAACAATGTGATATACCTCCGAACTTGTGTGTTCATTTCCTTATGGGGTGTCCTTCTCATCTTCATAGCTGTTCTTCTTTTACCACGTTTCAGCTGACATCTTCTGGCTTTCTACAGGTGGTTAACCGCGACGGGATTAGGAATGTTGAGTATTGTAACTGCATCCCCAGTGATTACCGCATTCCATAGTTGTTGTTGTCTCATCACGTTTGGGCTACCTAATAATCTGGCCTGTTTTGAGTAGGATTGAAACCGCTGTCTTCAGAAAATGCTCAACTAGAACCATAGAGACTCAACGTCTTTATTCACTTCGCGACGAGCTCTGTAGAGGGCAATCTCCCTCTCAATACAGACCAATAAGTCTTCTCTGTGTTATGAGTAAGTTACTGGAATCAATATTAAATAGAAAAATAGTCAACCACCTCAGCAGAAAAAACCTTCTTAGTGACACACAATATGGTTTCCGCTCTGCAAGATCTACCGCAGATGTGCTGACGGTTATATCCCACAGGATTAGTGAATCTCTTGACAAAGGCTTCCTTTCTAGGGCAATTGCTCTTGACATATCAAAGGCCTTTGACAAAGTATGGCATAAGGGTCTACTTCACAAGATTTCCAGCTACGGTATAACTGGAAATGTTTTCTCAATCATTAAATCATTTCTCTCCGATAGGCTCATAAGAGTAGTGGTAGATGGACAAAAATCGGAGGCCTGCAATATAAATGCTGGAGTCCCTCAGGGGTCAATCCTCGGCCCAACACTCTTCCTGATCTACATCAATGACCTCCCTAAACACATACTTAAATCATTCGTTGACATCTATGCTGATGACACGACCATCTACGGCAACACATCAAAGGCTGTAAATGACGAAGTTCTCTCGGATTCTCTCTCCTCTGATCTCGAGCGCGTGGTTCAGTGGGGGAAGATGTGGCTAGTTACCTTTAATGCATCTAAAACCAAACTCCTATCCTTACATCATCAACGCTCTGATCCCCAGCTGGCATCAATTGTGATGGATGGCTCTCGTCTGGGTGAGGCCCCGTGTTTTGACAAGCTTTTGGGTTTGACCTTTACTCCTGATCTGAAATGGAACACGTACATCAAGTCTGTTGCCAAGGTCGCAGGAAAGATGGTGGGATCCTTCTACCGCTCCAGAAGATATCTCACTACTGATGCAATTCTCTATCTATATAAAAGCCAAGTACGTCCAAGGATGGAATACTGTTGCCATATCTGGGCAGGAGCTGCCAAAAACAGCCTATCATGCCTTGACAGAGTACAAAATAGACTTCGTAGTTTAGTGGGGGATGCCCTTTTCTCTACCCTGCAACCCCTCTCCCACAGAAGAGACGTTGCGAGCCTATCCTTGTTTTATCGTTATTTTCATGGCAGGTGCTCGTCTGAACTCCAATCCCTGGTCCCCCCTCGCCAAACTTTCACGAAAAACACCCGTCTAGCTGAATCCACTGTGAAAAATTTCCCCCACTCTATATCTGTGCCTAAATCAAAACGCGGATTTCATGAGCAAAGCTTCTTTCTTAGAACTGCACGCCTGTGGAACTCTGTTCCGTCTGCCTGCTTCCCTCCGGACTACAACTTGGATGTCTTCAAGTCTAATGTTAACAAATTCCTAATGAACCGCCCCCTTAATTAAACACTTCATAAAATCCCCTCACTAACGTGATGTACTTGCAATAACCCTTATCCCTGAGTGGCTTCCGGGCCTTGATAAGTGGTGATCACTGTGTAAAAAAAAAAAAAAAAAAAAAAAAAAAATTGAGGTTGGATTTTATCTTCTATAAATATAAAAGCGAAAATGTATGTATGTATGTGTGTTTGCTTATTCTCTGCGTCTACAAAAGGCTTCTTTCAGAGAAGCGGTCGGTCGGTTCACAACGTTGTAAAACTTTTTATATCACATATAAATCGTAATATCTCACAGTTAACAACGAAGCTCGCCTGCCTATTTAATTTGCTCGATTGCGGGAAGATAAATATTCAATATTTGTCGTTCTCCGCATGTGGGTTAGTCTTTTTTCCTATAACATCTTGGGGGAAAAAAAAGCGTTCAGCAGTAAATGAAATCCCGCAGTCAAACTTGACCTCATTAACTCATTAAAACGAGCACCTGCTAAATCCAAGTAATTTAATAAATTCAAATGTGTTTCCGTAAGCATGGGGCAATGGTTAACGTCGCACTTTTTTTTTCACAACTTTGCCTCAACGGTTCGGGTTCGATCCTCATACTTTCTCTTTTTGTTAACCACCCCACACACCTCCAAACACCCGGGTAACGCCGGGTACACCTCGCTAGTGGTTTTATAAATCCAATTTTGTGTTTTTATAAGGTCGTTCTATTTTCGGGTTCGACTCGAATTGTATTATATATTATTTATTTATTTTTTTGGAATCCTTTTGATGTGAGGCTGCATAATTTGTGTATTCATTGCAAGCTGTTATCCTCCTCTCAATCATTGTTATTGTTTCCCAATGTTTCGGCCAACTCATCCTCTGGGCTTCTTAAGGTCGTAAACCGAGACTGTATAGAGATGATGAGTCCCCAGTAATACTATCTTTCATCCTTGTGTTTGTCTCATTACGTTTTGGTGAAACAATCGAAACGTAGTGATACAAAACTGATGGGGATAACAGTCCGCAAGGAAATGAATACAAAAATTATGAAAACTAATTTTAAAAGGATTAAAAGAAAACAATAATAAATAAAATAATATGTAATATCAAAGTTTTATTTATTTACTAGCAGGCCGTGCAGCGTTGCCCAGTCTTAGAATACGTTTCAATATCATATTTTCTTTCATGCTGGTATACTATTTATGAACAAATAAAAAAATGAATAAATAAATGAATAAATAAAAAATAAATAAATAAAAAAATGAATAAATAAAAAATGAATAAATACAAAATTAATGAATATAAACATGAATAAATGAATAATGAATAAATAAAAAATGAATAAGTAAAAAAATGAATAAAAAATGAATAAATAAAAAATTGATGAATATAAAAATGAATAAATAAAAAATGAATAAATGAAAAATAAATAAATAAAAAAATGAATTAATAAAAAATGAATAAATGAAAAATGAATAAATGAAAAATGAATAAATAAAAAATGAATAAATGAAAAATGAATAAATGAAAAATGAATAAATAAAAAATGAATAAATGAAAAATAAATAAATGAAAAATGAATAAATAAAAAATGAATAAATGAAAAATGAATAAATAAAAAATGAATAAATAAAAAATGAATAAATAAAAAATGAATAAATGAAAAATGAATAAATGAAAAATGAATAAATAAAAAATGAATAAATAAAAAATAAATAAATAAAAAATGAATAAATGAAAAATAAATAAATAAAAAAATGAATAAATAAAAAATGAATAAATGAAAAATGAATAAATAAAAAATGAATAAATAAAAAATGAATAAATAAAAAATGAATAAATGAAAAATGAATAAATGAAAAATGAATAAATAAAAAATGAATAAATGAAAAATAAATAAATAAAAAAATGAATAAATAAAAAATGAATAAATGAAAAATGAATAAATTAAAAATGAATAAATAAAAAATGAATAAATAAAAAATGAATATATGAAAAATGAATAAATAAAAAATGAATAAATGAAAAATGAATAAATAAAAAAATGAATAGATGAAAAATGAATAAATGAAAAATGAATAAATACAAAACGAATAAATGAAAAATGAATAAATGAAAAATGAATAAATAAAAAATAAATAAATAAAAAATGAATAAATGAAAAATGAATAAATGAAAAATGAATAAATAAAACAATGAATAAATGAAAAATAAATAAATGAAAAATGAATAAATAAAAAATGAATAAATAAAAAAATGAATAAATAAAAAATGAATAAATGAAAAATGAATAAATGACAAATTAATAAATAAAAAAATGAATAAATAAAAAATGAATAAATAAAAAATGAATAAATGAAAAATAAATAAATAAAAAATGAATAAATAAAAAAATGAATAAATAAAAAAATGAATAAATAAAAAATGAATAAATGAAAAATGAATAAATAAAAAATAAATAAATGAAAAATGAATAAATAAAAAATGAATAAATAAAAAATGAATGAATAAAAAATGAATAAATGAAAAATGAATAAATAAAAAAATGAATAAATGAAAAACGAATAAATAAAAAATGAATAAATAAAAAATGAATAAATAAAAAATGAATAAATGAAAAATGAATAAATAAAAAATTAATGAATATAAAAATGAATAAATAAAAAATGAATAAATGAAAAATGAATAAATGAAAAATGAATAAATAAAAAATGAATAAATAAAAAATGAATAAATAAAAAATGAATAAATGAAAAATGAATAAATAAAAAATTAATGAATATAAAAATGAATAAATAAAAAATGAATAAATGAAAAATGAATAAATAAAAAATGAATAAATAAAAAATGAATTAATAAAAAATGAATAAATAAAAAATGAATAAGTAAAAAATGAATAAAAAATGAATAAATAAAAAATTAATGAATATAAAAATGAATAAATAAAAAATAAATAAATAAAAAATGAATAAATAAAAAATGAATAAATAAAAAGATGAATAAAAAAATGAATAAAAAATGAATAAATAAATAATTTACAAGAACTAATGTTGATAAAAAATATTTCTATAGGGTTTGGAATTTGAGAAAATGCGATGCCAGTTTGAACACACACACACGCACACACAATACACACATGCATATATATATATATATATATATATATGTATATATATATATATATATATATATATATATATATATATGTGTATATATATATATATGTAGAAATCTATTTCCGATAATATATATCAATCATTATTTAAGAAGCTCAATATAATTACAGAGCAATATAATGAAAAAAGGAAAAAGGCTAATTCCAAAGATCATGGTGTTGACCATCTTATAATTGATTCCTTTAATTCAGTTGACATTTACAATTCTTGGCAGTATCTGTTTCATAGCGCAAAATCACAAACTTAAATATTATATCAATCAGTTATCAATTATTATATTGCACTTTATTTCCTTTTGACGGATTGATTTCTGCTATTTCTTCCGATAAGTTGAGCATAATAGAGTCACTGCTTGATTAATTTTGCGTACGAAACAGATATTGTCAAGAATTGTAAAGGTTAACTGAATTAAAGGAATAAATTATAAGATGGTTAACATCATGAGCTTTGGAATATAGCTTTTTTTCTTTTATATCAGTATCATTTGTGACTTGTGCAAAACATATAAATAGATATTTTTAATCTAGTATAATAGTTAAGTAACTATTGCATATATTTAAATATAACAAAAGACGCATCAGCGCTTTAAACCACAATCAGAACCGACGTATATATTTACGTTAATAGTTAGTTAATACTATTATATACATGTATGTTTAGGTGATATGTATTGTTACATTTATTTAATAAATATTAGAACAAAAACTCTGTAACATTAATTATTGAACACCTTGTATCTGTCTATTTGTTTTATAGGCGAACACATAACAGAAACCCATATTTGTAGATTCGATCTATCCCACATTATTTTTTTTCAAATTTATGTACGACTGGACAGGACAAATCTTAGTTCTCATTTGGCTGATGTAACCGTTGTCTTCTTAGTGCCAAAAGGACGTGTGGCGTAGTCGATGAAGTATTTGACAATATCCAGTTGTAAAGAAACACTCGTCTAGCTGAAAACACTATCAATAATTTCCCCCCCAATGTTTATCTCTGCCTAAACATAAACGTAGATTCCATGAACAAAGCTTCTTTCTTAGAACTGCACGCCTGTGAAATTGTCTTCCGTTTTCCTGCTTTCCGGCTGACTGCAATATGGTGGTCTTCACGTCTAACAAATAAGTTCATGATGAGCCGTTCCATATAAGTTAACAAATTTACCGAATTTTCATTACTAATGATTACTATACTGTCCAACTTCTACTGTACACTGTTTAACCCTTATCGTCGAGTGACCTCTTGGCCTTGATAATGTGGTGATGTCTGTGTAAAAAAATGTTACACTTTTCAAGAGGTTTAAGGTCTAGTATTCAGTGCCGAGTACACGAAAATACAAGTGGATTTCTCATTTTGAATGTGACATTTATAAACGATATGGTATCGACCAGTCTATTTCAATACTAAGTCCAGACTAATACAATTTTGAGAGAGGTCGTATAAAATACAATATAAAATGAGACAGACCAACAAAAGGAAACCCTTGGAGTTTTCTGAGCAAAGAGATTGAGAAACAAAATTAAAGAGTGCAAACATTTTATATAAAACTGAAGTCTGGGAAAACTATTAAAACGATATCTTTAACATATAAACGTGACTGGAAAAAAATGTTATTTCAAACTTATGTGTTATATACCAACAAAAACTATATTTTAAATATACGTACACGATCAAGACAATCGTAGTTCATATATAGAGTGCTAACTTCACGAATATTTAGTCGATGTATCCTCCGGCTTTTTAGTGCCTCAAGGACATTTGACGCAGTGGATAAAGTATTTGGTAAAGTCTAGTCATAAGTTGCACACTTAGCCTGTATATTAAATTTCGAGTCTGTAGACTGAAAATTGACAGTTCTTGCGTAGGGAAATTACACACACACACACATGTTCACTTGTATATATGTAATAGATAGGTAGACATTAGGGGAATTTTCATGAATTCTTATCTAGCCTAATCTTCAGTGCAGGAAACGCTCAAAACGCAATTGCGAATTACTTAGGAATTCTACTCAATCATAGCTGCCACAAAGCGTGGATGGAATCGGCAAGTATTGAATAAAATGCACCGTTATAAATTCTGTGCAGATTTTTTAAGTTTAACAAGATACATTCGAAGAAAGCCGAAGGTTACATCGATCGTAACGTAGTGAAAAGAACATTCAACATAAGACTAGTAATCCACAGAATCCATAATCAATCCTCATCTAAAAATTCAGAAACACAGATTTCAGTTGTACATTCATTCCATTACACACCCAGTAGGTATGACTGTGGAAAATATAGTTGTTCGTCAATATATTTGGAGTCTACGATAATTTCTGGGCTCATAATCATTTCATTTATTTTCGTATGTTATAATCGTTTTATTGGTCCCCCGAAAAAAGGGGGTTAGAACGGTAAATTCACCCTTGTCCGTTCGTTCGTTCGTCTTTTCTCAATTGCTACGCCTTAGATTTTTTTGGAAATTTTGCACAAACATTAAACATGATATGAGTAAAAAAAAGTAACAGAACGGGTTTTCCGGAAAAAAAAAACTCAGGTCGCTCTCCTCCCACTTCAGGATGGCTTTCGGGTAAAAATGGCTAAAATTGAGACTTTAGTGGTTATTAAAAAAGAGTCATGCTTTGGATTTTTATAATACTTTCTGAAAAAGTTGTGACTAACTGATTTCAATATAATTTTCTTGTCTATATTTCGGGATAACTTTTGGGTGTGCCCCAAGGGCTCTTGTATGGCTCTTAAAACACTCGATTGTTTTGTTTTATTTTACTATTTTACCATATGTGTCAAACATTTTCTTTATGCCTATTTAGCAGTTTTGCATGGTGCTGAACTCAAATCTAAATATATTGGGAACTTTTGGGACTTAATGGGTGGAGTGAATGATAGACTTCGTCGTTTCTTTTTTTTATGGTGCAGAAGTCAAATTTACATATGTTAAGGCCTAAAACTGCACCGTTTGTTCATTTTCAATTTAACGTTCCCTGAAGACTTTTGGTGCTAGATGGTGGGGGGGGATAATGCTGAACTTTTTTATTTTTGTCATTTTTTATACCTCGTTCACTGTGCACTCATGGGGGCCATGCATGCTTGCATGCTTATCTTGTTTATTTTATTAATTATTTTTTAGTATCAAATCACAGTAATATCCCACTGGGAATCCATGCCGTCTTTTATCATAACTTGCATTGTTTCTAAACTTTCTCTTACTTATGAAATATACTGATATATATATATATATATATATATATATATATATATATATATATATATATATATATACTAGCATGGGTACCAAGCGTTGCCTGGCTTGACATAAAGTTCTGTTTGAAACACACCTGTATACTAATCATTTTCATCATGGATAGTCCCACAACAAAAATAAAAGTACGGACGAAAACATGTAAATGTAATCGCCAAAAAAAAAAGAAGTAGGTGATACACTTTCCCACCAGATATTTCAGCAGAAGGCCTACAAAGAGAAGAAACTGTTCTCCGGATATTGAGCATTGGAAAGATTCCCCCTGCAAAGAAAAGAAAATTAAAAATAAATCATTACAACTTCTGTTTCAATAAAAATAGCAGCGAATGCCCGTGCGATCGCAAAAACAAAAGGAAAAAAAAGATCTACCAAAAATTAATTAAAAAAAAAAATAAAATGACATTTTGCGTCATTTTATATTTTTAATGTAATCCTCCCCCCCCCCAAAAAAAATTTGAATTTCTCACATAATGGGGTTAGTTCTGTTTATAAAATTTTTAAGTGAAAGTACATAATGGTTTCATAAAAATTAATTAAATTTATCGTTATTATATGTTTCAAATGTAATTCCTGTCCCCCCACCACCTGAAAAAACAAAAAGTTTTTGTATTTGTCATGTTTTGCCCCCCTCCTCGATCGCCAAACTTGAAAAAATGCTAGAGACGACATGTCTGGTTTAACGCTTTGTGGCCAAAGAGTGGGTGCTCATTTTATGATAAATTTATATAGAAAACTTATCCCCATGCCAAAATGTTAATTTTTTTTCTAAATTTCTTATTTCATATTATTTATAAAGACTGCTTAAACGTATTAGGCCACAAAAAACCAGGTCTTAATTTTTTTGGTCGATTTCATGTGTCTTTCCAACTCCCCCAAAAACTTTAAAATAACGACTTTTAATGGTTTCCTATGGTGCTGAAAACGAATATTATGTTTAAATTTTGGGCAGATAAGTAGTTTTCATGATATGAAGAAATTACTGTTTCAAAAAGTGGGGGATCACTTTCCTATATAATTTTAACGTAAAATTAGCACCCACTTTCTGGTCACCTAGTAATTTCTTCATGTCATATAACAAATTTAACTGTGATATTATTTTTCAGTACTCACGAAAATTGGCGCTCTTTCTTTTCTACTAAGAGATGTGTTCATTTTTTCATCTCATAATTTAGGACGCTTATTATGCTGTTAGTAAGTTTACAAAAGCATACTTTTGTTTTTCGTTCTTTTTTTCATTATAGAACTTGTATAGTTGTTAACAGGTGCCTCTGCAGTTTAACATTTCACAAAAAATCTGTTTACATTAGGAGCCAGTTAAGTAAAATACATGAGCACCTGGTAAAAACTATACAAATTCTATAATTGAATATCCACCTCAAAAAAAAAAAATATATATATATTTGTAAACCGTTCGTGTAAGCTTACTGACAGCATTATTTACGTCCTAAATTATGAAAACATAAACGAATCTCTTAGTAAGACAACAGCGCCGGTTTTTGGTGGTGCTGAAAACGAATATGACAGTTAAAGTTGTTTAATGATATGAAGAAATTATTAGGTGATTAGAAAGCCGGCGCCAATTTTACGTTAAATTTATATAGGTAAGTGATCCCTAACTCTTTGAAAAAATAATTTTTCATATCATGTTAACTACTTATCTGCCCCAAATTTAAATGTGATATTCGTTTTTAGCACCATCGAATGTCATTAAAGTTGTAATTTTAAGTTTTGAGGGGAGTTGGAAAAGAAACTTGGCATTGGCCATTTTGTTCTAGGGATACAACGACGCTGGGTCAGTTCGTAAAAGTTGAGCATTTTTAATTTAAGATATTAAAAAAATTATAAAGAAAATCTGTTTCGCAGGCAATTAAATACACTTTCTATGGTATAATTATTATAATAAATCCTGGGCGACACCGATTAAATTTTATAAACAAAAAGAGTAGAGGATGATGGAGTTTTTTCACATGTGTCTCTGACTAACTCTGCTCTCGTGAGGATGCAAGTAAAAGAGGACATTAGTTTTAATTATTTTCTCTAACAAATAAAAAAGGTTGCTTAAAAATTTAGAATAAGCGAAAAAAAATTCCTCCGAATTAAAAATAAAAATAATAATTCAACTTAGAATAATATTTCGAAATGAAAACAAATATTTAATAACGTGCTCTATTTTAATTAAACTATCATTTATTTCCCTTTTGGTTTTCTGGTTTTTGGTTTTAAAATAAAACGGCTTCAGATTTCAGATAAAATCAGTTAAATTAAATATAACTTTAACTTTAAATAAACTAAATAATTAATTCTTTTAATTAGTGCAATTGAAGCAAAGCTATTATGTCAAATAAGTAATGCCATCGAGGTAAGTATTTAAATAGATTTACTTTAATGTGATATGTTAATGACCGTAACTCAATAATGTAAATGTGGTTTGAAGAATGCTATATATTGAAAGTCCGTATACAATATAATGTCTCTTTTGACAGAAGTATCCTTACATGGACATGATTATTTCTTGACCAGGAGAGGTGTACACACATTTGGCCTTTATATTTCTTTAGTCATTGGGAGTTGTATACACAGACACACACGCACACTACAACTTTATATATATATATATATATATATATATATATATATATATATATATATATATATCGGTCGAAATAAATTGAAATTAATCGGATCATAATCGGACGAATGAATATGATGTAGGAAAAATGACCAGTTTAACCTAAACAGCCTGAGTTAAACTGCAACTAACATATAGCCATTTACTCTTTATACGCATGCGTGAAAACCCACAGAATTGAACAGACATCACGATAAACAAATCGGGTTGCCAAATAATACATAATTCATATCGTTTTTAGATTGGAGATCTTTTAAAAGAACGCAGTTTATATGAAAATATTATTACCTACTGACCTGTGGGCCATGAAGAGATTCCAGACATTACGAAAAATAATTCGTTAGCGGATGTGCTAGATATAACAAAAAATATTCACAACTAGCAGGGAGGCTTGACGTTACCTGGGATTGAATGAGAATCAAGGAATGATCTACACTTTTTTTATTAATTCAATTTTCATCCCAAACAAGGCACAGTTCCATTTTGAAGTAGGGGACTACTATCGGGGACATAAGCTGCAGGGGTATTATGAAGGAAAATAGGTAGCAAGATGTTTGTTTACATTACACTTGAACTTCTGCATGTCAGTACAGTTAAGAAAGCAGAATCTCGGAAGGGTGTTCCAAAGTCTTGCAGTTATGGGGAAGAACTATTGGAGTAGAAAGCTTTCTTACACCTAGGGATCTCTACTGTGAAGGGGTGGGACTTGGCTGCTTATCGGGTTTGTCGGGGGTATTCACGTCGAGAGGTACAAATGCTTGTAGTTTGTCAGCGTATTCGCCATTAAAGTACTTTCATGTAGAACAGGCAAAAGGGATGCAATATTTCGTCGATGGGACAGAGGCTGAAGCTTAGATGACAGTTCAGGACCTATCAGGTTGGTGACTCTCTTTTGAACCCTGTCAAGAAGTGAGAGACAATAGCAGATGCACCAGCCCAAATGTGATAACAGTAACCCATACAAAGACGAACGGTGGCCTTATAGAGGTAGATGATACTTTCAGGCGTAAGTAATTTTCTAGCACAGTAGGGAGAGCCCACCTTCTTCGCAGCAGGCTTGGCAATGCTCTCAAAGTATCTATTCCAGTTCATGTTGCCTGTAAACGTTAGGCCGAGGAGTTAAAAAGAAAGTACTTTCGGGTAATGTGCTCTTGGCCATTGCTATAGGCGGTAGTGAAGGTTGCTTGTAATTATTACCGGAAACAAGCTTAGTCTTGGGGGCATCGAATGTGACCATCCATTTTTGTCCCCATTCCACTACATATTGGAGGGCATCCTCTAGTGTTTCTGGCATTTCTTTAGATATGTGTTCATGTGTGTTCCCCTTTTCCCTTTCCCCTTTTCCCCTTCTAATGCTTATGTAATTGAAAGCGGTTAAATCGGTCATGTGTTAATCAAATTGATTGATTGCCTGCTCTAGTTGCAAACTCACTGTGTCGCACCAGGTAGGAGCTCACACGCTTCCTCAGTGTGAAATAATTGATAATAAATACATTGTAGCCTACTTTATACTATCAAGAATGTGATTTTGATTTTATGAAATTCTTTTTGCATAATGGTTTATGCTAAAGTTTAAATAAAAATGCAAGTATAATTTTTCAACCGAGCTTAAAATAGAAACATTATTTCGAACGCGCACATGTCATATAAAATAACTTACTGTTGATTTTGTACGCCGTCTCCTTTTGCTTCTGTGGTGATAAAACTTCTTAATTGCACTCATGATGGTAGGTCAAAATACAGCTGTTCCGTCTTTAGTCATATTATTTCGATTATTGATGTTCGATACTTATCGGAAACATTCCGATACTAAAACACTTCTATATATATGTGGAATATTTGTGTGATTATGTTAATCCGTCGAGTTGTTTGGGAGTCCATAAGGAACAAATTCTATCACACACATAAGGCACACACACAGACAAATTATGTTTTATATATAAGTAAAGATTGCATTCTGTTTAAAAATAGCGAATCTTTATTCTAAGTCAACTTATGTCAATGGAGATAAATCAGTTTGTCATATTGAATTTGTTGCATAGCTTTCCCAGATTAAAATATACAATAAACTATTTTATTACGTGAATTTCATTTGAGACTTGTTATTGTTCCTACTGGACCAGATTCGTTATTTTGGATGTTATACTCATTTCTATGTTGCATATGTAAGTAGCAATAGTTTCACTTGAAATGCGTTGGCGTAAAAATATACAATCCACACCAACACTCTTCATTCTATACAGTTGTGGAACGATAAAAGTGTCGCCCTCAATAAAACAACACTATAGTTTGATTTTAAAACATTGGGAACATAAATCGAGGAAACTTGATTATGTAGTAGAGCTGGCATCTATTCAAGTAAACGCTACTTCAGTCTTGACAGACTATGGATACCCACCGTGAAATTTTGTAGTAAGAGAATTGTTGTGTAGCGGTTTTAATCCTACCCAAAACCGGCCAGAGGCTTACTTGGCCAATACGTATTGAGACGACAACAACTATGACTGGCAGTAATCACTGAAATGCCGGTAGGAGATTCGGAGTTCCTATCTCATCGTGGTTACCACCTGACGAATGCTAGAGGAATACTTAGCCGAAACGTCGTCAAAAAACATCTAAGATAAAGATTAGGATAACAGTCCGCATTAAATAAAATTAATAAATAATAGTAATCTCAATAAGGAATTCCAATTAAATAATATATATACCATTCGGTATGAACTCGACGATGGAAAATCAGACATAAAAATAAACGTAGATTTATAAGACCAACAAATCCTACCTTTATCGCCTTTCGGAACCCGTGGCGCAGTTGATAGAGACGTTAAATCTCTACGTTTCTAGGTGAGAACTATTTGAGGATAGCAGTTGCAATTCTCAATGCCGGTCAGAGGCTTACTTGGCCAAGACGTGGTGAGACGACAACAACTATGCGTGGCGGGTAGGAGATTTGGAGTTCATATCCCGTCGCAGTTACCACTTGACAAAGATCAGAGGAATAGTTGGCCGAAACATCGTGAAACAACACCTAAGAGAAAGATGAGGATAGTAGTCCGAATTAAATAAAATTGATATATACAGGGTGACCCCAAAAAAGACAAAAGCTAAATGGAGGCCATCTAGAACATATGCTGTAGAACGGAGAAAAAAGGCCAAAGACCCTAGTGTTTTGATGTGATGTTTTGAATATAATAAACTAGTAATGACCAAAGTTTCATTTCATTCAGACAAAACAGTAAGAAACGGGGCCTAATTAGATTTGGGGCCCGTTTTTTATAGTCATCTTATATATATATATATATATATATATATATATATATATATATATATATATATATATATACATATATATATATATATATATTAGGCACCGCCAAAACTGGGGGGGGGGCAGGTCAGTACTTTTTGACGGACCGTCTTTTTAAAAATCTACCAAAAATCAGGTAATTATCCGATCAATACGAAATTTTCAGCGATTATTAGGAGAAGAATGAACTTTATAACAGTGTACTTATTTTTCATAAACGATATTTATATATATATATTTTTTTGCTTACAACCCCCCCTTGTTTTGAAGTGGGAACAAATATGCTTAAAATAATCATCTGAAACTGAAATCAACATATTGCGTTGTTGTAAGGGACAGAATTATAGATTAAAAAAAAAAAAAATTGTTTGCATACCTTATTTTGACGTCTGAATATCAGAACTTCGATTGTGTTTAATTATCCCGCTTTTGAGTTTTGAAGTGTGAAATTCGGTGAATATGTTAAGTAAAATAATTAATTTAAGTTAAGCAAAACAAAAAAAAAAAAAATTTAATATTTATACGAAAAAAGCTATTTTAAAATTTTTGATAAATAAATTAACAATTTTTTTTTAGCGAGCCGAATAATGCATGACCATTATTAAACAGGGCATGCTTTGAATAATCGATACCAAAAAAAAAAATTCGATAAATATTGTGCCCTTTGTGTTAAAAATAGCATCATTTTTTTTCGATCCCGTTTGAAAACGTTTGCCGCCTTTCGACTACGGTGGACCAAACGCGCTGAAATATTTTTTTTATTCTGCTTTAAATTGCCCCCCCCCCCATTTTGGGGAGCCTGGCCCCCACACACATACACATTAAAAACCAAACTCATGCAAATGGTCACCCATCTGGTACTGGCCAGCCTCAGCTTAATAATACATTGAAATTTTCGTCACTGAAAAATAAGTTTTTTTGGCCTGTTTGGTCTTCCATAGTTTTCTTATCATCAAAAGAAAACGTAAACAGAGTCGATCTGAACTCTACGTCGACGCGAAATATTTGGTTACCTATATGAATAAGTGGAATTATTTGAAATTCAGGTACTTATATTATAATATTTTTGCATATTCTCTTAGAAAATAATCCTAAATCTTAGTTAGACAATAAATAAATAAATTAATTATTTCAAAAACCCTTTTTTTTTTTTAATATTTAAGTACGTTTTTTGTGCAAGACAAAAAATGTCAATTGTTAACTTTTTGGGAAAATTTAACATTTAAAATTGAATTAAAAATAGTAGAAAAAGTTTTACATTATTCTGTTTTCTATATGATAAAATTCAGGGTTTTATCCTTCTGGAAAAAAAAAAGTTACTCAGAAATAATGGATTTTAATAAATGTAATTTAGTTTTAAAAAACAACAACAACTTGATTTTGCGGCCATTTTTTGCGGTGCCTAATATATATATATATATATATATATATATATATATATATATATATATATATATATATATATATATATATATATATATATATATATATTGAAGGTGACGGGGATAGGTGAAGGGTATCACTGGAAGTCCTTAGCCGAATATCTTCACTGTAGCGGCCAATGGGTGATGGCCGTTCTGTGCAAATATGTGTGCAATTGCGCAGCTCGTGTCCTCCATTAGTGGCAAAGCAGCCCTATTTAGGGATAGCACTGCTTTCCCCATGTATGGGGAAGGGGCGATAAAAGGAGCCCTAGACATTGCTTGTACACATTCACCTTGACAGTGAACTGCAGCTGTCTGGGTATCCAGTATGCAGTCGAAATAATTATAAATTAAATAAGAAATTTAATATTGGTTCGTGGAATATTCGCACCCTCCAGGACAATCCTAATGCACCAGAACGTAAAACAGCGTTGATATCTCGTGAACTTAAGAAATATAAGATCGATATTGCGGCACTCAGTGAAACACGCCTTGCTGGTGTCTCTCAATTTAAGGAGGAAAAGGGTGGCTATGTCTTTTTCTCCAAGGGTAGAGGGCCTGATGAGTCTCGCCTCTCTGGTGTGGGATTTGCCGTAAAATCAGAACTAGCCAAATCACTGAAATCTCTTCCCAAAGGTCTATCGGACCGCATTATGACTTTGACCCTTGAGTTGGAACTTGAAACTCGGGTTACACTTGTAAGCTGCTATGCACCAACAATGAGCAGACCGGATGAGGAGAGAGATGAATTTTACCAACAACTACGAGAAGTAATCGGTGGTATTCGTCATAAGGACAAACTCATTTTGATGGGCGACTTTAATGCTCGAGTCGGTTCTGACTTCCAATCATGGAAAGGGGTTCTGGGGCATATGGCGTTGGTAGAATGAATGAAAATGGTCTTCATTTACTCTGCCTCTGCAGAGAATTCAATATGACCATCACTAATACAGTTTTTCAACAGAAAAATTGTCGCAAAACCACATGGATGCATCCTCGTTCAAACAGCTGGCATATGATTGACTATGTCATCACTAAGAAACGTGATTTTCGTGACTTCAAAATAACGCGCTCCTTCCATACAAGCTGTTACCTATCAGATCATGCCCTGCTACGTAGCAAGGTGTCTCTGAGTCTTTGGCGCAGACAGGTAAAGAAGTCATCTATTCCAAAACGTATTAATGTATTGTCGCTTAAGAATACTGAAACTCGAACAATACTTTCTGACAAGTTGGATGAAAATTTAGATGGTGTAGAAATAACTGACAACATAGAAGCGTCCTGGGAAGCGCTACGAAATATCACCCATTCCACTGCCCTGGAAGTACTGGGCTTACCCATACGGAAGCACCAGGATTGGTTTGATGATCAGGATATAGAAGCCCAGGATCAAATTCAGAAAATGCATCAAGCTCACAAAGCATGGATTGACGACCAAAACTCTACTGAAAAAAGATTGGCATACAAAACCTGCAAAGGGAAAGTGCAGAGGTCACTACGACAGATGAAAGAAAAATGGTGGACCGCACACGCAGAAGCTGTTCAGTCAGCATTCAACAGAAAGGACACAAAAGCCTTTTATGAAGGTATAAGGAAGGTTTTCGGTCCTCAAGAATCAGGAGTTTCGCCAATTCTAGCAGAAGACGGGTCATTACTGACAGACAAGGACGGTATCTTGAGACGCTGGAAGGAACATTTTGAAACAGTGTTAAATTCTTCTTCGGTAACAGACGATGAGATTATAAACTCAATTGAGCAGGTTCCCGATAGATCAGAACTATCCGTGTTACCAACTCTCCCAGAAGTCCTTGCAGCAGTTGAACAGATACCATTGGGTAAAGCACCAGGAAATGACGGTATACCACCGGACGTCTACAGATATGGTGGCCATAAACTGGCCAGAAAGCTAAATGCACTTTTCGTTTCCATTTGGACATCTGGAAAAGTCCCACAGGACTTTAAAGATGCATCAATTTACCATCTTTATAAAAATAAAGGCTTGAGGAATTCCTGTGACAATCATCGTGGCATATCTCTGCTCTCAATTGCTGGAAAAATTATGGCCAGACTAATAATCAACAGATTAATCAGACATCTTGTAGATGAGATATATCCAGAATCGCAGTGTGGTTTCCGCTCTCTTCGGGGTACAATAGATATGATCTTTTCTCTGCGACAGGTCTCTGAGAAAGTTCGAGAAAAGAACCAAGAGCTATACATAGTGTTCATTGATCTTACTAAAGCCTTTGACACTGTCAACCGAACTGCCCTATGGAAAATCCTTAAGAAAATTGGTATACCTGACAATATGCTCAAAGTTATAACATCCTTCCATGATGGCATGAAGGCTTCAGTGATGTCCAATGGGGACTCTTCTGAGCCTTTCAATGTGACCAATGGAACAACACAAGGTTGTGTAATGGCTCCAGTACTATTTGCCCTTTACTTCTCTGTTATGCTGAAATATGCATTTGCAGATGTTGACACTGGCGTTCATTTCCAATTCCGTACAGATGGTGGGATTTTTAATCAACAACGCTTCAAAGCGAAAACACTTCTCCGAAGAACCATTATAAGAGATTTGCTGTTTGCAGATGATGCTGCCCTTGTCGCGACTTCTCGGGAGGAGGCTCAACATCTTGTAAATCGGTTTTCTACTGCATGTAAAGCCTTTGGCTTGACAATCAGTATAAAGAAAACGGAAGTTATCTACCAGCCACCACCTACACCAAAACAAGTACAAGGTGTTAAACAGAAACAAACCATGCACAATTTTCCTCAGATGTCGATTCAGGTAGATGGGAAAAACCTGAAGTATGTTAACAAGTTTACATACTTGGGAAGTGTGGTTGATTCAAGTGCATCTCTTGACCATGAAGTTATCAACCGTATCTCCCGAGCAAGCAGCGCCTTTGGCAAGCTGCACACAAGATTATGGAATGTTCGAGGTTTAAGCCTGAAGACAAAAATTCATGTATATAAGGCTGTGGTACTGTCCACACTTTTGTATGCCTCGGAGAGGTGGACCCCGTACCGAAAACAAATTTCGCAACTTGACGTCTTCCATAAGAGATGTCTACGTGCCATTTGCGGTTTTACTTTGAAAGACAGAATATCAAATGCGAAATTATTCACACTTTGTAAAATCAGCAACATCGAAAGCTTCTTAATCCAGTCGCAGCTTCGATGGGCGGGTCATGTGATGCGAATGGATGATGATAGGATACCGAAGCAACTCCTGTATGGCCAATCAGACAGAGGCCGTCGAAACGTGGGACGACCATGGTTGCGTTACAAAGACACAATATAGTCTAATTTGCAGGTTCTAAATATTGAATATAACAACATTGAGCTAACTGCAAAAGACAGAAGGAAGTGATAGAAATGTGTGACAGAAAAATCAAGGAGTTCTCGGCGTTTTGCATCGAAAAACTAAAAGAAGCGAGAGTCAAGTCAAAAAATAATACTGAGCAGTGTGGGGCTAAATTCTCGCATTTATATGTATGTCACCACTGCGGTCGCCATTGCAAGTCTCTAGCAGGACTAAAGTGCCACATACGTCTAAGTGAATGTCGACACGCTGAGTTCTAGACCTTCAGGACAATTGTCGGAGTCTCATACGTCGAAAATCGACGGAGAGTCCATCATATATATATATATATATATATATATATATATATATATATATATATATATATATATATATATATATATATTCAGAACGACTGGAAACAAATGCCAAGATAAACAGAGATCACATAGAGCGCCTAGAATCCCGAAATCGGTGACCCATCTGATACTAACCAGGCTCAACATTGCTTAACTATGGTGATCTAACAAGAACCGGTGTGTCAACCCTATTATGCTGTATATTCAATTAATTTATTCAATGTAGCCGCCTTCAGCTTCAATTATTGGTTTTCGTTAAACAGAAATGGAATCGTGTCGACTATTCTAGGGCAAAAATTTGATCGTCTATGCTGTATACAAATGGCACGAGACATATTCAAAAGATAGAAAAGGTATGGAAAGTATATATTCTTTTCTGCGAGTTTGCGTCTAGCTTGACGATAATCAATAAGGGAAACAAAAACATACGTATGTATATGAAATATTGTAAAAAAAAAAGGTTTCACTGTCTTTTTAGCACTAGATGTCTGCTAGTCTTATTTTGGCTTTTCAAAAATGTATGGAAAAGACGATAGCAGTACAGAGTAAACTTGAATGACACTAGCTATGTTTGATCAATAAATTATATGAAAAGCAGACGTCTGTATATATGTACACGGGAATATCCAGCTAATATTCAAAAACTACAAAATAATAACCAACAAATGGGGTATCTTGCCCCAGGTCAATAGATTCTAAAATAACACGATATATATATATATATATATATATATATATATATATATATCCATACACACATATACATACATATACATACGTATACACACACATATACATACATATCCATACATATACACATAAAAATACATGCATATATATACATATATACATATATATATATACATACATATTATATATACATACATATACATACATATATACATACATATATATGCATACGTATACATATATACACACATATATATGCATACGTATACATATATACATACATATACATGCATACATACATATACGTACATATATACATATATATATATGTATACATCTTCATACATACATACATATATATATATACATGGACATGCACATTGTTCACGCACACACACGCGCGCACACACACATACCTACATACATACATACATGCACACACACACGCATATCTATATATATATATACATGATCTTTTTGTCAATTAGGGTTCGTCTACTAGGTTTGTTTTTAACAATTTACAACGTTGTCTAATATAAGAGAGACGTGCATGATTAATTTTTTTTCCGATATAGATGAAGGGGGAGGGGGTGAGCGAGGATCAGAAAGAGGAGTGACAAATGGAAAAGGAGAAAGGAGAGAAAGATAGAAAGACTGTTTTAGAACGGTAGAAATATGGAAAATTTAGAATAATGTTATTGTAAATATTATTTGATATATTTTTTTCTGAAACAGCGTTTATCGTGACGAAGATTGATAAAAGAACCTACAAGCATATGTACGAATATGAAATATTGAGAAAGTTTTTACAGTCTTTCCAACAATGGAAGTCTGATAGTCCTAGATTGGCTTTGCAGAAATATAGCGATTAAACGATACCAGAGCTCTGCTTTATTTAGTAAAGAATCCACTAGAATAATAAAAGCAATACTTGAACCATCAATTATATAAAAAGCAAACTTATGTATGTATGTGTGTGTGTGTTTGAATCTCAAGATAAAATTCTACAATTTCTGTTTTTAAATTGGAGTATATTTCGATCGGCATTGCCCTGAATAAAAAGCTTCTAAAATAATTTTCAGCAATTTCCATTGTCGTTTATTATATAACGCAGCAGTGAATGACTTATACTTTTATTATTAATTCCAATAGATGTGCATGAGATGGAGGGAGGTGAGAGTGGGACATGAAGGGGTGGATGTGACAAAAAGAGAAAAGGAAAAAAGAGAAAGGGAAAAAAGAGAAAGGAAAAAAGAGAAAGATACAGGGATACATTGAGACAAATAGAGATATAGAAAATTTTGTATTTTTTAGGTACGGCCCCAATGTCGCATAAACACCCTCAACCTCCCCGTGTTAAGAACGGCTTTTGGAATTAACACCCAAACCGGGAAAGCCGTTATTAACATGAGGAGGTTTGGGGTGTTTATTCCGAAAGCCGTTCTTGACATTGCGAGGTTGGGGGTGTTTATGCCGAAAGCCGATCTTCACATAGGGAGGTTGGGGTGTGTTTATACTACGCTGGGGCAGGTCGTAAAAAATACCCAAAATTTAATACAATTGTCCACATTTTCTTGAACTACTACTTTGTTTTTTAATTGTCCTTGGCAATACCTGATAGTCCTATTAGTAATATATTAGCAAAAACCGTAAAAATCCCACGGTAATCGAAAATTCTTAAACACATTATAAATAAAATGAATAAAAAAATAAAACAAAGCAAAAAGGACAAATTTAAACCATTTCATTAAAATTATATTTCTTTCAAAACAATTAATTTTTAAATTATATTTCTTTCAAAAGAATTAATTTTTAAATAATATTTCATTCAAAAGAATTAATTTTTAAATTATATTTCTTTCAAAAGAATTAATTTTTAAATTATATTTCATTCAAAAGAATTCATTTTTAAATTATATTTCTTTCAAAAGAATTCATTTTTAAATTATATTTCTTTCAAAAGAATTCATTTTTAAATTATGTTTCTTTCAAAAGAATTAATTTTTAAATTATATTTCTTTCCAAATAATTAATTTTAAAAAAATATTTCATTCAAAAGAATTAATTTTTAAATTATATTTCTTTCAAAAGAATTAATTTTTAAATTATGTTTCTTTCAAAAACTTAATTTTTAAATTATATTTCTTTCAAAAGAATTCATTTTTAAATTATGTTTCTTTTAAAAGAATTATTTTTTAAATTATATTTCTTTCAAAAGAATTAATTTTTAAATTATGTTTCTTTCCAAAAGAATTAATTTTTAAATTATGTTTCTTTCAAAAGAATTCATTTTTAAATAATATTTCTTTCAAAAGAATTCATTTTTAAATTATGTTTCTTTCAAAAGAATTAATTTTTAAATTATGTTTCTTTCAAAAGAATTAATTTTTAAATTATGTTTCTTTTAAAAGAATTAATTTTTGAATAATATTTCTTTCAAAAGAATTAATTTTTTAATTATGTTTCTTTCAAAAGAATAAATTTTTAAATTATGTTTCTTTCAAAAGAATTAATTTTTAAATTATATTTCTTTCCACAGACTTAATTGTTAAATTATGTTTCTTTCAAAAGAATTCATTTTTAAATTATGTTTCTTTCAAAAGAATTAATTTTTAAATTATATTTCTTTCAAAAGATTTAATTTTTAAATTATGTTTCTTTCAAAAGAATTAATTTTTAAATTAAGTTTCTTTCAACAGAATTAATTTTTAAATTATGTTTCTTTCAAAAGAATTAATTTTTAAATTATGTTTCTTTCAAAAGAATTAATTCTTAAATTATATCTCTTTCCACAGACTTAACTTTTAAATTATGTTTCTTTCAAAATAATTAATTTTTAAATTATGTTTCTTTCAAAAGAATTAATTTTTAAATTATGTTTCTTTCCAAAGAATTATTTTTTAAATTATATTTCTTTCAAAAGAATTAATTTTTAAATTATGTTTCTTTCAAAAGAATTAATTTTTAAATGAAGTTTCTTTCAAAAGAATTAATTTTTAAACTATGTTTCTTTCAAAAGAATTAATTTTTAAATTATATTTCTTTCAAAAGAATTAATTTTTAAATTATATTTCTTTCAATGCACATTTAAGACACAACAAATTGTTTTTTTTCTGAATAATTATTTAATTTAAATTATAAAATAATAGATGTCAATTCACTTGCACTTTTTAAAAAGAATCTATAATAATAAAAAACATGACTTTTTAAATTATAAAATAAAATAGTCAATGTAAAATCATAAACAGTCTTTTTTTTTCTAAAAATTTTGAGGAAGAAATACCCTTAAGAATTTTTAACATATCTTAACAACAAAAAAAGGGGAGGTAATTCGTTTCTCATTTATTAGTGTTTGCGAGAGTGACTTTTTTTTGTGTGTGTGTGTGTGTGTGTGTGTGTGTGTGTGTGTGTGTGTGTGTGTGTGTGTGACACCGAGCGTCGGACACGTAAATTAATCTTTAGAAGATTAAGAGATTACATTTTTGATTTTTTTTAGATGAGGATTGGTTGTTTGTATTCTTTATATTTATCGGATTACTGTTCTCATCTTGACAATGTTTAGGACAATCTCACCTCTTACCTTCTGCAAGTGTATCTTGTCAAACTCGGGAATTATTCTGTCGATCTCAGGAATTCGAAACCTGGGCAAAGTTGTCAGAGCACTTGGAAAAATCTATAGTAACAGTTGTATTCGCCTGTAGGTTGAAAGTTCAATTCTCTGTGTGAGCGACTACAAAATACAATTGCAAATCACTTAAGACCTCTATCAAATCATGGCCGATGGAACGTAAAGTAAATAAAAAGTGCTGCTCCAAATTCAACCCAGATTCCCGAGTTGGGCAAGATACACCTGAAGAAGTTCTGAGGTCACATCGACTGAACATTGTGAAAATGACACTCAAGATGGGAACAATAGTCCGATAAATCTAAACAATAAGAATATATACAGAGATATAAAAAAAATTACAATTCTAGAATACGATTGTAAATCGTAAATAATATTCGATATATTCATGATGTAAATGATAAGAGTACACCAAATTCCTCCTAATAAGAATATGATTGTCTGGAAAAGAGCCTGGCCGACTGGTAGAACAGCCTGAGAGAACCGTCGAACGATACGTCGAAAGCTTCACGTTAAGGATATACCAGCTTAGAGCACGAGCACTTTGTCAGTAACTCGCCTTATTGCAACATTTCTTCTAATACTTCGCCAAGATAATACAGCTAATTAATAATTTAATCGTCTGTGCAATACACAGAAATACTCGTAGGGAATACTATAGAGAGCCACATCTCACTATGATTACTGAAACATGATGATGATAACGATGACGATGATGATGATTGTCCTACTGCTAATGATGATGATAATAATGATGATGATTATGTTATTGCTTAACGTAGCCGGTTTCTTGTATTAAAATGGGCTGAGTCAACATTTGAAGCCGTGACGTAGGTATGACGTCACGGAGAGGAAGGCATATATAGACACAGAGGAGGAAACTAAATTAAAACGCAATAGGTCTAACGTAGACAAGTTTTTGATGAGCCGTTCCATGAGTTAGCAAATTTGCCGAGTTTCCGTTACTAACGATTGCTATAGTCCAATTTCTACTATACACTCTGTAACCGTTATCCTCGAGTGGCCTCTTGGCCTTGATGTGGTAATGCCTATGTAAAAAAAAAACGAAAAAAGAGACGTGTATTGAGTTACGTTCGGCAAGCACGCGATAGGTGTTCTGCTTACAACGTTCGATTACGAGTCGATGTTTGGTGCCCTATAATGACAGTAAGTTCTGTCCGATACCGCATCGGCGCATCATGACAGACAGTAGAAACAGAGAGCATTATGTCATTAAACACGTATCAGTGACTAACGTGGTAACCGAAATAAATAACATTTTCTTTAATCATGAAATTTCGATTAATACTCATTTACATACAGCGGTTGGGTTCATTAAAGAGAAAACACCGTTACAAATTTAAGTCTATTCAGAAATTGCACTAGCTTAATGCAAGAAACGGAAATTGCATCATCATCATCATCATCATCATCATCATCATCATCATCATCATCATCATCATCATAAACAAAGGCAGCACAATTTAATTCAGGCAGGATCGCGATAACAGCAACCACCGAAGAAGAATTTATGCAATTCGCAGTTGTTGTTGTTTTTGTTGTTTTTGTTGTTTTTGTTGTTTTTGTTGTTGTTGTTGTTGTTGTTGTTGTTGATGATGATGATGATGATGATGATGATGATGATGATGATGATGATATTTCTGATTTCTCGCATTTAGCTAGTGCAATTTCTGAATAGACTTAAGCCATGTCACCCACCCCCGCGAATTGCATAAGTCGGTAGTCGCTGTTATCGCGACCCTGCCGGAATTAAAAGTTTTACCGCTGCGACCATCACGAACAACTTTAAGGGTATTTTTTTTCACACAACAACGCACAAACGAATTGGGCATAAGCGATCTATCAATTTCGCAGCATCGTCTTGCGATCCTGCGCTTGACCCAGGTTTGCACACCACACGCAAGGACAAACAGACAACGACCGATCGTGATACATTCTCCTGTTTATTGGGTAACGGCCTTAATAGCGCTTAACGAGATACCCTTCAAGGAGTGGTCCTCTAACCGGTGTGAGTCACAAATAGCTATTTATATAAACATATACTGAAACAGAAACAATGAAATAATGTGATGAATTTTAATACATATCGACGTTCGTTTACTATTATCTTTAACTTTACTGTGATACTAATCATAGTTAAATTACACGTCACTATGCTCAATCTTGACGTATTATTTTTATTATAATCGTGGTAATTATAACATGCTTAGTCTTCATCTTCAGCATAACCATCATAACGCGCTTATGTGATCTCTGTTCAAATAATGATTACAAGTTAAGCATGCATGGTCACCCGCGAGTGCACCGTGAACGAGGCATAAAAATATGAGAAGGTTCAACATTTGCCTCCCCTCCTTTAGTCCCAAAAGTCTCCAGGGGACGTCAACTCCTGGTGAAAATGAACAAACGGTGCAGTTTCAGGCTTTAACATATGTAAATTTGAGTTCTGCGCCATGCGAAAAAGGAGATGATTAAGTCCATCGTTTGCTCCTCTCATTTAGCCTCAAGAGTCCCCAATGACTTAACATATTTAAATTTGAGTTCGGCACCATGCAAAACTGCTAATAAATTGACATACACAGAACATTTTATGGTAAAATAGTCCCAACAATCGAGTGTTTTTATTAGCTCGTAACGAACCCCTGGGGCTTAGCTAAGAGTTATCGCGATATATAGACACACAAAATTATATAGAAAGCAGTCCGTTACAACTTTTTAGAAAGTTTTATATCATGTTTAATGTTTGTGCACAATTTCAAAATAATTCCAAGGCGTAGTTATTAAGACAAGTGCGGACAGACGAACGGACGAACGGACAAGGGTGTCTATTAATTGAGTTTGGCAATATTGTGATAATTATTTCAATCTCCTAAATAGTTTAATACATCTATATAACAACTAAGATACTCATTGGCATGGCTGCTGTCTTTCTTGTCACCGCTTGTCCTTCATCTTTAAAGATATCACAATGTATTCTTATTTTTTTTAAGTTCTTTAACGTTGTAATGAAACGATAACAGTATAAAAGTGGGATATAGAAAGAGGAGCGAGAGAAAGAAAGAAAGAAAGGGGGAGCTAAGAGACTAAACGTTAGTGCTAGACAGAATATTGCTTTACATAGTGAAAATTGCACTATCTAATGATTAAGAGAGAATAGGAGAGAGAAAAAAAGACTGGATAATCCGATATGAGATCACAGTGCATCACGTTTGTATTTTTTCTTATAATTATTTGTAATATTGTTGTTTCCCAGTTTATCCATGGCACGTTCAATCACTAATTCATATATATATATATATATATATATATATATATATATATATATATATATAGTAATTTATAAAATATATATGGCGATTAAGCTACACTGAATATTCTGCGTTTCATCCAACTATAGGATTCCTCAGGTTTATGCGCGAATTCTGTCGTTGCTTCTTGTTTTTATATATGTTGAGGATTTCTAGTCGGCCAATCAGCTTTCTAGTCGGCCAATCAGCTTTCTAGTATCCACTGCGCCCCTTCCTACTAGCCAATGGGCATGCAGTTTATCAAACAAAGGATCTGTTTTAGAACTAGGTTAGTGGTTTTAGGTAGTCGTTCTCCTTTTTTTATACATATAAATATACCTATGTGCACAACCAATGCACATACATATACATATATACATATATATATATATATATATATATATATATATACATATATATACATATACGTATGTGATCGTTCATGTATATTCATGTTTATTTAATTTATTTATTTTTTTGTTGTTTTTTTTCCTATTGTTATTGTTAGTTTTAAAGCTATTTTGTATCGCTATCCTAGAGTAAGTTTTATTTTGTGAACACAGTTGTTTGCTATTTTCCGCCTACAGTTTAATAGATTTCGAGGTTCTTTAAAGTACAGGATAGAAATTTTTTCATGGAGGCATAATTTACATGGGTCGTCTAAATGTCTGTATGTGGTAGCTTATAAATTACTAACTAGCTCTACCTACGTATTGAGCACTTTTTAAGTAAATACTTAAAGTTTACGCATAAATCTATACTTTCGTATATTAAATTTATGCGAATAAATGAAGTAGTTATATATATATATATATATATATTAGCAAAGATATATATATATATATATATATATATATATATATATATATATATTCATATTATCGAATCGCTTTAATTACTCTCTCATCATTAGTTATTTAGTTATGTATTTCAATCATTAACTAGTTCTTACATCATCTGTAATGATGAAGGATGAACGGTGATAGGAAGTACAGCAACCCTCACATTGAAGATCTTAGCTGTCGTATAGATATGTTTTACTAGTGGTGAGAGTATAATAACTATCATAATATTGCTATATTCATTTTGAGAATTAATATATTGATGATAATGATGATTAGTATAGATGCCTATATTATTATTATTATTAGTAGTAGTAGTAGTAGTAGTAGTAGTAGTGGTAGTAGTAGTAGTATAAGCATCATCATCGTCATCTTCATACTTATCATTATATTTTTCTACTCCATTACTTCGTATAATTATTTCTTTTCCCCATTAACTTTCAAATAAATTTGCGAATCATAATTCATAATGATTGATTTGTAAATGATTTTGTTGTTTGTTTTGTGGAATGTAATTGAAAAATCAACGTTAAATGCTTTATAGCTTTTTTTTTTCTTATTTGCACCGGTATTTATTCCCAAACTAAACAAAATAATTTAGTAAATCATTTTATTTTTACTGCATAGTTTGACTGCCTGATTAAATAGTTGACAACATTTCATGAATTTTACTTTATGTTTGGGGATAATGTCCAACTACTTTGCTCTCATGTTTTCCAAACAAAGAGGAGAGGCATCTGCCTGCAACAGAGAGCATATGAGCGCGTATGATAATATCAGTAGCAGGCGCAGGATGTATGACAAGCGATTGTATTAGCAGCAGGAGCAGCGTCTTAGCGCGTATGCAAATTGGCAAGTGTGCTCTGGTTCGTGTCTGAAAAAAAAATAGAAAAAAATGACACCGCGTGATCGGAAAAGAAAAAAGTAGCCGTCGAAGGAGATGAACGTGAAATGAAGGCGAGAATGGTTCGACTGTGGCCAGCGTGCGGTCGGAAGGAAGAGAAACACTCTAGATTATATAGACATGTGACAACGAGAGACTTTTTAAGTGGTGTCGAGATAAAATAATAACGGTAATGAATGCGTATTTATTTATTTTTCTTTATTTATAACCGACACGCTGCATTACATATCTATCTATGTATTCGATCAACATCTTTTACGGTATGAACAGAGATGGTATGTTTTTATTTTCAGTCGCCTGCGTGTGTTGACGTCGTTAACTAATGCACTAGTTTTTTTCTAAATACAGAATCACTCAAACGGAGAGATTTATTTTTTAACTGGCAGAGAAGTTCAATGTTGCCCGCCATTGATTGAGTATAACCTAGTGCTTCACCCTTTCATATTTTATTGCCAGCGACATAGGTGACATCATATATGTTGCAATCAAATCGATTAATTGCCTGTTCTAGTCGGGGACCCACTGCGGTGCACCAAGAGGAAGTTTAATATACCTACCCGCAGTGTGTTATTCCGCCATACTTTGCAATTTCCTTTGCACTCTTGAGATACTACTATTTATTTTATTAATTTTTTTTTCATATGATTGCTTGAAAAAGAGAACCATTCATTTCGAAAGCGCACCTGTCATATCAAATAAACTACTATTGATTTTATATGCCAGGCATTTCTAATTGTGCGATGATCATTAATGTTTGAATTAAAGTTTAAAGTGCAAAAGTGAAGTATTCTGGTTCCATTGTGGGCTAAAGAGAAGCATTCATTATGAACGCGCTCCTGTTACGACAAAGAACCTACTGTTGAGTGTATTTTTGGCGTTCCTGCTTGTATCGTAATAAAACTCCTCAAATACATTTGTGATGTTAGGTTGTATAAGGTGTTAACTTTAATCAAAATAACCTGTACCTTCGTTCATCGAAGTTTTCTTTTCGATTATTGATTATCGATACTTATCAAAGAAATTTAGATACAAAACGTACCTAAGAACACTGCCATGTACATAAAATACATTTCTGCGATAGTTGTAAACACAAAAAATCGACCTCCCGGTTTAGGAGTCTATAAGGATTGAACTCATGCACACCCACACCGACAAAGCTCCTTTTATATAATATTAGATAAAGTAGATTAGATAGATTAGATAAAGGTCTATGCCAAATAGAATAATTATAGAAACGTATTAGAAACAAGTTATTTTCGTACGCGTGTTGAAGAGGCGAATAAATACACACATAACACATCACGCTCTTCGAAATTTATTCGGATAAAAACAGTGTAACATCACGGCACTGGTATTTGTGAAGAGACTGTTTTATAACATTTTATGTTTTACTCCAGTGCCGCTATGTTACCTTCTATTTTTTCTTTCTTAATCTTGATATAAATCTATGTATGAGCAAAATTATTAATGATTAACCAAATACATTGATATTGATAAAAATAGAATCGACAGTCAAACTGTAAAGCACATTTACGTTGACACACCGGTTCTCGTTAGATCACCATTATTATTTACTTACGCTGTGCACATCTACCCCTATTGGAACCGGCACATTATAATTGTCTTTTTTTTTACACAGTGATCACCACTTATCAAGGCCCGGAAGCCACTAAGGGATAAGGGTTATTGCAAGTACATTACGTTAGTGTGGAGATTTAATGAAGTGTTTACTTAAGGGGACGGTTCATCAGGAACTTGTTAACGTTGAACTTGAACACATCCAAGTTGTAGTCCGGTGGGAAGCACGCAGACGGAACAGAGTTCCACAGGCGTGCAGTTCTAAGAAAGAAGCTTTGTCCATGGAATCCGCGTTTTGATTTACGCACAGATATAGAGTGGGGGAAATTTTTCACAGTGGATTCAGCTAGACGGGTGTTTTTTGTGTAAGATTGGCGAGGGGGGAACAGAGATTGGAGCTCAGACGAGCACCTGCCATGGAAATAACGATAAAACAAGGATAGGCTCTCCCGCAGAAGAGACGTTGCAGGGTAGAGAAAAGGGCACCCCTCACTAAGCCACGAAGTCTATTTTGTACTCTGTCAAGGCAGGATAGGCTGGTTTTAGCAGCTCCTGCCCAGATATGGCAACAGTATTCCATCCTTGGACGTACTTGGCTTTCATATAGATAGAGAATTGCATCAGTAGTGAGTTACCTTCTGGAGCGGTAGAAGGATCCCACCATCTTTCCAGCGACCTTGGCAACAGACTTGATGCACGTGTTCCATTTCAGATCAGGAGTAATGGTCAAACCCAGAAGCTTGTCTTCCTGATTTAAAAAGAAAAAAGTATATACGTAGTGATTTTCGACTCGCCTTACCTCTAACCATTAAGATGACAGTCACACTTTCCCATGGAATATAACAATTTGCTTTTGATGTTTTCAGGTGAGGGTTTCGTACTATTTTGGTTGGTTGGTTGGTTGGTTGTTTTTGTTTTACGGCATATCAACCCTTTTCGGGTTATTTAATGCCGAATACAAAGATTTTGAAGAAAAATTTTTTTTTAATCGAATATATTTGTTGTTTTCACGTTGGTTTCTATTTAACCAATAGTTGGGACCCTAACAGGTACTACCACTCCGGGTCAGAGGGGACCTGGGAGCAATGGTAATTAAAGGGTAGCTCCACACTCCCCAAAGCCCACAAGCTTGGGCCCTCACCACTGGATATAGTTTAAAGTCATATCCAGGACCCCCATTAAGGGACTTTTACCCTCTGCAGGGGGGCAGTCGGCGTATTCTAATGCCCCACCGACAGGGCCTGTACTATTTTGGATAGCTTTGTTTTTGAAGTCTGTTCCTATATTGTGTTATTAGCACTACATTTTGGGCGATGACAGCTTCACCTTTCTTTAGGTGTATCTTGTCAAATTCGGGACCTTTCTCTCGAACCCCGTTTAATCTTCAGTGCGGGCCACACTCAAAATAGAATTACGAATTACGGATAACTTCTACCTATTCATTCTCGTGGGAACGAAACCATGCTATGCTCGTCGATGGAGATTCCATATTTTGTAAAAAAGAAAAAAAACGGCTGTGCAAATAACTCACAAGCTGAGACAAGATCCGAATAATGTAAATACCACAATAGAAATATTTTATCAATGATTAGTTATTAGTGCTGATAATTATGGAACTGGAATATTTATAATATTAAGGTATTTTTTGATGAAAACATGAGAGTATACATTTTCCAAGCTTCACATGTTTGCCCGCAGTATTTTAATCCACAACCCATTGTAGTTAAAATTCCACTATATATAATCTAGTTTTTCTTTAATAAAGAAGTCACCACATATCTAGGCCCTGAGGCCATTGGAGGCTAAGGACTAATGTGTGTAGGTTAGTCATTGGGACAGTAGCGTGTAATTGTTTGTGGTGGGAATTTAGTATAATTAGATTATTTACAAAGACAGTTCAATAAGAACTCGGTTACGTTGAAATGAAGACAACAATATTGTAGTAAACTGGAAAGCAGAAGAGCGTAACAAAGTTCTACAGGCGGGCAGTTCTACTAAAAGAAGCTTTATTCATGGAATCCACGTTTAAGTTTAGGCATCGAGAGAGAGAGAGAGAGAGAAAGAGAGAGAGAGCGTGGGAAGTTATTGATAGTGATATTAGCTAGATGAGTGATTTTGTGTAAGATTGGCGAGGAGCAACCTAATATTGATTTCATGAAATTGTCTGTAAATAATGGCTTCACTTGAAATTTATAATGCAAATATTTAGAATCCTGGTTACATTCTACCCAAAACAGAAATATTCATTTCAAACGGTCCCTGTGCTATATAGGTAAAACTGTTGTTTTTATGAACATCTTTTATATAATCTCTTGCATTAAAGTTAAGTGTACAAAAGGCAAGTATCGTCGTTTAAGTGTGCTCTTAAAAGTCAGTTTCATTTCGAATGCATTTATTATAAAAGAACCTACAACTGATTTTATAAGTTGTGTCTTTCTGCTTGTGCAGTAGTAAAACTTATCAAATGCACTTATGGCTAATATCGGATTTTATTCAATCGGATTTTCCACGGTCAAGTTTCGATATTATCTGAGGCATTCCGATAGGAAACTATGTAAGAACACTCCCATACACATCAAATTGCTTCGTATGAAATTTCTAAAAAAAAAAAAAAAAAAAAACGTTTGCTGTTTCCCGAGTTCATAGGAAACGAAATGTCTCACACACACACAAATACAGAGACAAAGTTACTTTTATGTAATAGTAGAGAGTATGTAGTTCTCTCTCACTGCCAGAACTGTAACATCATGGTCGAAAAGCGTGATTGAGAAGTCAGAGACTCAGAGGAGGGGTATTCTCACATGCCAAAATTGCCTAGCCAATACCGTCAGTGTTTTCTGGTAAAGGGATTTAGGGAGATTAGCAATAAACTAACTTCTTTTCAAGGAGAGAAGGCAATTCCTGGGAGACTAGGCCTCCTAGAAATGCACGGAACTAGCATTATACTGCAATGAACAGGGGCCAGGTCATAAAAGAAATAGTTTAATCTCTGTTGATTTTGGGGGTCGAGGATAAAAATAATTTCCACATAAAGAAGAGAGAAAGGGAGAGAAACAAAAGAAGAGAGAGAGAGATTATAAAGGTGGGGCATATTCTGCAAGAAATCCGCCGTTTATATAGATTGACGATGAAACGAAGCGAATATTAACACGCGAAATATATAAACAGGACACAATCTCACATATTTCCTTATCGCTTCACCATTCCTTTCCGCTCGACTTGTGGAAACGTCTGTTACTATCGAGAAATTGTGAACGAGACGAATTACTCTGCATAGACACTTTCGGTTCATGCAGGATTTTACTAAAACAAATCATCTCTTAGTTAATAGATTACATAACGTGGTTTACAATTTCCCGAATTCCCTTTCTCTATCCGACACATGTCGTAGTTGACTTATGGCAGTTTACATCGTTTATTTTCTACTAGAAGTTAAGCCTGGCTTTTCTCGGGCCCTTCGTACTCTTCATAGCTTTATGTGCATATGTATTAAAAAGTTTACCGATGTCCAGGTAACCTACATCTAAAATTTCAATCGTTCAGGCAAAAAATTGGCGGAGGAGTTTAGTAGAGTCTGCAAAGATAAACTTTTTCAACTTTAAGCTCTTTGCAGCCAGATGTTCGCCCCAAAACTGTTTAAAAAGCTTGCTGCATATCTGAATACCCTCTATGTACATTTAAAATGTTTACACCCGAAATTGGTTGAATAATTTGCTAAGGGTCGCAAAGGTCAAATCTTTTGAACTTTCACCTCTTCGCCAAACGCCGATTAAAAAGCTTGCTCTATGTCTAAATACACTTTATGTAAAATTTCAAATGTTTAGACGAAATATTGGCTGAGTAATTTGGTAGAAACCGAAGAGATCAACTTATACAATTATTTTAATCATATCAAAGTCGAAAAATAGATCACATTCTTAACTCTTGTACTTATATAAGGATGATATGTTTTTGACTTTTCCATTTATGTCAAAGTATGTATGTGTACTAATTTATTGGTTTGTACAGAATTCACTCGTAAAATTATTAAACGATTTTTATTTATTTTGAGAGAAAGATGTTTGCAGAAATACTGGACTCTATAAATCTCAATATAGTTTAATAGGAATATAGTTGGATACTATTGTGGACTATAATATTTTTCATATAGTTGAATAAAATACGAAGGAAGGGGGAAACCCATAGGTGAATAATAAGATACCTCTGATTTTACGAAAAATTTAGCATTTTTTTTTTAATATGTTTGCGGCCAACGATTGGGTACTGTTGCCACATCTGGGCAGGAGCTGCTAGAAACAGCTTTGCGTGCCTTGACAGAGTTCAAATTAGACTTCATATCTTAATGGGCAGTGCTTTTTTCTCTTCTCTGCAAGCTGTTTCCCACAGAAGAGACGTGGCGAGCTTGTCTCTGCTTTATCATTATTTTCATGGCAAGTGCTCAGCTGACCTTCACTCTATGGTCTCCACTCGTCTGGCCACAACCACTATCAATAATTTCCCACGCGCCTTGTGTATGCCTAGACCTAAATGTAGATTCCACGAACAAATTTTATTTCTTTGAACTGCTTGCCTGTGGAACTCTCTTCCGATTACCTGCTTTCCAGCCGACTACAATCTGACTGTCTTCAAGTCCAACGTAAACAAGTTCTTGATGAACCGTCCACCTAAATATCCAATTTACAAAATTCCCACTACTTATGGTTACTATGATATAATCACAATGACTAATGTATACTCATTAACCCTTATCCTCGAGTGGCCTGCGGACCTTGTTAATTGAGAATGTCTGCCATCAGCTTATATATATATATATATATATATATATATATATATATATATTAACCAAATATCCCTTTCTTTGAGATATTTTAAAGAGTTCCTTGTTGACATAATATGCGTGTGCATGACCATTCATAAATTGAAATATTTCGGATCTGAATCAAGTCTATATATAAACATTAAACGAACAAGTAGTCAATACTTTCTTGATTTGAATTACTTCGCAAGTCTCTTTAATCCTTGACATGTTTAGATTTGTGTATTGTCTATACTCTGATCAAAATTGGAACAAGGATTTTAGATATAAGGTAAAATATCGTTGTATATAAATCCCTATATCTTTATAAAAACCCTTAAGCTTAAGACTAAAATTTTAGCATTGTCTATAATTAGATTTAGACAAGATTCTTGTCATTAACAATTACGAACAAAAAAAAACATTTCTTAACCACCAATTGCTACGAATAATAAAACATACGCTTAACATTCACAAGCAACATGAATTGGGACAAATACATTGAGGACATTGGCATAGCTACTGAAAAGAATGTGGGTTCTATCTACTGTGCCCGAAACTTACTCACACAAGAGCGTTCCGTACACCTTTATAAAGCTATACTTCGCCCATGCATGGTGTACGATTGCCACATTTGGGTTGGTGCATCTTCCAATAATATCTCTGAGATAGGGTTAAAACCATACTTTCAACTTTTATAATCCGGTACTATCTGAGAAGCTCCAACTACTGTCGCATCGTCGCAATGTTGCACCCCTGTTCATGTTTTACAAGTACGTGTTCCCCTTTAACATGCATACGGAGACTAACCTGACAAACAGCAAAATACACCCCTTTTACTTTTTGCAGTTTCTATGTCGTAACGCCTTCTCCACTATAAGTTTCTTCCCCCCTGTTTTCTTTCAACCCCGACTGTACTACCCTGCCGTATATATTATTTAATTGGAATTCATTATTTATTAATGTTATTTATTGCGAACTATTATTCTCGTTTTTTTCGCAGTTGTTTCACAACGTTCCGGCCAACTATTCCTCTGGCCTTCGACAGGCGGTAACCGCGACGGGATAGGAATTCTGAATCTCCTGACGGCATCTACTGCAATTACTGCCTTCTGTAGTTTTTGTAATCTCATGGTGAGGCAGTACTTGCAGTAGATACCATCAGGAGATTCAGAGTTCCAATCCTGTCGCCGTTACAACCTGACGAAGGCCAGAGGAGTTGTTGGCCGAAACGTCGTGAAACACTAAAGAAAGTATGAGGATAATAGTCCGCAATAAATAAAATTAATAATCTGCCACAGTTTAAATGTACTATGAACAAACATTTCCCTACCTACCTCTACACAATAGTAGCTTCTCGCATTAAGTATACTTTGTTAGCCATGAAAAATGTTATTGAAATCAAATTCTGGCAATGAATTCTTATAAATTTTGAATAAGTATTAAACGTACGGTTGTATATATCGATATCTTGATTTTAGTCATCGTGAATAGACGTAGATTTTTCTAATATTCTCATTTATATGAGATTAGGTCTTTTACTCCGGCAGTAGCGTGGGTAGAAAATGGTCCGGCATTTTACCAAAGCGAAACATTTGAAATCAATAACAGTGAAGAATTCTGAACGAAACGCATGGATCCTTGTCCGGTTCTATTCATTTGTCCCTCAGGAGAAACAAATGATTCGTTTAGTTAAATATTTAAATGCATTTTAATAAATCTGCTGTATCCAATAAGGGGGATTATTTAACTTTACATGCAAAGAAACGTTATTTGCTTTATATAAAATCTATTCAGACATAGGAAATAATACAATACTCTCTCATTAATAATACCCTCCAATTATTTTTAATGTTGGAGGATAGGTCTTCTTGCTGTTTCGGCTGCTTGGAGACTGGATAGAAAGCACCAGTCAACGATCTGTATTTGATAACCACATCGACAGATGCGGAGCCATAAACTGGCCCAATAGCTGTCGGACTAAGGTACGTCGCCTGTGTATTACCTAGGAGGTTCACCCTCCCAGGTCTTGCCATCCGGAGTTTTGACGGGTCCCTGCGAGGGCTGGGCATACATCTTAAATACCATATGTGGGGGCAACCCCACATATAAAACCATTGCTCTTGAGCAATCAGTTATTGTAGGTCAGTGGACACTGGAGCAGCGAGCTGGACGTCAATGGGCACTAGAGCAAGTAGCTGGGCGTCAATGGGCACTAGAGCAAGTAGCTGGGCGTCAATGGGCACTAGAGCAGGGAGCTGGACGTCAATGGTCACTGTAGGGGAAACCCTTCATACCAATGGTCACTATCCAGTACCCCTACTCCCTGAGGAGATGGTCCCCATTTCCCCAATCTCTCCACATTAAAAAAACGGCCTTGTGCCTAATTTGGTGAGTGGGGAACCAAATAAATCCACCAGGTCTTGCCACCTGGATTTGAGGTGAGGAAAGCTTATCTTTTGTTGGTCCAGGTGCCCCTACTCGGAAATGCGGATGAGGATGTCCATGCAATTTTTGCTAAGCCAGAGTACCCCTATTTAGAGGTGCTTGCTGGACATCCCGACATTCCGACCTTGTGTCACATCTTGCTTGCGTAGGAAGTATTTTAATGTCTAAAATTTTATAAAGGTTTTCCGTTTGGAGAACTGATTTTACCCACCTTGAAAAAGATATACTTTTAGTCCCTTAAAAAAACAAAACAAAAAAAAAGAATTAAGAATATTTATTTTCTTTTTCCCATTAGTATATTCGTTTCTGTAGTTCTCCATCAGTTCATCCACTCTTGGGTTTTGTTTTCTTTTATCTGTCTTTTTTCAATAGTTCCTATTTCATTTCTTTCTCCTTTTTCTTTATTTATTCTCCATTTTTTTTATTATCAATTCTTTTATTTATTTATCTATGACCATATTTTTTTCTATTTGTATCCCTTTCTTTAACGTTGTGTTTTTTTTTCTTTTGCCTCATTTTTTCTTCCTGTTCTGTTCCAGCTGTTGCAACCTGCACAGATTCCAAGACGCTATCACCCACCTCACCCGGCTCAATTTGATTCTCTTTTAAACCGAACCTTGTCAATAGTAACAGACGTTGCCACAAGCTGAGCGCAAAGAAATGAAGCGTCGATAACGAACGATATAAGACGGTGTCGTTTTTGTATCTTCAACTTGTTAATAGCAGAATCTTCGACGCATATGAGCTACGGATTCGGTTTAGAATTTGTGCAACCGAAAATAATCTCCGTGTAGTAGAATTATCGTTTGACAATTTGTAACAGAGCGTGGGCGTGCGTATTGCAGCTGCAGCAGCAAGAGTTAGCATTGTCAAATGATCAAGTCGGGTGTAAGGTGACGTCACAGCGAGGAAAGAAAATGGAACTGTTTTATAAAACAAATGTGGAAATGTACAAACGGAGAGAGAGAGAGAGATGTGTTACACACGTAAGTCGCAAGCGACAGGAAAAGACGATCCTTAACATTGTTGGACAAAGATAAAGTGCTACATGTTCGACACATTGGAGTACTAGAAGACTTTTGAACAACAGACAATGTGTTATTTGGAAAGTAAATGTAAATGAATGCATGTTGTTTCAAAGAAAAAAAAAGAGTGCACTGAATCCTTTACTTGTATTTGTGTTCTTGCGAGTGTCTTTATACATCGTGTGGTTCCCGAGTGTAACACATTCTCTTTTAGTTTATGATTTTTTATATCTTGCATTCCTTAGTATAAAACAACTTTTTCAACTTAATTTTAACTTAGATTTAGAAACAATAAAATATTACAAATATATTTCTATATATCTATATATCTATAAAAGTGAAAGTGTCTGTCTGTGTATCTGTGTGTCTGTGTGTGTACATTTCCCTGTTCAATAACTCTGTCAATTTTTAGTCTACAGACTCGAAATTTGACATGAAGGGTACTGAGATTCGGGAACATCGATGTGATCCGTTTTCGGCCAGAAATTGGGCGAATAAGGGTCAAAGTTCAACGATTTGACCTTTGAGAACTCTACTAAACTCCTCCTGCAATTTTTGGTCTAAACACTTGAAATTTTAGATATAGGTTCAATCGACATGGATCTAAATAATATTTGTAATTTGAGTCCAAAACAATAAATTTTAAAGGGTCATAATAGGGGTCAAATTTTAAAAAATTGACCACTTTTTTTTGCTCAACATACATCTCCAAATACCCGGGCAAAGCCGGACACGCATGCTAGTATTATTATATATATATAAAAGTGAACGTATCTGTGTGTGTCAGTGTACATTTTCCCACGCAATAACTCTGTCAATTTTCAGTCTACAGACTCGAAATTTGATATAATGGGTACTGAGATTTGGGAAAATCTTTATAATCCGTTTTTCCGACCAGGAATTTGGCTGTTAAAGCGCCAAAGTTCAACGATTTGACCTTTGAGAACTCTACCAATCTCTTCCCCCAATTTTGGATCTAAACACTTAAAATTTTAGATATAAGTTCCTTGGACATGGATCTAAATAACTTGATTTGAGCCCCAAACAATAAATGTTAATAATAGGCGTCAAAGTTTAAAAAAAAATTTTTGCTCAACATACACCTCCAAACACCCGGGCAACGCCGCGCTGAAATACTAGTATGTAATAAAATAGATATAAGAATTCATTTTTATAAGCAATAAATAAGGGAAGTGGGCTGATAATAAAGAAAGAGTAAGTTTTGATATGTAGACAAGAGATACAAGTTAGAATGAGAATACATGAACCGTCCACGAGAGGAGGTGACTTTGTCAGTTGTGGAAGCATTCGATTAAGCTAAGAGAATATATAAGGACCAAAGGTCCGGAAAGCGTTATAAATCCCTAGCTGTGCAAATTAGAATAGGACAGGGTAAAACAAAAAGAAGTCTTGTTGTTACGACTTAACACTGAACAGTTTTCTGGCACTGTTCAAGAGTCGAAGAGAATCACACAATACGGTTAGTCCCGAACTGTTAGTTTGCCCATGTTACGTGACTGTTAGCTTATCCATATTCCGTGAACTCTGTTTGAATATGCGTAAACACGCACGTACACACACAACGAACGTTTCTAAAAACTAGATTATACACGACGGTAGTTTTCATACACACGTATATTTACATAGACTAAATATGAATGAACACACGTATATACACTTCACTATACAATATAAACAGCAGAACCCAGGGAGAAGGTGGCCCTCGGATATGTTTTTTCAGGTTACGATGTCGAATACGATATATTCCAGCCCTGGTTACGGCATTTGCCTCGCCTTACGGTGTTATTTATAATATTATTTGATTATATGCATGTGTATTATGTACTGTATTGTATGTATTACTCATTTTGAATGTCGTATTCCGGATTGTACTGTACGTATATATGTATGCATATATATATATACATATATATATATATATATATATATATATATATATATATATATATATATATATATGTGTGTGGGGGGGTGTATACACATATACATACGTTTATAGTACTTATATATTCCTAAAGTAGACAGTCAATAATATTATTAAAAATTGCCACTATTAATTAAGCTCAAGAAAATGTGAGTATTTTAGTGTTCTATGTATTTAATAACCAAAAGTACTATACGAAAAAGGTTGGTTATCTTATTTCTTAATGTCTTTCTTATTTATATGCATCTCAAAAACGTTATAAGGGGTTCAGTTTCTCGGTTTCCGTGTTCTTTTTTGTATCCATGTCCAAGTGGTTTTGTTATTCTCACCTTTTGTTATCCTTGCGAATCTTTCCTGTAGTTGTTTCTCTTCCCATTTTGATTTTCGTGTTTTATTCTTTGGCTCACTGTTTTCTGTTTTGTTAATTTTATTATTATTATTATTATTATTATTATTATTATTATTATTATTATTATTATTATTATTATTATTATTATTATAATAAAAATAGAACACTGTCATATACATACTTTTCTCTTTATCCTGCTGTGTATTTCTGTTTATTCGTGTTTTATCTCATTACGAAATATTCAGTAATTTAAAAAGAATAATAAATGGGTTACATAGTAGGGTCCTGCCATAGTAAGCAGTAATTTAATTAGATAGTGTGAATTTTCATAAGATTTACCCTACGTGCATCTCCCAATAATCTGCAAACAGAAGTGCGCCTAGAAACTGGTGTGTGATTTGAAACTGTTTGCGGAACAGGTAAAATGCGTACACACAAAAAAAAAATCAAGATATATGAAAATATGAAAACGTCCTGTTTTCTAGTAGAGAATTGAAGCTTTTTAGCTGAGTCTCTCCGTTTGAAGCATGCAAACAAGACGCGCTAATATTGTAGAAAAAAATGTAAGCTGGATGTTACCGGTGTCTTTTTCTCTGTATCCTATTACAGATTTTCTCTTATATAGAGCTCTGTCGGGAATACCAACTAATCATAACGAGTATTATTATTATTATTATTATTATTATTATTATTATTATTATTATTATTATTATTATTGTTGTCATTTTTGAATGCTAGAAAATATCTATCAAAAAGAAATTTATTTTTAGGCTAAAAGTATTACGGTAAAATATATCAAGAATGTAAACGGAGAAATGTTAAATCAACGACGATCAAACATAAAAAAATATGATTTTGATAATGGCATCAGGTGATTTTAATGATACTTGAGTTAATGACGTATTGAGTTGCATTTTGAGAGACGTGCAGTTTAGTTCATAGTTTGGAGTCAGACGGGAAAAATCGGATAAGTTTACACAAAAGATATCGTCTCCGCGCTTTGGAGAGTTGGGAGTAACGCGACTTCAGCATAATGTAACAAATTACTGTGTTCTGCAGTTCCGATAGGAAGTCAAGAATAAAGTTTTATGAAATATATAAGCCATTGTTGCATTGTGAAATGAACTTGAATAATGAGAAGAGACGAAGAAACAACGAAGAGAGGTATATTCTTTGCTTGTGCGCTGCACAGATTGATGTATATGAACCGTTTTATTATACACGAAAACCCCATACATATATAGATGCAAAAATAGAAGAACATTTAAACAACTAGATGTCACACTGTGTATACCACATTATAGGAAAATAAGTTTATAAACCCTTTTTATATACCGCCCGACCATGCAGCTTCTATAATATAAATCTCATCTGTGTTAATGCATGTATGTATGTATGTGTGTGTGTATGTATGTATGTATGTATGTATGTATATATGCATGTATTTATGCATGTTTGTATTTATGTTTGTATGTCTGCCTAATAATTTCGACAGAAGCGACGGATTGTCACAGGGTCGGTATCGTTTTCAAGTTCGATCCTTCAGAGGAAAAATATCGAAAAATTGGCCCAAAACACTACTTTCTTCACCCTCAACTGGGTACTTTTCTACAGAGAGCGGTCGCTTTTTTTTCACTGATATTTTCGAAAATGATCCCCTCTTTTCGATTGACTAGCCTTAATTTAAACCTTTGCCACTTCCGGCTTGGCGATGGACGCAACGGTAAAGACATCACGTTTTTAATATTTTCTCGATCTTTTCCTCCTTCGCGATGCGAATTCGAGCCTGCCTGCCTACTACCCCTTTTTTATTTTTGCTCAACACACACCTCCACACATCCAGGCAACGCCGGACACCGTGTCTAGTTTCAAATAGAAGTTTGACGATGTAAGTGAAGCTCTTCATGGTGGCTTTTCTGCGTGAGGTGTTTTCTATGTCTTACTTAAACATACGATCTCCGAGCATGAGACGAAACCATTTCGGGCACTCATGAAGCAGCAATTCTGAAACAGTGAAGATGAAAATAAAATGCGATGGAGGGAAATAAAATCACTACGTACGTATAGATAAAAGACTATTTGATTTGTTGATTGCCAGTAGTTGAAAACGTAATACAGTTTATAGTGATTTCCAATCAAAATATGTTAAGAGCCATCTACTTCATAATGGATAATATTTGAAAATTTTGTTAACTATTATTTCTATTTAGTTTATGTGTTCACCTGTTCGATTACATTTACTATAATAAACTTATTTAATAAGCAGCTGTGTTTAAAGCGCATGACAATCCACACTTGTAGAAAAAGAGCGTTAGATACGACATAGAGTAAAAGAATAAATTAAAATATTGAAAGATTTCAAAGGCTTTCAATCATCAATTATTTATTTACCAACGTTATGTGCGGACCAGGATGGTATCGTAGTGTGATATTCTTTACAGTTTCGAGGTATACCCCATCTTCAGGAAAAAAGTCACTTAGTTGAGGAGTGTTTTGTGTATGAGCCAGAGGATATAGGACGCCGGTAGCAATAGGTTCGCAGAGAATTATTAATTAGTGTATAATCGAGGATCGATATATGTCGGATCCTATTATTCTTCTGTTTTTTTTTCTCCTCTTGCTTCTTCTTCCTCTTCTTCTTCTTCTTCTTCTTCTTTGTTCTTTTTCTTCTTATTATTATTATTACTACTAGAACTATTATAATTATCATCACCATCATTTTTATTATTATCATCATCATAATCATAATCATTATTATTATTATTATTATTATTATTATTATTATTAAACAGTTTCAATGCCTTTATCCACCTATAGCTGCTGCCCTGCAAAGGGTTGTAGAGTCGGGAGATGTTCCTGATTAGCTTGTGAAGGGAAGAACAACACTGATGAGGAAGATCCTGCAATAATTATAGACCAATTACATGTCTACCACTAATGTGGAAACTGTTAAATGGAATCTTTGCGGAAAAAAAAAACTTATGAACATTTTCAGAGTGTTTTTCTTGACGGACAGAAAGGGTGTCGGAAAGGCTCGAGAGATACCAAAGAGCAACTATTGATTGATAAAGCAATAATGCAGGATGCAAATGAAGGATCGATTACAGAAAGGCTTATGACAAGGTTCCTCATTCAGGGATACGTAAAACACTATTGATGATGAAAGTTGCTGAGAATGTGGTAGGGCTTTTGGAGACAAGTATGGTTCAATTGAAAACGGTGCTGACAGCAAAGAGAGAGGACATGGGGCAGGTTGACATTAAACATGGAATATTCCAAGGAGATTCGTTATCTCCACTTCTTTTTGTAATGATAATGATGCCACTGAGCATCCTCTTGAAGAGAGAAAAACTTTGGATCTGGTAACAGACGCGTCAACCATCTACTGTTTATGGATGATTTGAAAATATTCGGTAGAAATGAAAAGGAAATGGAGAGACTGGTAGAACTTGTGGGGACACACTCAGAAGACATTGGGATGGAGTTTGGGATTAGTAAATGTGCGGTGCTGGTGATGAAAAGAGGAGTAAAGGTTCATTCGAATGGAATAGTGCTGCCAAATGGAGAAAAGAAAGAAATAGAAGGGCTTATCTTTCTTGTTAATTATTATGATAGTCCTTCCTCTTGCTTGGATGGGTTTATCCTTTTTTATACCAAGGCCCCATAGGACCGTGTGATATTCGTTTTTCAGTATTGTGTTTGAACCATTTGTCTGTTCAAAATGCCAGTGTTTTCATAATTGATAATGTACTGCCTTCCCCCACTAGATCGTGTCTATTTTTATAAATTTTTGTGGGCTAGTTTACTACATTCCCTTATGTGATTTATTGTTTCGCCTCTTTGTCCGCAGCGTCTGCATTTGCTATTTTAATGCGTCTTGTCGCTCTCGTTTTGACATGGCTGGCTTCATTGCGTTATCTTTTGCAGCTGTTGTTAGTGATTCATTTTCCCGATTAAGGTTTGCTTTTATAAGCATTTCCAAGTGTTTTCGTCAATCTCTTCTTTTGTCATCTTTATGTATCGTCCATGTAACTGTTTCTCTTCATATTTTTCCTTGTCTTATTCCTGGTCTTATTTTATATCTTGTTTGTTTCTTCATTGTCTCTTGCTGCAGTATTTATTATTTCGGTGTTATGCATTATGTATTTTCTAATCCTTTTTTTTTTGTATTATTTACAAGTCTTCTTTCTCTTTTCCTTTTCACATATATCGGTTAGTGTCATCCTCCGAGTGTGGTGCATTGTGTATTATCATGAGTTTCCTGGTTTTCTGGTCGTTATTCCTTAGTTCCTCTTTCGTCTAACTTATAAACGATTATTAGTCTTATTAGTGACAGTGCCCACATGTGTATCCATTTAATTAGGTTTCGAGTGTTTAGTTTGGTTTCTTGTTCTGATATATTCATTTCCTATAGTATCTTTTATTTCCGTCGCTTCTTGGCGTCTGCTTCCAGCACTTCCAAGTATTTGTAGCTATCATGTTCACTTAGTGTTCTTATTTCCGTTTGATTAGGCAAGTACTATACCATTATTGCTTTAGTTTTCTCCTCTTCGTGGTCATCAATGCGCACTTTTCCATACCGAATTCAATTTGGGTATCCTGGCTAAAGATTCTGATTGTATTTATTAGTACTTGTCGTTCTGTATTTGTTTTTGCAAACAGTTTCAGGTCATTTATGTACATTAGGTGTTTTTTTTCTGTCTTCTGTGTTATTGAACTTGCATCCGGCTTGGCATTTTCTCATCATGGTTATAATAAATAATAGTGGTGAAAGGGAATCACCTTGGAAGAACCCTCTTTGTCTTGTGGTTTAGTTATGTATTTCTATCAGCTGTCAGTTCAATGTTTTTATTGTTAATGTTGTTATTATTAAGAGAGGCGTGCAATAAGTAATGCCCCTGGCCCACTTCCTATGCCAGTAGAGGAATGAAACTTGGCACAGTTATTAGTCTTACTCAACATAGGAACCACCTAGAGTTATGCCTTTCTCCCATCGTTTGATGCAGCTCTGGAGACCGTTTTTGTAGAACATCCCAGGTTGGTCCTCTAACCACGACGTGATTTCAGAAATCAAGGCTGCATCGTTTGGGGAACGCTTTCCTTTCAAAAATAACTTAATGACTGGGAAGAGGTGAAAGTCAGAGGGTGCCAGTTCAGGAGAGTAGGGAGGATGGGGAAGGAGTTCATAAACACACGTCTGTGCTTCTGATCTGGCGACATGCGAGTTGTGGACCAGAGCGGTGTCCTGCAGGAAGAGGGTACCTTTGCTGATCTTGCCCCTCCTCTTGATTTTGATAGCTTCCCTTAATTTCCTCAAAAGTGAAGCATAATAGGCTCCTGTAATTGTGGTACCCTTTGCCAGGAAATCTGTCATCACTACTCCGTCCTGGTCCCAGAAGACTGTGAGCATGACCTTTCCAGCGGAGGGCTGCACCCTTGCCTCCTTGGGAGGTGGTGAGTCCAAGTGCTTTCACTGCATTGACTGGGCTTTGGTCTCTGGATCATAGTGATGGACCCAGGTTTCATCCTGTGTGATCAGTATTTTGAAAAACGTTGACTCATCTCTTTGGCACATCTCCAAATTTATCCTCGAGCACTCGACGCGATCTCGCTTCTAGAATGGTGTGAGCAACGTGGGAATCCATCTGGCAGACACCTTATGCGTATGAAAATAGTTAGGAATGATAGTTTCTACAGACCCTGTACTAATCTTGACATCTTGGGCTATTTGGCGAATAGTAATGCGCCGATCTTCCAGATTGGCAGCCCCAACTTGATGGACAGATGCCTCCTCAATGGTATCAGGTCTGGGAGCTGTTTCCACAGACTTCCGGCCATGTTTAAATTCACGATGCCAGCGTTTTACAAGGTTATATGATGGCGCATTATCACCATAAGTTTCTTTCATTTCATCAAAAGTCTCCTATGGTGTGCGTCCTTTCAAATACAAAAACCGGATCACTGCTCGACATTCAACAGGCTCCATTTCATACCTGACTCAGTTCAAACACCTGCAAAACAGAAACCACAATGTGTTCAGAGTTGTAATTTGCGGCATAACCCGTAGAGATATAAATCATTGCACATGCATTACTTATGGCACACCTCTCGTATTATTATTATTATTATTATTATTATTATTATTATTATTATTTACTCATTTGGAGATTTTAGATGTCATTTGCAAATTAATTTCCGTTATCGCAAAAACCATTGACAAGTGATTTCTCGTCGGTATCGACCATTTGGCTTCACTGGAATTTGAGTGGCAATAAACCTCTCCCAGGTGTCAGTCCTATTCGCACTTATTCAGTGGAGGTCTAGTTAGTGCTTTCTCTCCTCGGCCTTACCCTTCAACTATTTGGTTTCTCATTGACTATTATTATTATTATTATTATTATTATTATTATTATTATTATTATTATTATTATTGTAGTAGTAGTAGTAGTAGTAGTAGCTTACCGCAAGGTAAAATACAGGTGGAGAAACTGGTGCCGTCTATCGTTCTCTCGAGGGTAGATGTGTTAAGATCTCTTGCCATGGTAGGCACCCCATCTAATGATGGCGTCACGATGAAAAGTACTCTTGATAGCTCTAGCGAAGCATCAAGTATTCAGCTACCGATAAGATTTGAATTACTCTACACACTCGGGTAGTTAGTTCAATCCCGGTTACGGCCGCGCTTGGTAGATCGATCGAGTAGTAGTATTAATATTATTAGTAGTATTAGTAGTATATTTTGCCAGTAATTATTATGGATTTAATTTGTATGTTATTCTAGTTCATTTATTAAATTCTTTTACACGTACGCACTTGCATATATTTTATTTTATTTTATTTTTGTCTATACTCGATACCTAGGTCGCTGCGACCGTTCTGCTCATGCCGCAGTGTTTTCAGTTGCGTTTGAAACTATTTCTAAATATGTGGATTTTTCTTAAACGTTAGATTCTCAACCATTTATTCAACTTCATCCACGGATACTCTCCTGATACCAAAGTGAATAATTCTCACTGATCTTCCTTGTGTTTCATTCCATTGAGCTTTTGCAATTCTGATCAATTCCCGTACCTAGGGCGACGCCGATTCGCGGAAGATCTGAAGCATTTGTTGTAGAATTTCTAGAATGCATCTCATTGAAATTTACATTCCTTCATTTATCTGTAATTTATGAAAATATACAGTTAGAGATTTGCTTAAGAATAACGATTATGCATCCATATTTGTTGGTCAAAAGTATTGCCGCTAACGTACAACGTTTTCATGTAGATCTATCAAAATCAGAGCGAAAGAACGCCACATAAAATTCATCAGTATACGATTTGAACGAAGGTATTTCTTTTTATCTCTTTTTCGCTATATAGTTTGGCAAAAAACTTTATTTCGCGCCAATTTATTTTTTAAATACACATGCCTGATGAGCAAACATTTCGAATTTTTATTTTTATTTCGGTCTATATAATTATAGAATTTAGAAATATTTCGCATTCTTTAGTAAATAGGTGTGAATAATCAAGAGTAATATTGGGAAGGAATGTTGATCCAATTACTATTTGTGTACTTTTCACTACCAATGTTCCTGAGAAAACTTCGTAGAATGCTGTATTCTGAATCGTACTTTTGTTATACTACGAAGATGACCTTGTGTCACCAAGTGTTCAGAGTAGAGGGGGGCAATAGACAAAGAGATATGAAATTGGTTAGAATAAAAAAGAAGTAACAAGCAATGAATCTGTAGGTACTTTTAGATTGAGGCCTTAAATTTGTGTGAGGTACTATAAAGATGACCTGGTGTCTCTAAGTGCTCAAAGGAGGGGAACGCAAATGTCATTGAGATAGTAAATTGCTTAGAATAAATAAAGAAAAAGTAAGTAGCAAACAATGAATATGTAAGTATTTTTAAATCGAGCCTTTAGATTTGTGTGTGATGCTATGATAGATTGTAAGATAGACAAAAGACGTGACAACATTTTTCTTTCGCAAAAATACTTCTGTTTCAACTATTTTTGTTCATGCATCAAGGTTTATAAAGGTTTTTAGAATTTAAAAATGTAGGCATTATTAATAAGAAAAAAACATTAAAGGGGGTTTCGCGGTTGGATGGGAGTCTGCCATGGCCGAGGTCAGGATAAAACCTAAATTTGATATATCTATGTTTCGCTTTCGATATTGAACTTCCTGTTTAAGTATAAATAAGTAACTTGCCTACATTTGATACGCTACAGAAATACGTAATGGACAATTATATGTGTGACGGTCTACAATGACCAAACAGGGAAATCTTTATAAATAAGCAAAAATAGAACAGCCAAAGTGTTGGCCAATCTATAACAATTGCGGTCCCAAAAATAGACGGCGAAAATGGATACATTTGAAGCAAATACAGAACGGGAGCCACCGAGTAGGAAACGAAACAGAAAAATATGCAGAAACACCCCATTCAAAAAAAAATCTATCCCAATTTAATCACTTCTTGAGTTCATATATTTAATATATATTTCAAAAATAAACTTTATAATTGAAGATTTAAAAAAATAAAGCATTTTTTATTATTGTTTTGTCATAATACCAATCTTAAAACAATAACACTTAGTAATTGTAAAAAAAAAATCGAAGTTTATTATATATTTTTTGTAAAATTTCAAAACAAATTTATTTAAACAAATATTAATATTAAAGATTACTATATCTTTATGCTTTCCTCATGACACAAGTAGTGTCAACACAAAAAAAAACATTTGTTGAAACAAAACACAGCGTTGGCATCGCACTCCGCACACGAAATAATAAAAAAGTAAAGAAAAATGTTTATTTTATACATGTAACCTAATCCCCCATTGAGGAGTGTTAGAACTACGCTAAGGTAGCTTTGTATTCCCGGGTTACGTCAGATAACCCAAGGATTTAAGATAGAGACGATAAATATACATATTTTATTTCATGTTAAAATAGATATTGTTTGAAAACCAAAGAAATATTTTTACGGCTAAAAGTTGACGACAGGAAATTTCACTTAGAACCTTGTCTGGCCTTACATGAACCCAGGGTCGGATGTCAGAATTGACATCTGTCCTTGACAATGCTGAGAGAATTTCAGGTGTGGGAACGGTGCCCACCGAGGGACCTGGGGCTTAGGATTTCGTGGCGAAATCTTATTTGCTGGGGAGAATTTCCACCCCCATCCACTTACGTTACTATATATATATACGACTGTCGTGCGAGAATTAGTCAGAGCGAAAAGAACAGGGTTGAGTTTAAGAGAGTTTCAGATCAGAGTAGAGCAGAGACGTGACCGCTCCCCACCTCATCCATCTGTCGGTCGCTGTCTGTGAAGAGAGTTGAGACTTTGAAATGAACTTACAAAATCTGAATGAGAATTGTAAAAACATTTTGTACATAATTTTATGAGAATTAAGCTTTTGTAGATAGACTACAATCGTTTGTCTTTCTTCCTGCCTGCCGCTTCGATATTCGCTTTCAGCATGCCAGATTTTATGTAGCAGCCTCAGAGGAGTCTAGACGATACGGGCCGAGAATCCAGAGTAATAAGAGTCCTAACCACCTCCTCGAGGAAGGAGTTACATACATTTCTTTAAATGGGGTATATTTTAAATAATGTATTAAATATATTACCATAAGAAATATATGCATACAACTATCCAAAATTCAACATTTGTTTATTGGTTCGGATACCCTGTATATGAAGTTCCATGTCTGTAAACTAAAAACTGACAGAGGAGTTTGGTTGTCAACATTTTTAAACAAATATATACACGTATATATTTAATATATATAGAAAGATGTTTGTGGTTACTATAACCTTTTAACGCAAATATTACGCAAGTATAACTTATGTACAATATCTAACTGAATATAATTACACGTAATAGGCAACTAAAGACGATCATCTCATGATTAAACCGAAAAAACTAATAGGAAATTAATTTAAATAAATGTTTAAAAGAATATGCAAAGTAGCTAGAGCCTTTGCAGATAAACGAAATTCCACCAATAATATATATTGAATTTTCTTGTTAAATAACTTTTTTCTGTTGTTCTTAGCCTTCGGGCCTGGATCTGTTCCGGCAGATACTGCAAGCATAGACCATATGTGTGAGCAACCCTACATATAAGTTATTGGTCAACGTAGGGGAAACTCTTCATAGCAATTGTCACTATCCAGTTCCTCTACTCCCCGAGGAGCTGGTCCCCATTTCCCCTTAACTCTTCACATCAAAAAACGGCTTTTTGCCTAATTTGTTCAGTGTGGAAGCAAATAAATACCATATTCAGCTCCCCTACTCCCCGCGGAGTGCTCCCCATTTCCCCTTCACTCTCCACATTAAAAAACGGCATTGTGTCTAATCTGCTCAGTGGGGAAGCAAATGAATACCTCAAAGTGTAGTATCTGTTCCGGAAGATACTGCAAGAAAAGACCATATGTGGGGGCAACCCCACATATAAGACCTTGGTCAATGTAGGGCCAACCCGGTTGTTCTTGTGCCTGACGTTTTTATCATTTTCCTATTTGTATTGTTTTTTGTGAATAAAAAAATTAATATCACAAAGTACAGTATCTGTTCTTATGCAACACTTAAGTTAATTTGCCTCAATCAATGGAGAGGAACCCCGCTATGATAAGACAATTATTATTTTTGGTCCCTACCAGAGTGCAACTTTTGCCTTTTGTGTGTGTGGGGGAGCTGGTTCCCCCACATTAAAAACGAGCTCGTGTCACATTTTTCTTTCGTGGGGAAGCAAATAAATACTAATAAATAGAAAAGATGGTTTTAATATTGATATCAATACACAAAACCCAAATTTATAGGAGTATATAGATTGAATTTATTAACAAGAAAAATTAAAATAATATGGCGAGGTACACTTGGGTTGTAAAACAGGATCATTCGATCTGTAGTCAAATGCTCTATCACTAAGCTATATCTCTAGATTGTGTGCAGTCAGCACTAACCCTATTCAAGGTTTAACCGGCTTCCTCCAAAGGAAGAAGTTTAATGGGAGTATGAAATTCCCCGTTAGGGGAGATGACGACGTTAGGTTTTTGCAACTGTATGCAAGGCGATATCGACGTCCTCCTACATACAGCACCTGGACTTCCCAAATTGGTCACCCATTTTAGTAATAACCAGGCTCAACTTCGCTGATCTGACGGGAACTGGCGTGTCAAAGTGATTATGCCGTATACATATGTCTACATTATAATAAATGTGTTTTTATGAGGAAATAATTTGTTGAAATTTTATTATCTTTCTTGTCGGATATAAGGTAAAATATTCACCGGTAAAACTTATTCTTTTTTATGTATAAGAGAGAAAATCTAGCCTTAAGATCGAAATTTTTTTTCATTTTCGATATTTAACGGATAAATATATGTAGAAGACATATCTAAAAACACTGCCAGACATATAAATAAGCTTTGTGTGAAATAGGGGGAAGTATATTACGCAGATGATTACTACCTTTTTGAGTGGCTATCAGGCGTCACCGACTGGTCTTCTTTCATCCCGTCTTCATGTGAAGCGCAATACTCAGCCTCTCCATAGCAAATGACTGTCCGTGCGTGGTGAAGAGACACATCCTTCTCAGTGTAACCCCGTTGTTATGATTAGGCATAAACAGAACACGCGAGATGAAAAGGGGTAAACCTCGATAATCTATTCTGTTATTCCATGGGTAATAATAGTTCCGATTGCACTCACAGACAAACAGATGATATGGATTTGAGAATAATATTGTTTTGCAGACGATCAGATTAAATTGACAATGGGAAAGCACACAAGCTCTATTTAGCAGACTACTGTGGAACTCCATGTGGAGCAGCGCCCCACGCTTTTATATGCGCAACCCAAACTTCACTATGAATACACACGAATGCAGCACCAGATTTTAGGCCCCTGTAAACACAATCCTAGATGTTAAGACATCTCTTGTAGCAATTGGGACGAATGAAGGTGCTTCCTTAAATCCGACTGATATTAATACGCGATGGTTGAACGTGACAGGAAGGGAAGTACTGGGAAGTAACAACAGAGAGGAGAAACTCTTAAGTTGTAAAACCTACAGGCGTTCTTTTGGAGCGTCCTGAAAGACGACTGAAATGAGAGAAGAGAGAGAGAGAGAGAGAGAGAGAGAGATTGTGTGAAATTTGCACAACATAGGCTCAGCCGTTTCGGAACATATGAGAAAAGCACTCAAGCACACGCACACACAAAGCGACGCTTATATAATAATACAGATAAAGATAGGGATACGTGAGGTTTCCGTAAATGTCCGATTCTCAGATATTTATTCCATTATATCCAGTCATTCTCTCCTGATACCAAATTAGATCATTTGCACTGATCCTCATTGTGTTTCGTTCCGTTGATCTTTTGCAATTCTGATCAATTTCCGCGCCCATGGCGATGCCGATTCGCGAAAGATCTGAAGCATTTGTGGAATTTCTGAAATTCGTCTTATTAAAATTCACATTCCGTTATGTATCTGTAACTTAAGGAAGGGAAATTCACTCCAGAATAAACGATTATGCATTAGATTTCGTTGGTCAAAAGTATTGCTATTAACATATAACAGTTTCATGTGGATCTATAAAAGTAAGTGCGAAATACTGACTCATTTTACATATTTACATATCAGTATATGATTTGCACGGGATTATTTCATTTTCTCTTTTTTAGTACATATGCTTTTGGAAATATTTTATTTCATATCAATTTCTTTCTAGAAATACTTCTTACTGATACGAAAACACTTCTTATTGTAATGTTTCTTTTCTTCTTTAAAATTAACCAGCTTAGAAAATGTTAGCATTCTTAACAAATACTCATGTAATCAATGACTGAGACTATCTCAGGGAATTGAATTTTGATACAATAGTTACTTGTATACCGTTAAACATGTTCAAATCCTATATTTATTTGATGGCTAATGTTTCTAACATAAAGGTGAATAATAGCTTTTTTCTTGGTCGTAGTTTTTCTATAGCTAAAATGAAAAAAAAACCTATTCTTCGTTCAACAAAATGGTCTGTGTAAAACTTGTTTACTTTAAAAAGAAAGCATTTAATATTCTAAGGAATAACAATATATAAAAAGGCTGGCAGTAGCAAGTGGAAAAAACCGCGCCAAACACATATTCATATAAGGGTAGTTGCGTTCAAATTTATATATATATATATATATATATATATATATATATATATATATATATATATATATAGCCTTGAAGGATTCAATTGTCGTCTTACAAAATACAACGTGATTAAGTGCAGTATCACAATAGAAATTACACCTTGCTGTAAAACAAGCACCATAAAATTATCGCCTTAGAAAATACGATATAATTCCATTTCCGGTTTTCTTCTTTTTTTTTTGTTGAAGACTAAATACTAGTTTGCAAGTTGTGTAAAAAATCCAAAGTTATAAAAGTTTTCCATAATGCAAGAAAGTGACAAAACGTTCAACGAGACAGATCGGAGATTAACCCCTGTACAACTCATGCTGTCTACCGGTCCAGATTATGACAACTTAACCATTGACAGCAGGCTCAAAATGCAAAGTTCGACAATTCAACGCTTGCAGGCACAGCTCGACGAAATTTCCGACCATGGTTTACGTCTTTGGTTTGGTTTCATATAAGGGCCACATTATGCCTCCTCACATCTTCGAAATTAGCTTGAAAATAAACAGCTAAGTGTACCTGGATATACTGAAGAGTGTGATGATCCTCTCGTTCAATCGGCTGGCCGATGGCAGAACTTTAGTGTGGCAGCAAGACTCGGCGCCGGCCCATGAGTCCAAAGAGATCCAGGCTTGGCTTTAGAAGACATGCTACGACTTTGTACTTCTCTCACTGGCCCCCTCCTATCCCGACCTGAACCCGCTAGTCTATTTTATTTGGTCATACGTTGAGAACATCACTAGAATTGCCTCTCACAAACCCAAGGCCAACTTGATCGCCACCATCCACCGAGTATTTGGCGAGCTCTTGCTGGCGCTTGTGGAAAAGGCATTCTTCCAGTTCATCGAAGCGATAATTGAAACTGAAGGCAGGTACGTTGAATAGATGCCAGCTCTGCTATATAATCAAATTACCTGAATTTATTTATTTTCAGTAAAAGTGTTTAAAAATAGCTGTAGTGTTGTTTTCTTTAGGGGGACAAATTTACCGTTCCACCCTGTATATATGTGTATTACCGTATCTAGTCTTAAATTAACAAAATGAGTTTGTTTTCTTTTTTAATTGTATATTCTAACAGGCATAATAAAGTATGACTGTATACTATAGGGTGCACGTATTAAGTTAAAGGTTTAGGTGTTGAAGTTAAAACCATATGTGAAAATATAGAATTTTACGAAGTCCAGAATTATAAATATCAATAGAATAAAAAGGAAAATAGACATAACATTATTCAATATTATATGTTTCTTTTAATCTTTCATCAGGAATAATCGAAACCGAAACCAACACTTTTGAAGAATTCTTGGTAAAATAGTTTATTACAAGAAATGGATGGTCATAACAATAAAACAACATTCACTCGGACGAAATAGGATGTAAGCGTGACACACAAAATAAATAACACACACGCTATCCTATTATAATACTTGATATCCATCAGAGCTCCTGGCAATGCTGGAACATTTCGAAAATGATACCTAATGGAAATTAGTGGGTAAACGAGGATCAATAATATCAGGTCAGCCAGGATTTAAGGAGCAACTACAGATCTATTATTTTAATTGGAATTGATTATTGAGATGAGTATTATTTATATTAATGCATTTATTGCGGACTATTATTCCCATTTTTATTAGCTGTTGTTTCACAACGTTTCGGCCAACTATTCCTCTGGCCTTCGTCAGGTGGTAACAACGACGGATAGAAACTTCGAATCTTCTAACTGCATTCTCAGCAATCACTGCCACCCGTAGTTGTTGTCGTCTCAACAGTTAATAGAGACGGTTCCAGATGATGAGTGTCTGAAGATAGCGGTTTTAATCCTACCGAAAGCCGGTCAGAGGCTTACTTGGCCAAAAACGTGGTGGGGCGACAACAATTACGGATGGCAGTGATTGCTGAGAATGCAGTTAGGAGATTCGAAGTTCCTATCCATCGCGGTTACCACCTGACGAAGGCCAGAGGAATAGTTGACCGAAACATCGTGAAACAACAACTAATAAAGATGAGAATAATAGTCCGCAATAAATGAATTAATATAAACTACAGATCTGCATGTATGGTAAACCGCATTAGTGACATATTCGAACGAAAATCGGAGAGACTTGTGATAATGCAGCAACTGAAAATATAAGCTCGCGAACAAATAGTACGAAAGGAAATGACTGGCGCCAGAGAACACTACAGAAGTGCGCATATTGATAGAAGCCAATGAAGTGGCAGATTTACAATTGCAGACTTTCAATAACGAAAGAAAGAACAGATTTCTGGAAGAATTTTACTTGAAGCCATGTCTATGGGTTAATAAGAAACCTGTTTGATGTAAGCTGTTATATATACGTATGCGTTGAAATCGATAATGTAAGTATATAACAATACCATAAATTTCACAACTATTTTCTGTCAGATTATATCGTATAATACGTCGAAATAAATCGTTTAACACACATATATATCATAAGATATATTTTTAAAATGAATACTTGTGAAAATCATGATATCGATATACACATATGTAATAGATTAGACCACATACATATATAATAGCTTACATCAATATATATATATATATATATGTGCATATATTTATATATATATATATATATATATATATAGAGAGAGAGAGAGAGAGAGAGAGAGATTTGTTATTGTTGTTTTTCAAGCGATAAACACGGTTAATATTGGATCCGCCTTGAAGCTCATTTTTCATTTACTTAGAAAGTCGCCCTTCAATTTGTTTGGACGTATATAACAATTTTATTTATTTATTATTTTTAAAACAGTATATATATATATATATATATATATATATATATATATATATATATATATATATATAGTAAGTAATAAAAATATATATAGCAATTAAGCTACACAGAATATCCCGCGTTTGATTCTCGTGAAAATTCTTCAGACTTATGCATAAGTCTAACGAATTCTAACGAGAATGAAACGCGGAATATTCTGTGTATCCTATATATTTATATATATATATATATATATATATATATATATATATATATATATATATATATATATAAAGTAGTAGCGTTTGTGTGTGTATGTTTGTCTGTGTGTACAACTCAACATGATCAAAGAAATATAAAACGACTGTGTGTACACCTCTCCTGGTCAAGAAATATTAACGCCTATGATAGGATACTTCTGTCAAAGGAGACATTATATTTTATACATAATTTCAATATATAGCATTCTTCAAACCACATCGACATTGATTTAGTTACGGTCATTAGAATATCACATTAAATTAAATATATTAAAATAATTAGCTTGATGATATTACGTATTCGACATAATAGCCTCGTTTGAACTGTACTATTTAAAATATAATTTAACATTTAATTATTAATTTATTTTCATTTCAATTTATATTTGATTTAACTTACTTTTACTTATTATCTGAAATCTAAAACCTTTTAATATTCAAACCAAGAAACCAAAGGAGAATAACTGTGATAGTGTAATTATTTGAAAAATTGTTTAAAACGGAGCACGTTATGAAATATTTTCTTTAATAGATTTGTTTTCATTCCGAAATATTCGTCTCAGCTCAATTATTATTTTTATTTTTATATTCGGAGGTAATTTTCTTTGCTTATTTCTAATTTTTAAGTAACCTTTTTTTATTTCTTATAGTTGAGGTATCCGTTTCTTTCACTGTGTTTCGTAGCTTTCTTTGGTCATGTAAACTATAAGTACGCTTATATAATTCATAAGTTGTTTTTTGAAAAACTTTTTCTCCAGAATACATCAGAGCCTAAGAGAAGGGGGTATGGGGTTAGAGAAAAATAATTACAACTAATGCTCTCATTTACCCTCATCCCCACGAGTGGAGAGTTAGTCACCCACAGGGCCAATGTTCCATTTGAGCAAAATCCATCACCCATACATTATCTACTCCTTTTTTTGTTTGTTTATAAAATATAATCGGTGTTGCCCAGATTTTATAATAATTATACCAAAGCAAATGTGTTCAATTGCCTGCGAAACAGATTTTCTTTATAGTTTATTTAATATCTTAAATTAAATATGGTCAAGTTTTACAACGTGACCCAGCGTCGTTTAACCCCTAAAAAAATGAAAACCTACTTTTTTGGACCCGGGCATTCGCTGCCATTTTTATTGAAACAAATATCGTAATAATTTGTTTTTAATTATAACTTTTTTGTGGTGGGGGAGTTTTCTTTCTAGTGCTTAATATCCGGAGGATAGTTTATTCTCTTTGTAGCACTTCTGCTGAAATATCTGGTGGAGAGGGTATCACGTACGTTTCCTTTTTCTGGAGGGGGCGATTACATTTATATGTTTTCAACCGTTCTTTTATTTTTGTTGTGGGAGTATCCACGTTGCGCATGATGAAAATGATTAGTATACAGACGTTTCAAACGGAACTTCATGTCAACCCAGGCAACGCCGGGTTTCCAGTCTAGTATATATATATATATATATATATATATATATATATATATATATATATATATACATATATATATATATATATATATATATATATATATATATATATATATATATATATATATATATATATATATATATATATTAGGGTGTAGTGAGATCAAACTTTTTTTGTCATATTAATTTCCGGTAGTGATAAAAGGTTGCTCCTGTTATTAAAAAAAAAGTAATTATACCTATATTGATATTATGTTACATTGGTTTCCTTTGTCGCCATCAATGTCAACTTTTGCTATGTATCCGTTATACGCGAAATATAAATTTATCATTTCTTTAACTTCGGTACTAGAAATATACTGTTATATTCTTGGAATGTTGCTATTTTCAATAACAATAGTGTTCTGAGAATGTTTTAGTCACTAATCAATAAACACTTTCTCAAAATGCTATTGGCTATATATTATACAATGCTATACTGTTCTATACTATTTTAAACTGACTCACTGTCTTTTTCTTTTGCAGTTGAATATTATGGCAGCAAAACCTGAAGCAAGACAAGTTGGCATGTCTATAGTGTTATGTCTGACTTCCCTGATAACAAGCTACCAAGCATCGCTGATGTTATGCGTTTCTATACAAAGCGGCAAAGTGATCTAACAAAAACTACCCCTTCGTCAAAAAGTGTCACTGATATATCTGCCATGGGAGTATGGATTAAAGCTGGCATTCCAACTGTTACACTGCTATGAAATGAGCAAAAAATTGTAAGTTTTCGATATTAATTGCGAAATGTGTTAAAAAAAAAGGATTACAAAAGCAAAATGGAATAGAACAACTGAATGCTAAAGGAAAAAGATTGTTTGACATTGCTGCCTGCCATTGTGAATTTTATTTCAGTACCTGTCCTAAGGACAAAAACGTGCCACGTGCTGAACAGTCATTTTTAGATGACAAAATATCAAAAACGAGAAATGCTCATAGGGACGATTGACACGGAGCGAGTGAATCTTTAAGACAAAAAAGAATTCGAAATGAAAAACAAGAGCAGTATCACAATAAAGTTGCCATACTGGATGAAGGACCTTCAACACGTTTATATCACATCAGTAATTCTGACAGTTCAAACTTGGAGTCTTCGTCTGAAGACATTTATGAAGATGAAGAATCCCATAGAGCATCTAAAAATATGACGTCACTTCTTACCTTGGCCAGAGAATATGATAGAAATTGTGTTTCAAATACAGTTGGTGCTGCCATAGCCACAGCTACTCTTACTGATTATGGAATAGTGACTGAAAATGACAAAACGCAGGCAGTTGATAGATCAAAGTTGTGGAGAGAACGCGAATGTCTGAGAAGCCAACTTAGAGATAATGCCTCAGAAAAACTTCAGACATTAAACTCCATATTCTTTGATAGAAGAAAAGATGTTACTAAATGTCCCCCATTTGTGAATACAAAGTGTCGAATTACAGAAGAACATGTTGTTCTAATAACTGAGCCCAATTCAAAGTACTTAGGCCATATTACCCCTTAAAGTGGATCATCTTCTAACATTTTTGTTGCTATGACTAAGTTCTTTGATGAAAATGATTGTATCTAAATGATGAAAGGGCTGTAGGATGTGATGGAACAGCAGTAAATATAGCATTCCACAATGGCGTAATTCGACGACTTGAGGTGCAAATAAATAGATCCCTTCAGTGGCTGGTTTGCATGATGTATATGAATTAATTACCTCTCTGAAGCATCTTCATATTTTTGAATGACACAACAAGTGGTCCTACTGTTTTCCGTGGAAAAATTGGTAAAGCTCTTGTCACATGTCAATCGCTGGCAGTTGTTTAATTTGAAGCCATAAATGGAAACTTACCAGAGTTTAAAGACCTATCATCCCTGAGTAAAGATCAAAAATACCTGTATGATATTTGTATGGCTGTCAACAATGGTGTTGTGTCATCAACTCTTGCATCAAAAGAACCAGGAGCGATGATGCATACAGGGTGGTTAACTATGGGCAATAGAATTCTGAGACTCTATATTTCTACCTTGAATCCATCGCAGGAGTTTAAGATCATGGCAGAATATATCATGAAAGGGTATTCTCTAACTTGGTTTAGCATATAACAGAGACCCCAATGTTTCTATGGAGCTCAACACCTGTGGAATGCTATTCATCTCTCCAGGTACCTCCAAGAAAATGTTCTAACATCAATCGATAAATGTATTCAGAATAACGGGTACTTTGGTCATCCAGAAAATATTCTGTTGGCAATGATAAAAGATGAAATGGGCAGACATCAAGGAACTCGCCATCAGGAGAATTGCACGATCAAGAGAAGTGAAAACTAAAGGAGTATGAAAGTTCCAAATTCCAACATTGAATTTCAATGCTGAGGACTATTATGAAATGGTTGACTGGATCGAAATTCCGAGATGTCAATCTCCACTAACAAGAATTTTCACAGATCATGAAATTGAGGAAGGCATCAGAAGCAGAACCGAATCAGTTTTTGAATTGGATAAGTTTCCCTGCCATACACAAGCAGTTGAGAGACATATAAAAATTGTCACTGAAGCATCAGCGACAGTGTGTGGATTGATAGATTCATCCTAAGATTGAATCACGAAAGCAAATGGCTAAATGCAGCACAAATAGGGGCTGGTATTCTTAACTTTTGTTCCACAGTGCAATTATTTACTTGTAAAATGCAATTCTTATGGCATAACTGAGAAATAAATGTTCTTGTATTTTTTAATATATGCATTTTCAGTCAAATTTTCACGTTTTCGGCGGCAAAGGAAAATGGCTCTGAAAAATACTAAAACCTTTTCTAAACTTTAACATATAGGAGCAACTTTTTGACCTCTCGAAAAGGAAACTGTATATGCCACTACACCCTAATATATATAATTATTACTAAGGTGTTTTTCTAATTTTTATTTCATTATATATATATATATATATATATATATATATATATATATATATATAATAAAATGATTGCAGAAATTCCCCTCTGAACCAAATTACCATATGTTTGCAACAACACATGTCACATGTACATTTATTACATCTAGCCTAATAGTCACTTTCTTATGTAACTTTAAAATGAAATTAGTTACACATTTAGATGTTACATTAAAATCTTACGTTATTTCCGAGGACGATGTAGTTCTTAACGGAAATATTTCCTATTTTTCTCTCTGTCTATTCTGCACTCCCACCACTCCCACTAGACACCGGCACCGTCTCTACGTATATTCCTATGCTGGGTGTTCGCCAGTCTAAACTGGTTATTCGACACATATACATAAAATAACCTTTACATTTTTCTTATTCCTTGAAGAAATATTGCACCGCTGATTGTCTGCGAAGTAGACATTCTCATAGTCTGTTATTCGCAGGGTCCATCATTAAACGAACAGTTCGACACTTTACATATCCATTCATTCTGTTTCTTTTCCTTTATAATTTACAAAACCTTTGCATTTGATGATTTTTATTATATTAAGTCATTGCTTCTGCCATTACATTTATCCAACCACGGAAATAGAAATTCAAGACTAAACGTATACAAAGCTACGTAAAACTGTTTCTTTCTTCACTCACTCTGGTCATTACTCACTCTTGCCTCACTCTTACTCTCTTTTACTCTCTCCCTATTCGTTTATCAATTGCCCTATTCGACACTGCGTCTGTTAGCCCATTCATCTAGCATTTTACTACGTTGTTTGTATCACGTGACATTTTCTTGGCAGTGGTGTGCGTTAATCTACTCGCATTCCGCTATTCGACAAGTCTTCTTTCATTTCTCTTTACATTTTACATTTTTCTTTTTACATGATATGCGTTATTTAGTCTTCTTTCTGTTTTTAGTATTTTTGATTCATTTATTTGAGTGGAAATGAGCCTCCCCAAGGTCCCAGTTCACTTCGCACTTATCCTGCGGAGGCCTGGTTAGTTCCTCGGTCATTCCTTCCTCCGTGACTCTACTTGGTTATTTGGTCTCACTCTATTTTGGGGTGGGCGGCTTTGATGTGGCAATGGGAGGATGGAGGTAGGGTTATCGTAGAGAACATATAGATACGCGGCTTTAGTGTTCTTAATTCCATGTAGTGTTTCGTGTTTTGCAGTTTGCCGCAGTTTGTATGGCCAGTGCTTGTTGCTGCTGTCTGTTAGTTTCCACATTCAAGGGTTTTCTCTTAATATTTCAGCTGTGTCCGTTATTGTTGTTCGTTGTATGTTTCCAGTCATTCATTTGATTCCAATTTCTCCCATTCTTACGTATTGTTTCTCTTTTCTGCGTTTTTCCTCAACGTTTCTCGTTTTCTCTTTTGTTCTTTTCCGCCATCATATTTTATCTTCTGCTTGTGCATACTTCCCTAGCTTTACTTATTTAAGCATAAATCTCTTGGTACTTTACAGCTGCTACACCCAACGTCTTTAACCCAAACTTACCCTCGTTTTCTTATATATTTCTTAATCATACATTCCATCAGTTGAAATTTAGCGGCTTTCCCCCGTCTTTATAGCCGTTTAACCATTTTTTTTCCTTCTATTTTTCTCTCAAATACGCTGTCTATATTTTAGCTATTCCAACTCATTGTTATTCGCGTTTCTTCATTCGGTTAAACGATTTAATCCGACTGTCTTCCCGCCTTGTTCCATGCAATAATTAATGACAAATAGAGAATAAAAATAAAATAGAGTCTATGACTGTTGGCGCCAGCTGCATGCAGGCCGTTCTTTCTCATCCGAGATATCGACCAACAGAAGTCTTTCTTTACTGCTAACAAAGATCAAGCCTCAGTATTAAGCTGGGATGAAAGAAGATTTACAATAAAAATAGTGTATCGAATCATAGGGTTAATATGTTAGAAACAGAAGTCGCCGAACTTCGAAGTATCTGCCTGTAAATAATAATAATAACAATAATATATATATATATATATATATATATATATATATATATATATATATATAACGGTTGGAAGCTCCGGCTGTCGTTTGAGCGGCAAGCGTTTTATCCTGGCTTGAGGTAGTTGTTTGTCTAACCACACTGATGAGCTGTGAAACACCGAAACAGTACTGTATAGGAATGACTATAATGCTCACTATCTTGGGTTAAGAATATTGAGAAGTGATATAAAAATTACAATTAGCGTATTAAGCGATATTCTTTGCGTTAAGAAATTGAGCTTATGTATTTAGACAATGTCAAAACATTGTTAATTCACGACCCGAATAACAGCAGGCCAATAGCATAACCGTTAGAAGCTCAGACTGTCGTATAAGCGGTCAGGTTTCGATCATGGCTTGAGGTAATTTCTTATCTAACCGCATTGATGAGCTGTGAAACAGCGAAACAGTACTGTATGTGGAAGACTCTGACTGAGATAACTTTATAAATATTAATTCTGTAATATTTATAATATACTTTAATTTTATCATCTTGGATCGTTTTGGTAAATTTAATTGTAATTTTTGTTATATATATATGTATAATATATATATATATATATATATATATATATATATGTGCATATATATATGCATATATGCATATATATATGTATTTATATATACATACATATGTACATACAAATATATATATATATATATATATATATATATATATATATATATATACTGTCACCCATCTGGTACTAACTTTGCCCAATGTTGCTTTACTTTGGTGATCTTACGAGAACTGGTGTGTCAAGGTGATTATGCCGTGTATATATATATATTCATATATATATATATATATATATATATATATTTGTATATATATATATATATATATATATATATATATATATACTAGCAAAAGTACCCGCCGTTGACTGGGTTCAAAAACAGCCTACAAAAAATGGACTCTGATTTATGAAAGTATGATAGGTTATGAAAAGGAAGGGTTGTAAAGAGATAGCTTCGAATTTGTGGGTATCAAAACAAAGGAAAATATGAGGAAAATAAAAAAAAATAGATAGACCCCATAATTTATTATACCATACCTGTTCACACTGAAACACTTATCACAATATTCTGTGGATCTATATTAAAAACCCTTGTTAAACTTTGTGACATATTTCCATTCTATGGAGGTCAGGTGCGAACGAACACCCCATAATTTTATTATACCATATTTCTTCAAACTTAAACGTAATTATCAAAAGATACCTACGCAGATAGATATGAAAAGTCTTTATTAAAGTGTATGCCTATTTCCATTCTATGGAGGCCAGGACCGAACGCAGACCCCACAAGTTTATCATACCATCCCCACTGAAGTTAAAACCTACTTATCAAAGTATTCTTATGTACATCTATATCAAAAACACTTGTAAACGTTATTTTTTAATTGTTTATTTCCTTCTTTTATCGGGTTATTCGATTATCGATTATCGATAGTTATTAGAGACATTCTGATAAAAATTTTATCTAAGAACACTGCCAGGCAAATAAAGTACCTTCGTGTGAAATTCCATAAAATTCGGCTAAGTTGTTTTCGACTCAATATGGAACTAACACACAAAAATTCCTTTTATATAATCGTAAATATATACAAGGAATCTATATCGGTACTTGTATCGGAATCGGGATTTCGATCGAAATAAATATTGTTATAGTTTCATTACTAATACATATATTAGTTGTACCCGGCCACGCGTTGCTGTGGCTTAGTTTGTTAAAATGAAACACACTTCTCAAGAAAAATTGCATATTGTATTGTTTATTTACTTTTAATATTTTCTGCAATTTTTTGCCTCAAAAAAAGGTTCCGTTTTTACCATAAATTGTTTTTTGCAGGCAAACATGCATTTTTTAAAAGAAAATTGGCAGTAAACGTTTATCTTTGCAGAAGGAATTGTTATTATAAAAAGAACAGATTAATGCTTTATATGAACACTGTAAATAGTTAGATGAAAGTAGAGGAAAGTTTTGTTTGTTTTTTCAAGAGAATGTACAAATTATTTTTGTCAACAGATGTTAAGAAAATAAACAGAAAATATAGTCCCATAATTAATTTTTTAATTTATTAATTTATTATGCAAAAAAAATAATTAAATGTTGATTTAGGTTTAATACGGTGGAATGAAATGAAATCAGGGGGGTCAAATTCGTCATGATTATCATTCTGTTTAATTTCGTCTTGCATTCAATTTTTGAAGTGGGGTACCAGCGATCGCAAAGTAGCAAATGTAACGAAAATGCGAAAAATTCAACACTAAAATAATTTTAATAAGTATGCAGCTTCTAATAAAAATCCTAATAAATCAATTCCTCTTATTTGTTCGGCTGTTGTAAAAATGGAAGGGAAACTTAAATTTCGCTCCGTTGTATTGTTTTTTTTATTAACACAAAATTTTAAGTGTAGAACGATTGCTGTTAAAAAAAATAAATAAATAAGAAAACAACCCACTTTCCCGTTAAAAGAAGAAAAAAAAACAATCATTTAAAATAATTTTTTGTTGACCTTTCAAAGTTGCTTTAATTCAAAATAACGTTTTCAATTATTTATTTGTTGGAATAAAAAAAAGAAAAAACTATTTTATACAAATCCAATGTTGCTTTCATTACCAAATTATTTTATTAAACTTTTAAATGTTTTACGCAAACTTTTCAATATATCTTTTTCGAATTATATAGTTTCTTTAATTTCCAACAAACTTTTCGTAATATTTTTTTCCGAGAAAAAAAGAAACTATTTTATAAAAATCCGATGTTACTTTCATTACGGAATTGTCGTATTAAAAGCCTAATTTATTACGCAAATTTTTCACTAAATATTTGTCCAATTATATTTTGATAAACTTTTATACAATAAATGTTTTGGGTTTGTTTTGCTTATTAAATGGCGCTCGCCCATATTAAACCCTGACGAATATGTCATGTGATTGTCTGTTTTCAATAACCAAAAATGTCTCATGTAAAACTTTCCCGTTCTCATTAATGAAAGCGAAATATTTTCAATTAAACTGGTCTCGGAATAGACACGCCGAACCTCCCCCTGTTAAGAAAGGCTTTCGGAATAGACAACCCGTAACGGTGTCAGAAACCCGGAAACCTATCGAAGTTGACTTGTGGAATATGAACAATGGTTTTGTCGTAATGTAATTATGTACCGGCATATCATTCTATGCTGAAATTCCTAAGCTCCTTTCACACTTATTAATTTAGGTGACTGAAATAGGAATTTGAAGATTAAGGAACAAACGTAATTTCCCCCAGGGAAGAAAGTGTTTGTACACGTGAGGAAAAGAAAGTGATGAGAATTAATTTCAGTGCGAGGTTACTAATTCAGTTAATTCATGAAGTTAAGAAAATGCAATGTATAAATCCTTTTCGAGATAAATCGTAATATTCTTTGTATAATTCAAAGATAATTAGTAAATTCAACTCATAATCTAATGCAGTAAATATTACCGAAAAGAAAACACCTTGTTTGTGCTAAAAATAGCGTCAGTAATGAAATTCATTTTTGTATGAGTTATATCGTAACGATGTTTACAACCGCAATGCAATCTGAAAAATGGGAACATGAAAAGAAACGAAACGAAAACATACGAAACGGAGTAAACCGGAACGTCGGTTTTTAGAGATGCATATAAAAATGCATTGTTTACATTTTGAAATGTAGTAATGATCGATGTGAGTCGGTAAATATGTTAAAGCACCCCTAAATTGATTTGTTCCTAATCGAGATTGATTTGTTCGTAATCGCTGTAAGTGAAACTTGGCATCTTACAATCTGTAATGCGTTAACCGGAAAAGTAATATGTAAAGCAGTAATCGGAAAAAAAGTACACAGAAAAAGGAAGCAGTGAACGAAACGAAACGGAATTTAAAGGAAATAATGTATAATATATAAATGAAAGAAAAATAAAAGGAGAGAAACGTGTTGTCTATCCTAGTGTAATAATGTTTCGAAATAAATTGTAAATAAGCAATGTATAATTATGCCTCGTGCGTTTCCCGTAGTAGGAAGCATCTCAGTTTTTGTATGTAACTACAAAACACTCAACCGGTGTGTGTTTGTATTAGTTCCTCGTGAACGACGAAGCGGCTGTGTAAATGGGGAGCAGGGAGAGGAGCAACCAAATCGAGAGAAAATATTTTACAACTTCCATTGATACTTACAGGTTTTGGCAGTGAACTCTCACCAGAAAAAATATCGGAATATACGTTTATCGAGCAAGTGTAGAGGTAATAGGCCTATAGCACACCTCAGATAATGTTCTGCATGAAATGTCTTGAGTTTAAATCCTATAAAAGTCAAACTCACAGGGGGAAAATGACTTCATTTTATTTATATAGAGAAGAGAAGAGACGAAGAGAAGAGAAAAAGAGAAGATATATATATGAATATTTACGTGTATATAAACGAAGGGTCTACAATAAGTTTCCAGATATTTCATAAGCATTTAAAATTGTCGGAGACTCTTGAAAATACAAGATGTTATAGCTATACATCTTATGAGATGGCTGACTAATTTTTTATGATTTCAGCTACAGCTACAGCAACACTAGGAATACACCCGTCAAAAGCGTGATTGTCACAGCTGCTGAATTTCAAAAACAGACGTGAGGACACTTTAGAAGAATGATATGCAATAAAGTTGGTTTTAAACTGGGAGAAAATGCCGCAGCAACGTGTGGAATGTTTCAGACTCTATTTGGACTATCCTGCATGAATCTGACATCAGTTTTTATGTAGCATAAAAGTTTAACTTTGGTGAAAATAAGTCTTTCTTGTTTAATCGGATTTTTCCTAATTATCGATTTTTGAGACATAGCAGACGGATCCCCATACGAAATCTACATAAGAACACTCCCAGACACACCAATAACCTTTGAGTAAAATTTCCAAAGAAAAAAACCCTGCCCAGCCGTTTTCGAGCCATAGTGACCTCTCCCTCACACACCCACATACAAGATTTTTTTATATACCATAGTACATACATACATAAATACCCACACACACATGCGTATATACACATGTATGTATACACACGTACAAACATACATGGTGCTTGCTACTTCTTAACATAAGTTTGCCATTTCTTCAGTTAAGTGTTGTGCGGCTGTGTGTACGTAGTTGACTTTTTAATCCAGCTTTAGGCATATATGAAAGTACATATATGTAAAAATAACTTTCCTTCATGATAATATTGTGAACTCGAATTTCGTGCCAGACACTTTTAGATTTGCAAATTAGACCACAAATATCACACGTTTGTGTTGTCGGATATCCTCCTCATAAGAATGTAGTTCCTGCCTTTGATTGTGTGATTTCACATGATTTACAAAACCAGCTTTTGACAAAAGGAACTGCCACGTATAATGCACTTCAGTTCCTGTTGTAATTTCTTTGACATATTTTTGCCCTGTTTTCTTAAAACACGTTTTAATACAGCAATCCCAACAAGCTGCTCTTCAAAAACCATTGCACCTTACTTTGATGGCTTTTCTCCAGAGTGAGCGATCTTTCTCTTGTGCTCCCCAGTTGTGTACATTCATCTAAAGAATTTTCAAATTGTTTTTCAGAGAATACTTAAACCTTTTTCTTGGTTTATGCTGTGGTCTATTACCCCTATCTATCTCGACATACAACATTTGTTAAGGAAATCTTTTGTTCTCCATCCTAACCTAGAGGCCAGTTCAGCGCACTTGATTTGGAATGATTTTCATTTCTATACGAGTACTATTTGATCGTTCAAGAACTACAATACAGGCGTAAGAGTATCCAATAAATATGCAGTATTCCCCGAATACAACTTTGGTGAAACCTTTTCAATAACTTGAGATGCCTTCTATATGTTGTTCAAGTCTCGGACACATATAGCAGCGTAGTAATAACGCAGGCTTCGTAAACACTTAGCTTTGTTTTTGATGTGATTCCCTGATCTGACCACATACGTTTCTCTAGTTTGTCAAAAGCAGGACTGGCTTCGTTTATTCTGTGATTTATCTCAGCATCAAGAATGCATTCTTTAATCAGCGTTCTACCCAGGTATACAGAATAGTCCTGATATTTAACTTCTTACCATCAACCAAGATGTTCGGTGTTCTACTGTATTCTGAAACTACATTAACCAGAGTGTTCGGATTAGATCTTGAGGCAGCCATTGCACCGACTGAGATTGGTAGTTGTTCGACAAAGTCTGGTTGGTTCTGCACAAATTCTTCAATACTATAAAACAGATCCTCTGTGTGCACTTCCGAAGAAAAACTTAAGTTGCTGTGATAAACCCCATACGTCAAAATCGATGAGAGTGTCCATCACACAAATAGACACACACATACAACCATATATATATATATATATATATATATATATATATATATATATATATATATATATATATATATATGATATTGCAAAAGCGGTAACGTTCTAAAATGTCTTGCCTAGTTCGTATTGGATGGACTTTGTTAACGGTGTCCACGAACTTGCTAACTTTAATACTCGACCTATATATTTAATCGACCTATATTTTTATAGACTTTTCATCGACTCCATATGTTTTAACTTATCACCGTTTAGTGTATATTTTAGTTTTGACTTTAATTTCTGATTTTAGCTCCTTTTCACTTACACTTCAACACCTGATGATGATCCGTGGACGAATCGAAAAGCGCTCATGACAACAACAATTATGGAATTTTTCTTAATATTTTTGATTTTGATACAAAAAATATATACGGAAAATCGAAAAATTCAATAAAAAGAATTATAAAGCAAAGTGTCTCCGTTTCATTCATATTTGCTTGAATGAAAAAACGCTGCCTAAATATCGCAATATACCAATATATATATATATATATATATATATATATATATATATATATATATATATATATATATATATATATATATAGAGAGAGAGAGAGAGAGAGAGAGAGAGAGAGAGAGGGAGACAGAGACAGAGACAGAGACAGAGATAGATAGATAGATAGATAGATAGATAGATAGATAGATAGATATGTGTGTACGTAAATATATGCACACATACAATGGTATTAAAATTTTTAAAAAGTATTACTATTATTGTGTGGCCTGTGTTTGCGTCGTGCGTTCATCATAATCCAGCCATCATTATACAAGAGCACAAGGATATAACTGCAGAATCTCTAGTGATATTTATGCTGCAAAATTGTACACAAGTCCGCATGTAATTAGATTTTATAAACCTGCATTTAATTAGTATTAGATTACTAAATTTGAGGAAATATTGCAATTATTTGCTAACATTCTTATAAAAATTATATCTTTTTGCACGTTTTCCTATTATTAACTGAAATTTTAACATTGCTTTTTTTATTTGATCAGATTTTGTCTGAATAATGCTAAACATTTGATATTGCTTGGATTGAAGATTAAAAAATAATGAAGTCGATTTGTCGGTTCTAAGCTCGAACTTACGTGTTAAAAGGGAAACAACTCTAAAATTATGTAACAAGTTATTTCCCTTGGATTAATGTTTAAGATTATTCTTTATGAAAGGTGTTTTTTTGCAGGGACCTATATATATATATATATATATATATATATATATATATATATATATATATATATATATATATATATATATATATATATATATATATATATATATATATATAAAGATAGATAGATAGATAGATAGATAGATAGGGCACGCTTTTCCCGTCACTGAGATTCATTATTGTGTAATATGATAATATTCTAACAATAAAATATCAATACTACTTGTGTGGCTTATACAGAACGCACCGACCTTTTGATAAAAAATATAACAAACTTTAAAACATACCGTAATGAAAGTTTGTTAAAGGAAATGATACAGCACCCTAAGCAGCTGATGTCACCAGAGTTTAATTATTTTTTTTATTTGTTTTGTTTCTTCTGAATCTTGACACAAAGTCTTTCAAAGTAAAACGGTTGCGTTTTTATTGCATTTTTACCTTAAACAAGGAACAATGTCACTTTGAATAAAGGGGTTATTATATTGGACATAATTGCAGCGATACTCTGTAGGGAGTTGAGCAGTAAGCTGTCCGATTACACTACAATTGAACTTTTATATAGTACTATCGGGGAAGCAGGAAATCAAAAAGGAATTTCCAAATCTAACAGTTCTGGGGAAGAAACATTTTTTTTTCTTTACTTAGGAGTCATCCTTTATCAATGCGCTGTGGTAATGTCGTAGAAATCGTTAGTAGTGAAAGTTTGGTTAATTGGATAACTTACTGGGATGGCTCGTCAAGAACTTGTTCACGTTGGCTTTGAATCGTGTCATCCTGCAATGATGATTCCCGAAGGAATGAAACACTAGTGTTTGTAGGTATTTAATAATTATTATAGGAGATATTTATGCCAGCCTTTTCTTATCGTTGAGCACTTTCAGTTTAAATAAAGGTCGGTCAATATATCTCATATGTGCATATAATCATATAATTATAAGATCACTCTGCCAGACGGTAAAAACATTTAAAAATAAATATTTATATTTCAACAGTATTTGTCGCGGTTAACGGTGGCCGAATGGATTAGGTATTTAATAATGAAGCCAGTGATGGCTTCTGTCGCCGGTTCGGATCTATCGACTGGTGTTAATGGTGACCCTCTGCACTGATGATTCTCGACAGGATTAAATACTAGTCACTATAGGTATATAATAATTATTATATTAAATAATTATATATATATATATATATATATATATATATATATATATATATATATATATATATATATATATAATAATTATGTACATCTATATCAAAAACAGATGTAAACGTTTTTTTTTTTTTTAATTTTTAATTTTTTTAGTTCCATACTTTGTAGACCAGGCGCGAACGCAGACCCCACAATTTTAATGACCCACTGTTCTGCTGGATCAAACATACCCATTCCTATGTCTCGATACATCTTCTAACATTATATTTAATCAGTTTTGTTTTTTTTTAAATAGTCAACCATATAGGAGCCTATTCGTGACCAGACACACGCACACACACACATACACACAGAGACATTCAGCTTTATATTATAGATATATATTGTGTTATATGTTATTAAATAGTAATATTTGTTTATCTAAAAAGAAAATAATAATTTTGAGGTTCCCAATTTTCAGGCTACAATTTTCCGCAAGCAATTATTTGTTTTTCTTGGCCTTTTGGTCAAGATCAAAGTGTAGTATCTGTCTTCAAATGCTGCACTTCCATTTCTTGTTCTCTTTCGGTGGAGGAGAAATCCTTCACGACTGAGACAATTTTTTATTTTTGTACCTTTTCTCCACGTTAAAAAACGACCCTGGTGTCTAACTCTGTCCCGTGGGGAGGCATAGTAAATAGGTACAATTTTCCGCAAGCGGCCGATATTTAGATTCCTATCTTCAGGCATTTGTAGACTTCTATCTTGTCATTAATCACGGAAATAAAGCATGCTATTTGTGTTGGTCTAATTTCGAAATTCCGTGCAATTTCCCGATAGAAAATGTCTGAGTTCGAAAATATATACGCGAAGGAGACCAAAGATTCTTATAGGCAGTAACGTTAAAAAAGTGCACTCAAGATAACAACAGTTGTGTGAATAATAATAATAATAATAATAATAATAATAATAATAATAAAAATCAATCCGTTTCTAACAAATCAGAAATATAAGTGAGAATTGTTACTGATTTGCTGTACCTTAAACAACTGAGGATAGAAGGGGGATAACTCCAAAAAAGAATTTATGCGTTATTTCCCGTGGGCTCAATTTTGGGGGGGGGGTTCTGATATTTTATTTATTTATTTATTTATTTATTTATTTATTTATTAAGACAAAGCTACTTCAAATTCACAGTTCAAGGCGTTTATCCGAGAACGAGCACCAGGCTGCCGATATCGTTAGAGGAGTTCTGCACGTATAGGCATTCATTATTCTATTTCTTTTAAATTACTCGAAAGACATAGAAAATTTGCTTTCTGTTTAAAAGATTAATTTGCTCATCTACTCACAAGGCTTATAATACGGCGAAACTGTTTATCTGTGTGTGGGGGGGGGGTGTAGAGAGAGACACACACACGCGCGTGCGCACACACACACACACACACGCGCACACACACACACACGCGCGCACACACACACACACACACACACACACACACACACACACACACACACACACACACACACACACACCAGGGAAGTTACCCCTCATCAAATCGTTTAGCCTGCAAGAAGTGGTTGGAGATGTTTTTAAACTAGTATACCAGCTCTCCACACACTTCTTGCAACAATGATTTTTACTCCTCCTCCTACTCCTACTCTTTTTCTTCTACTTCTTCTTCTTCTTATTATTATTATTACTATTATTATTAATGTTGCTATAAGTAGTAGTAGTAGTAGTAGTAGTAGTAGTAGTAGTAGCAGCAGCATCATATCGTGGAGAACAATTTTGATATTTCTCCCATTAGATAATTACAATTAGATAATTTACAAGCCGAACTATGTTATGTATTTATAAAAAAAAAAAAAATAATAATTTAAAACGCGTTACGTTAAAGGGAAAAATCGGTTTAGGTCTAAATGCTTTTAGAGATAATACAAAACATTAGAGAGTGTATGCGTCAACAGGGAATGAGGACGTTGTAAGAGAAATATAGAAATAGCTAAGGAGAGAGAGAGAGAGAGAGAGAGAGAGAGAGAGAGAGAGAGAGAGAGAGGGAGAGATAAAGAGAGAGGGGGGTAGAGAGATTGATTAGTCATTGAAAGTGATACTTTCAAAGGTAGGCCAATTCCAGAAAATGTGTCAGTGTTATCGGGCATTTAAACCTAATTTAGCCTCAATTTACAATCCAGAGTTTACCTCCATCAGGAAATGAAGAAGAAAAAATGTCTGTCCTGAAAAAGCATATTTTACTAATAGAAAATTTGAAAAAAAAAAACAAAAAAAAACAAACAAGCAATAAAAAAAACAATCAATTTAGGCTTAATGTCTATTAAAATCAATTTTGCTCTCACCTGGTGTGTTCAACCATTAAAATTGAAATTCTTAATATCGAGTGTTTCTTAAACCGTATTATTATTTTGACGCATGCGTACGACCTATGCTTTAGATTGTTATCGTACATTTAACCACATTCAGCTTGAATTTCAATCCTCTAAGGACGTGCTAGGAGTTCCATCCACCAGGACACGAAAAAGGAAAAAATGTATATATTTTCTGTACAATATTTTAGTAATAGAAAATTTGAAAAGAAAAAAATAATTTTAATAAATAAATGTTTAAAACCAATTTTGAACTCGTCTGGTCTTTTAAACGGTTAAATTTTAAATTCTTAATATCGAATGCTTCTTCAACAGTCGGGTGTACTTTTTTTTTTTTTTTTTTTTTTCATACAATCCTAGTTTTGTAACGAAACGAAACGATAACATCGTTACAGGCATCACCACATTATCAAGGCCAAGAGGCCACTCAATGATAAGGGTTAAAGAGTGTACAGTAGAAATTGGACAATATAGTAGTCATTAGTAATGAAAATTTGGTAAATTTGATAACTTATATGGAACGGCTCATCAAGAACTTATTTACGTTAGACTTGAAGACAACCATATTGTAGTCAGCCGGAAAGCAGGAAAACGGAAGACAATTTCACAGGCGTGCAGGTCTAATAAAAAAGCTTTGTTCATGGAATCTACGTATAGGTTTAGGCACAGATAAAGAGTGGGGGGAATTATTGATAGTGTTTACAGCTAGACGAGTGTCCTATTACTAGTTTGAGTAATGTTTACGACCAGCATTCCGCACTGTTATCGAAACTTAAAACCTTATTCAGTTCTGATTTCCTACTTTAGCAGACGTGTCAGGATTTACCTCCACCATGACACGAAGAAAGGGGGAAAAATGCATGTTTTTCCTGAAGAAGAATATTTTACTATTCAACAATTACAAAAAAAACAAAAAAATGTAACTTTAAGGAATAAATATTCTTTCCAGATATCTGGACAGAATAAGAAAGCTCAAGTAGGCAGGGGCTTCTGATGGAATAAAGATTACAATTAAGTTTTCCAAGATAATCCAAGATGGAATATTTAAGGTATATTATAAATATTAGAGAATAATTATAAATATTAAAGAATTAATATTTATAAAGTAATTTCAACCAGATGTAAAAGCTCGATAAAACGCATAGGAGATAGAGCTTATAATAACAAGTAGTTAATAAAACATGTTAAAACAGACTTTGAAAAAGAGTTAAAAACATATTTAATGTTAAAAGGGAAGTACAAATAAGTGGATAGTCTTTACTTCGCGGAGATTTGAAGAGATACTTTCCTTCTTCATCAGAGGGTAGGGAGTAGCAAAATGCGGAATCGGATTTTGCTTGCAAAAGTATTTAATGAAACTACAAGTAAGTCATAGATCTTACTTGGTAAAAAATAGTGAAACGGAGAGAATAGGGGGAGGAAAAATCCCTACGTATAGTGCGGGGAAAAAAGAAAGTACGCACTTGTAATTTTTTCAAAAACTGCAAATTTAAGCTAAATTGAATGTAACTATTTAAACAACCTATACCTCATTGGATTCGCCTTTTATTCCTTTATAATGTTACCTGTTCATATTTGACGTTTAATTTAAATATTCTAGTGTTCAAGTCAATTTAAAAAATAACTCCAAATTTAGGAGGTTAAAAGAAAGTCCGCGGCATAAAATTCGCTTAAAACCAGCTTAAATTATCGCCCCTAAATCAGTTTAAAATATCCAACACCAGTCAACAAAGCATCTCAGATCATAATTGTTGTTGTTCCAGGTTAGACAACGTAAAATGTAGTCCATATGCCACGACTTTCTCATATTGATCGTAAAGAGCTCATTGATCTCCACCTTTCTGGTTTACCCAATCGAGAAGTCGGCCGCAGATTGAGATGTGATGAGAAATCGGTACGAAATTCTGTGCAAAAGCAGAAAAACACCGGCAGCATCCGTGATGTCCCTAAATCTGGTCGTACCAGAGTTACTTCTAACAGGGAAAACAATGCTATCAAGATCCGCAGCCTAGGAAACAGATTTGAAACGGCTCCCCAAATCCAACAACAGTGAAATCTTGTTAAAAAGTGCTCTCTTTCTACTACCAATAACAGATTAAAGGAAATTAATTTGCGAGTATATGTTGCAAGACGCAAGTTAATAGTTTCTGTAGAGAACAGAAAGCGCCGTCTGGACTTCATCAGATGCAATGAAAATCATGACTCTTCATATTGGTCCAAAGTGCTTTTTAGCGACGAAAGCAAGTTCAATAGGCTAGGCAGTGATGGTAGGCAGTACGTCCGTCAGAAGAAAGACGAAGAATTTAATCCTAGGTGCTCATTTACAACGCTGCAAGGTAGTGGAGGTTCAGTTTTAGTGTGGGGCATTATTAGTACCAATGGTCCAGGGTCTAAAGTTCGCTTGCTAAGTCGAATTAATTCGACTAAATACATTAATGTTAACTGAGCATTTTCTACCCTACTTTAGTCGGAATTTGGATAATAATCCCATCTTCATCCAGGATAATGCTCCCATTCACAAAGCTAACAATGTCAGGAGGTTCCTGGAAGAGCATGATATTCCGTGTTTGGATTGACCTGCACAATCTTCAGACCTCAATCCTATCGAAAACGTTTGGCATTACATCAAGCAACAGCTACGCAATGATAACAGTTTAAATTTGGAAGAACTTTGGACAAAAAATAAAGAAAAGTGGGATGACTTTCCCCCGGAGTATTGCTGCAGTCTAATTCCAGGAATTCCCAAAAGACTGAAGGCTGTCAAATTGCACAAGGGCTATGCTACTAAATATTAACTAGTGTATTGTGTTCCTGTTTTATTTATGTTGCATTAACGCCCTAAAGTTACATTTAAATAACAATTTTTCATTGTGCGGACTTTCTTTTTGCCTCCTCAATTTGAAGTTATTTTTTTTTAAATTGATGTGAACACTAGAATATTTCAATTAAAAGTCAGATATGAACAGGTAAAATTATAGAAGAATAAAAGGCGAATCAAGTGAGGTATAGTTTGTTTAAATAGTTACATTAAATTTAGCTTAGTTTCAGTTTTTGAAAAAATTACAAGTGCAGACTTTCTTTTTGCCGCCTGTATATATATATATATATATATGGCATAATCGCGTTTACACAACTGTTTTCGTTAGATCACCGAAGTTAAGTAACGTTGAACCTGGTTAGTACCAGATGGGTGACTAAGTCGCTGTATGTGCTCTCCGCTTATGTCGGCATTTGTTTCCAGTTGTCGTGTAGAGACACTTCATTTGCTACTGGTGTTTAACAATGTCGATTCAGGAGAGGTGTCATTGGAGATTGCGCACCTCCTACCACAAAAATTTCATGCGCAGGCACCTCTTCGTCGTATCCATAGTCTGTTAAAGACTGCAGTGCGGTGGTAACTAGGAAGCTGATTGGCTAACTAAAAATTCAATAGAATATGCGTATATAAAAACGCGAGACTAAAACAACTCTTCGCATAAGCCTGACGAATCATAGTGTGGATGAAACGCGGAATATTATGTGTAGCTTAATTGCCATATATATTTTTCCAACTTACTACTATATATATATATATATATATATATATATATATATATATATATATATATATATATATATATAACCAAGTAAGATCTGTGACTTACTTGTAGTTTCATTAAATACTTTTATATGCAAAATCCGATCCTGCATTTTGCTAATTCCTGCCCTCTGATGAGAAGGAGAGTATTTCTTCGAAACTCCGCGGATTAAGGACTGTCCACTTATCTTGTGTTTCCTTTTTTAAAATTAAATATGTTTTTAACTCTTTTTCAAGATGTCTTTTAACATGTTTTATTAATCATTTGTTCATATATATATATATATATATATATATATATATATATATATATAGGTATGGTCCTGTTTATAATTGTACGTGTCCTGTTTATAATTGAGTATTAATCTTGCCACTGTGAAAATAATTATTAAATATACAGGTACTTTATATTTTAAAACTTTTTTGGGAAACAAAACTGAAAAAAGACGCGCATTTTTAGCAAGGGTTACGCTGAGTAACTCATAAATAATGGTGTCTTATTCGCGAGGTTTTTTCTTTTGTTGGTCGGTATTTTTCTACGTGGTTTCAGATGTATATTGAAATATTAAAATGTTAAGTAGTTTCAATATTTAAATAAAACCAAGATAGTAGATCACTCGAGATGAAGGAGATTATTCTTTGTAACTGAAACTCTTTATCACAGTATTGCGCAACAACTTGCATTCTTGCTCTTTTCGTAATATATATATATATATATATATATATATATATATATATATATATATATACGATTATCAGAAATCATAGTCTGAATAGACAGGTAAGCTAACTGAACACGGATGAGGAATAAGTTGTGTCGGCGGGATAATATAATTAGAAGTTAAAAAGGTAAATGGCATTATTGTACGCTGTATCTGCAGGACAACATTTAAAGTCAGCTTGAGAGATGATCATTATTGACCGGAAAGTTATTATAGAATGGCGTCACTGGAAGCTTAATAGACAGAAGGGTATCACTGAATAAGCCGGACCATGTCACTGGAAACTGAAAAAGCAAGATTACATTACCAGAACATGCGTGGGACCGTCAATTATGTTCGATAGCTCCGTTGAAGAATCTAGAATGTATCTCGTGTATATCTGATTGATGTCGACGTTGTCAAGGGCTGGCTGTTATTGAGAACGTCACCAGTAGATCATCAGAGACGTGCCTTATGTAAGATAGGTATCTCAAATTGATCTGATCGATATTGATATCACCAAACGTTGATTCTGCATGATTCTCTCACAAGCTTTACGAATTCATACGAATCCAACTTTAGGTTGGGAATAATAAACACTTTATAAAGGGGATCACGTTAGAGACGAGAAGAACGTTCGAGATTACGTCAGGGGCATGAAGGATAACGTGAAGAACGTCACAGAGGAAACGAGAGAATGAGGAAATATATACCATGGTACTAAAAAGAGAGTTCTTCTCTTTGTTTACTTTGCGACTGAAGCCACAACATGTTGGTTCCCGGACAATGATATGATAATAATAATAATTAACATATTTGTATTGCGACAAATAAAATATTTTATTTGTTAGAATTAGAACGGTCCTTGTGCGTAATAACATGCAGTTTACATGGGAAAAAATCGCTATTAGGTAATTACTTGCTATGTCGATATAAGGAAAATTTCTATGAATTACGATAAATTATCCGGTAGAAGCTCTGCTTGACCTTTTTTTTTTCTTTGTAAAAAAAAAAAAAAAATCAATTACATCCATCCGCCATTTTCTTACCGGAAATAGCGAAAAGTGAAAACAGGGGAGACAAGTCAGTTTGTCATACGGAAATTGCCATAACAGAATAAATCTTTAAACCTCCATCATTTGATTAATGCTACTTTTTCTTGAATTTGTTTTCTATTCGATCATTTTTCGTAATTTTTGGAATTCCTAATTATTTCGACATGACAGCTAAGTACGCCATAATATTCTTACTAAGGGTATGCTTTTAGATAGCCAATTATAATACACTAGCACCGATAGAATTGCCGAATAATATTAGACGTTATGGTCTTCGGTATTCGACTGAGCCCCAATCTCTGTCTTTTTCCACATTAGATATTTAGAATAAGACCTTTTTCTAATTGCTACTGTGTTTATCTAGACATAGTTGAATTCCATGGAAACCGTTTCCTTGTTAGAGATCTGTTGCTGTTGAACATATTACCGCTTAACTGCTTCCATCCAGGCTAGAACATAATCAGCTTCAAATCGAATGTCAACAAGTATTCCTCGCGAACCATCCTGTAAGTAGCATATTTAGTTCGTTGTACTGATCAATTGCGTTTAGTAATAGTTTCATCCCATTAATCGTCATTCTCAAGTTGCTATTGGAATAGATCATAAGAAAGGAATATAATAAAATGAATTAACACGCCTACCTTATTCTTTATTTACAGGTATGAATTAAAGCAGTATTGTATATTACCAGATATAAAATTATTAATACGTTGTTGGCGCTAAACGAGAAGGGCTTTGCTGTGGCGGTAAATGGTCCCTTTGCCAGACAACGTGGAAATGGTGGACTGAAGATGAGAAGTACTATAACGGTTATTAGTTGTACAATGGTCACTTTACCGCGAATTACACGAGTCGAACACGATTGTCCTTGAAATCAGGCAGTAATAATGGCACGAGTGAGTCGGTTGACTTTAAAGTCTGGGTTTCGTTTTAAATTGTACGTGTCCTGTTTGAAAGCGTTTTTTTTTTTCATTCTTTTTTTTCTTTTTCCTTTTTTATTCAGGAATAACATCAGTCGAGAATTGTTTTTTCTTACATTATTCTTGGTTTCTGTTTTTCTACTTCTAAATATCTCTCTCTCTCTCTCTCTCTCTTCCTTCTTATTCTTTTCTTCCTCCTCCACCATCAACATCTTCTTTTCCTCCTCGTCTTTTCAGCCTTTTCTTCTTCTTCTTCTTCTTCTTCTTCTTCTTCTTCTTCGTCTTCTTCTTCTTCTTCTCCTTCTTCTTCTTCTTCTTATTATTTTTATTATTCCATTATCTTCAGAGTGTTTCGAAGTTTTACATCGACCCCACCTCAAGGGCCAGCTCTCATACCAAAACTAGTGAGGATAGTCAAAGAGGCATATATATGGAAAGCATATTTGCTGAGCCTAGCAGAACTGACTTCTGGAGTTCGTTGATATTGCATCTGATCCCCAAGGTGTTCAGCTGTTTCATAAGATCATTAGGACTTGAGTCAATCGCACGTATAATTATTGGCACGGTGGAAGTTTTCTTATTCCACAATCTAGGAATCTCAACCTCAAATTTTCTGATGATCCCTAGTTTCTCATTCTTCTTGCCTGTTGAGTTGAGTGGTTTGGACAAACCACATCAAAAGATGGAATCCATTGGCCTTTTTGTTAACAAATATAATATCCGGTTTCCTGCCAGTTATCCCTCGGTCACATTAAATTATGAAATCACAGAGAACCTTAACATCCTCATATTCCTCTCCTTTTTCTGTGTGATGCTGGGGTACTGTTTGTCCGTAACTTGGATTCCAAACTTTGGGTACAAATTCCAATGCAGAACTATACAGACTTTTTCATAGAGACGTTTGTACTTTTTTTAGCGGTTTTTGAACATTATTATTATTATGGTTTCACAAGGAGCTTTCACAAAAGTTATCAAAGATCTCATTGAATGCAGACTGTGATGTTCCCTGGAAGCTGAGTGACAACAAGTCTCCCCAGATTTCCCAGTACTCTCCACCTCTTTCGATTCCATTTGCAAATAAATCTGCATTATCGCAACAGCTTCTTGCCATTGATTTCTCGTTGGCGGTGGCCATTGGTCTTTACTGGAATTGAGTGTCAATAATCCTCCCCAAGGTCCCAGTTCTTTTCACACTTATGCAGTAGAGTGGAAGTCTGGTCAGTGCTCACTCCTCGGTCTTTCCTTCCCTCTTGACTACTTGGCTATTTGGATTCGCTTTTTCGGGGGACTTTGATATAGTAATGGGGGATGGACGTGGTCTTGGAGAACATAGATATGCAACTTCAATGTTTTTGGTTCCATGTAGCACTTAATGTTTTGTCTTTGTAGTAGTTTGTCTGATCTACGCTTTTGATTCGTGTGTTTTAGTCTCCATATTCAAAGGGCTTCCTTAATATTTCTATTTCTTTTTATAATTGTTGTTCGTTGTATTTTTTTTCCAGTAATTCCTCTTATTCCGAATTCTCCCAGTCTTTTTTCCAAGTTTTTTTACGGATTGTTCCTAGTGCTCTTACTATTACAGGTATTATTTGGACTTTATTCATCTCCCATATCACTTTCTTCTTCTTCTTCTTCTTCTTCTTCTTCTTCTTCTTATTATTATTATTATTATTATTATTATTATTATTATTATCATTATTATTGGCTCAAAATGAGCTTTCACACAGGTCATCAAATATCTCTCCTTGAAAAAAAAAATCCTGTCGGGTTCCCTGGAAGTAAAGAGATAAAAAGTCTTCCCAGATTTTCTAATAAAATCCACCTCTTTCGAAAATATATGCAAATGAATTTACGTTATCGCAACAGTCACTTACCATTGATTTCACGCTAGCAGTGGCCATTAGTTTCCACTGGAATTTGAGTGTCAATAAGCCTCCCCAAGAACCCAGTCCTCTTCGCACTTTTCATCCTCCTTAACCCTTCTCGACTATTTGGCTTCACTACAGTTTTCATCGTTACAATTTTATATTTTCTTCTTCTTCTTCTTCTTCTTCTTCTTCTTCTTCTTCTTCTTCTTCTTCTTCTTCTTCTTCTTCTTCTTCTTCATGAACAACAGAACCCACACAACTGTCTTTAGGGTTGTTTTTTCTTTATATCGTAAACTTCAAAACAACTTCAACGTGTTCTTATCTTTCTTCTCGGTCTTTATTGTCTTTTTTTCAAATTCTTCTCCGCCAGTTAAATACGCCCTTCGAAGTATTAATTATCTGTTAGTGCATTCGAGCTAGTTAACCTATAGTTAAATAAAAGGGGCATGTGGACATGTTTACTAAGTGAGCGTACACAGAGAAAAACAGAGATACATGTGCATCACCTCCAACACACACACACACACACACACACACACACACACACACATATATATATATATATATATATATATATATATATATATATAATAGTTGTATCGATTGGTTATCAAGACGTAAATTCAATGAATCTCACGTTGGTTTTGTTGGTTGGTTTTTTTATGGCATATCAACCCTTTTCAGCTTATTTAATGTCGAACCCAAAGATTTTGAAGAAAACCTTTTAATAGAATATATTTGTTGTTTTCAAGTCTGTTTCTCTTTAACACATGGTTGGGACCCTAACTGGTACTACCACCCCGGGTCAGAGTGGACCTGGGAGCAATGGCAATTAAAGGGTGGCACCACACTCCCCAAAGCCCGTCGGCTGGGGCCTCACCACTGGATATAGTTTAAGGTAATATCCAGGACCTGAACCTCACGTAATTATTAAAGAGTGCTCAATGCAGAACGCAGTTGGTATAAAGTTTGCTTATTATACGCACATTATTTTTTGGTCTGGTGAGGTGTAATCCTTAACCATTTATCTGCTTAGTTACACACCTCTCGGTTACTGAATCGTATCAACGACCCAGTAACTTAATTAGACTTTGCAAAAATGGTTACTTTAATAGGAAAAACGGTATTGGAAGATGCAAAAAAGGGAGGGTTAGTTCAATTCTCATTTGTGAACATTTAAGTTTAAAGATTTAATAAACATTGGAATGTGGTAAGGGGGCTGTGAATTTTAAAATCTTCAATCAGACATGGATAGGAACAGAGGGAGGAAGGAGAGATCGCGCGCGAGAGAGAGAGAGAGAGAGAAAGAGAGAGAGGATTCTTATTCTAATCCGTGTCTTGTTGAACATTTAAAAATCCACCTCATACCCTTCCACCTTCCAATATTTATTAAATCTTAATGCTTAAATGTTGTCAAATCAGAATTGAAATTACCCTTTTTTTTGTTGTTTTTGTTCCTTATATTTCCAATCATAACTATTTTTGTTAAAGTCTGATTAAGTTATTGGCGCGTTAATACGATTCGGTAACTGAAACATGTGTAACTAAGCAGATAAAACGGAAATAATATATATATATATATAGCAATTGAGCACTTACTTAAGGTTTTTACTAATTACCATGTTTGCTATATATATATATATATATATATATATATATATATATATGTGAGTGTGTGTATTTATATATAGATATACATATATACATATAATATATATGTGTGTGTGTGTGTTTGTGTGTGTGGGTGTGTGTGTGTGTGTGGGTGTGTATGTGTGTGTGGGTGTGTGTAAAATTTAAGAACCAGATTTTTTTCTGTGGAAGACAAACTTTTAAAGTCGCCTGACGAGAAATTCTGGTTTTAACTATCACACTGTCCGGGACATTAGCATGTCTAGTTCCATAATCATGTAAATTTGTCAACATCAGTATATATATATATATATATATATATATATATATATATATATATATATATATATATATATATATATATATATATATATCTTGCTTTTCTTTTATTGGGGACTGCTAATAACCTTGTAAAATTCATGAGATTTCCTTCTTGATTACCTATAACTTGGTCTATTATATATATATATATATATATATATATATATATATATATATATTATATAATTATTAATATTTAATTATCTGATTATTGTAGTAAATAATTTTATATATTATATATATTTATATATATTTATATTTACATATATATATATATATATATATATATATATATATAATTTTCAGAATGTGAACGATTGTATATAAGACTCGAGTTTCGCTCTCATTTGGGTTGATAATATATATATATATATATATATATATATATATATATATATTGTCGTTATTTCCATGGCAACTGCTCGTCTGAGTTCCAATCTTTGGTCACCTCTCGCCAATCTTTCACGATAAACACCCCTCTAGCTGTAACCATTGTCAATAATTTTCCCCACTATTTATCTGTGCCTAAATCAAAACGTAGATTCCATGAACAAAGCTTCTTTCTTAGAACTGCACGCCTATGAAACTCTCTTCCGTTTGCCTGTTTCCTACCTGACTACAACTTGGGTGTCTTCAAGTCCAACGTTTACAAATTCCTGATAAGCCGCCCCCTTTAAGTAATCCAATTCATCAAATCTCCATTACTGTCGATTACTACGATGTTATCACATTGATTAATGTACTCGCATTAACCTTTATCTTCGAGTGACCTCTGGGCCTTGATAAGTGATGACTCACCTGTACAAAAGACTATATATTCTTTTTTACATGAGAGTTACCACTTATCAAGGCCTAGAGGCCACTCGAAGATAAGGGTTAATGCGGGTACACTAATCGATACATATATTGCAAGCAAGCTATATTAGCTATTTAACGTAATAATTATATTCAGGAATTAAACATTTTTTGTGTACTTTATATGCCGTGTCTTCTATCATAAGAAAAGGGATAAGTACTTGCGTAATTAGCAATGTCAATTATGAAATTATACATTTTGCAAAATCCGTAAAAAAGTGTTGATGCTTTGCAATTAACATATAAAATAGAATATTTTTGAGAAAAAAATGAGTTTATTTTTTTCCTTCTTTTCCTTTTTGCTATTTTTTTTGTCTTATTTTTTCTTCTTTCTGTAATAGTTTCATTCATACTAAACAGGGCGTATTGTCACTCGTGCGTAAGGATCATGTTTACTGGGCACTACATGCGAAGATTTGAAGCGATGAGTCTGTTTTCACTACATTGGAACCTTTTCATCTTCATCATGTAAAAAAGCAGAAAAGATGGAATGAATACAAAAGACTAACGGTAGGAGTAAATAAGTTTTCAGAGTAGAAGGTTTTTTTTTTTTTTTTTTTACTTAGAAGTCATCACTTATCAAGGCCTGAAAGCCACTCGATGATAAGGTTTAATGAATGTATATTGGTAGTTTTTTAATCGTAAATTGTGTAAATTGGGTTGGACTTGATTATTTACGAGGAAGATATTTACATTGGATTTGAAGGCTACCATGTTGTATTCAACCGGGAAACAGGACAGTGAAACAGAGTTCCACTGGCGGGAAGTTTTGGCACAGAAGTTTTACACATGAAATCTGCGTTTAGATTTATGTATAGATAGAGAGTACGGGAAATCGTTTACAGTGGTTGTAGATCGTCGAGTGTTTCTTCCGGCATTTTGGGAAATTAACACTGAAGGGTGCGATTTTGCCGGGTTAGTCGGGTTATACGCGTCGCAGGTGCACGAGTGCTTCGACCTCATAAGAGAGCATTTCATAAAAGTGCTATTAAAGCAGTTACATGTGTGCAATGAGACACGGGTTGAAACTTACTTCATAATGCATGGCTTATAAGACTGGAGGCTCCATTTTTATACCCCCGTCTAAGAGGGAGTGACAAGTAGTTGAGATAACGATCATAATGTGGCAACAATATTGAAGGCATGAACGAAATAATGATTTGTAGAGCTATAGGATAATCTCAAGTGTTGATAGTTTTCTCAGACGGTAGATGATTCCCATCTCCTGGTTAGCATCGATCTTAACGATGCCCTCGACGTATTTATTTCCAATAAGTGTATGTATGCCTTGATATGCCTTGTGAATAATCATTTTTCGTTTTTGTTCTGCGTCTAATTTTTTCAAGCATGCATAATTTTGATGATTTCAATCTGGTACTAGTTTTTTTTTTCTAGTTGGCCATTTTTATTGACACATTCCTGAATATCGTCTATATTCACAATCTCTGAAAATTTCGAAACTTCGTCCATGGAATTAATATTCGCTTTCCTGCAAACCTCCTGGAATAATGGATCGGTTTTCATCGCTTTTACAATTACAAAGTGAGGCGATATTGAACAGTTTAAAACATTGTATCTTTCGACTGATTTTGGAAGATTTCATTGTTTGGTTGTTTGTGGCGTGACCGCCGTTGGGAGCGGTAGGGCTCCCAATCGGGGGGGGGAACTAAGACTCTCGAAACATTGAAGAATGGCGGGCAACTATGCTTGTATTAATTGTTAAGCAGTATTGCGTGCCCGGGCAGCGGCGGCCGATCTTGCTGAAAGGAAGAGTTAAGTTACGAATTTTATTATGTTTTTATAAAACCGACATATACATTTTATTGTTTGGTGGAAAAGTGACAATTTCATGTCGTTTTTAGAACATAACGAATATAATTTCGTTTCTAGGGCACGCCGACTGGTCACGGAGGTTAACCTCCCTGATTTTGGGAACCGAAACTGTGAACGTTCGCAGAATAATAAGCACACTCACCGGAAATCGGGAATTCCTCCGGAGATGACGTAACCAGAGGTAATTGATCTAGGGAAAAACCTCGATACCTTGTATATCAGCGAATGCCCGCGCCCAAATCAGTGAGTTGAAGCTGAGTTTTGAGCGAATCCGATCCTAATCACCTTTCCACCGTCCATCGCTTTCTCCAAAACTGAAAGTAATTAAATCTAATTGGGACTCAGTAGTGATTATTGAAGATCAACCACTGACAATTGTATATAAGTTTATATCATATTTGTAAATTTTATTTGAATTTACTCGTAGAATAGAGATATCTGAGTTTGTCTTTCTTTTGTGTGCATAAAAATCTATTCACTTCTAGCGTAATATGGCATGTCAACCCGACGGTATAATCGACACTGACCAATCGACCAACAAGGTCCCACTACGCCGAGAGAACTTGTGGAGAATTCCTTGTGAAGGACGATCACGGCGCGAATGTGATAAGGGATCACTGTTTAGGGATTTCTGAGGGTTCACACCTGTTGCCAGTGACCTGGAAAGGTCACGTTTGGTGATCTCTGACAGGGATCACTTCACGTGTTTTGTTTTACGGTATGTCAATAATTTCCCGTTTTCTTAATGCCGAATGTTGTAACGTTAGAAAAAAGTTTTTGTACATAAAATATTTAGTTATGATGTTTGGTTTGGTTTGGTTTGGTTTGGTTTTCTGTCATAGCATATCAACCTTTTTCGACATTTTTTAGTACCGGATGTAGTAACTTTGGCAAAAGTTTATATGCTCCACATGTTTAAATTTGTAAATATTTATTCCGGTTATTTATTTATTTTTTAGGTCTGGTTGTTCTTTTTTTCAATGAAAATTCTTGCTATTTTTAGATTTTGAATAAAATTATAGACTTTTACAGAGTACATGCAAAAATAACAAATAGCACTAGGATTTTTGAAGAATTGCTTTTGGCGTTCATTTTACTAAATAAACACATTAATTTAATTCAAACTAAGAAAGCCATTTCCTTTTTTGCTGTCATCTATTTAGCAAGAGTATGATATATCGATTCTTAATAAGCACTTATAAAGTTACTGGACATACATTTAAATGTAATTATATAATCATAAACAAAGTGCAAACAATTTAAGTAACCCATCATTTTCTTGTCGCAATTGATTGCCGTTTGAAAAGATTGACCACATCAACAAAATTTCCTACATCCGCTAATAAAAAATAAACTAGACCTCAAAAGCATGTGGACCCAATCCCATCCCAACTGTACTATTAAAATAATGCTCGCTGAGGTTGCTCCAGTCCTCTCCAAATTATACAACAAATGCCTTGACGAATCTTGCTTCCCTGACTGCTGGAGAACTGCTTCGGTGGTACAAATTTACAAGAATTCTGGCGAGAGAACTGCGCCATTAAAGCATCGCCCCATTAGCCTCCTCCCGATTTTGGCAAAATATTTGAGTCCATAATGAAGCAAGCTCTTGTTCATAACCTTACAGCTGCTAAACTTCTGACTGGCCGTCAATATGGATTTAGATAAGCCCGTTCGACAGGAGATATCCTTACTGCAATTTCTGAATGTATATGCCATACACTGGACAAAGATAGGCATTATTATTATGGGCAGGGTAGAGTGGTAGCCCTAGATATATCTAAGGCTTTTGACAGGGCTTGGCACGATGCTCCTCTCAGGAAAATAAGATCTTACGGAATCACTGGAGTTTATTAGTTGGTTGGTTGATTGTTTTTATTTTACGGCATATCAACCATTTTCAGGCTATTTAATCCCGAATCTAGGGATTTTGAAGATTTTTTTAATAGAATATATTTGTTTTATTTTGTTTTTTTTTCTTTTCAAGTTAGTTTCTATTTGACCCATAGTTAGGAACCCTTACAAGTACTACCACTCCAGGTCAGAGTGGACCTGGGAGCAATGGTAATTAAAGGGTGCCTCCACACTCCTTAAAACCCGCAAGCTGGGACCTCACCATCGCATATTGTTTAAGGACCGAAACATGAATTTAACACCTGAGGAAGATCGTAGATTACAACGACCGAAACGCCGTGCTAATAACACACAGGATGAGAATAATTGTCCAAGTAACCAAAACAATACAGACATTCACATCTCATCTAAAAAATTCAAAATTGCATTTAAAGTAGAATTGGCGGCAGGACGGTTAAGTAATTTATATAAGTGTTAAAAAATAAGCTGTTTCAAGTTACAGTCTTTTTGATAGTGAAAGTGTAATTCTCTGTGTAGTCGGCATTAAATATAAATTACTAATAATTAATCGACGCTGAGCTACCCCTGTCGATTAGATAAAAGATTTCGTCCTACATTCGAAAGAAAGATTATAGAATTCGACAAGATTAACTTCTAATATCTTGGTCGTTTCATCAGTTGTGAGAATAACAACTAAGTTTTGAATAGTAGTTCTTAATACGTACATAATACAAATTCAAATTAAAACTTTTCAAAATCTTACGCTTCTAAATTTAAGATATGAGGATTGGGTATTCATATTATTTAGATTTTTTGGACAATTTGATAATTTGTATTATTTGGATTCTTCAGACTACCGTTCTCAACGTGAATGCCATTTTCACAAGTTTCAGTGTGTGTCTTGAGTCAGCCATGACTGGATAGATGCCCTAAATAAATCGCTGTTGTATTCGTTTGTCCACACTGGGAATTTTAATTTTCAACCTTCATGAGAATAGTTGAGTTTTGAAAGCACTCTAACCACTGCCTTACGGGTCATTGCGGACAGTTCTTGTACGAAGTTTGTAAGCCTTACACCCATTTGATTTCTACTTTTAAATATCACTACATACAACTAACTATTATTACTATGTATTACCCCTCCTCTCTCTCTCTCTCTCTCTCTCTCTCTCTGTATATATATATATATATATATATATATATATATATATATATATATATTATTGTTAGTGTTTATTTATTACTGTATTCGAGGTGGAAACATTTAACTATCTCTCTCTCTCTCTCTCTCTCTATATATATATATATATATATATATATATATATATATATATATATATATATATAGCGATGAGTGGACAACAGCGATTTTAATGGTGCCATGTTTTACTGTTACTCCGACGAAAAAGTTGTGAGAATTAACTTTAAAATTCAGCACAGCAGTCTGCAGAATCCATATAACACAAGTTATCAATATCTGCTGGTATTGTTCGTTGGGTAAATATTGCGAAACCGGCTGGTGAATATGTAAAAATTATACTTCTAGATTTTTCTAAAAATAAAAAAAAATGTGTTTTATTTATTTTACACACCTTGTAAAGATTACGGATTATTTTCTGTTCTCCTTGGTCACATTAAATGATTTCGTATCGTATATGATTTAGAATTATAAAATATCGACTTTGGTCCTGCTTTTCTCTGAAAAAACAAAAATCACGAGTTGTAGACTATCTTTCACAAACAAGAAAATTAGCTTGCTTAAATATATTAGATCTTGCTATTACGCTTTCTAGAAGTGTATTTTTAAATTTCATGATATTTGTGGATTCGTTTTTTTCTGTGATCATTTTTTCAGTTTCTTCGTAACTTCTGAGTGCTACCTTGAATTGGCTAAAAGTCATGGGTTTTTCTTTCTAGGTTATCACGGTGGTAAATGGCTTGAAATCACTCGGTACTCCCTTAATGACCATGGAAATTAACAGACTGTCACTTATAACTTCACCAGACATTTTTAAAGAATTTGCAGTTGTCTCGGCTCTTATAATATAATCACTAATAGTTTCGGCTTCCATTCGTTTTAGAGAGATCAGTTCAGTGTATAAAGAAATAATTTTGAGGTTTCCTTTCGATAAATAATGCTCTCACAATATGTTTAATGCTTTGCAGTCGTTGTCCAGGGATTCTCTCATTACCAGTGATAGATTTCGGTCATCTAAACACTGTATTAATTCCGCAAAGACAGTTGCGTTCTTTTCAATGAAGTCGGGGTCGTTTCTGTTTTCAGGTTTGTAGTACTTTGTGTAGCTTTTGGATTCGTAGATATCCCAGAAATTTAACTTGCCACAATTCGAATTTTGATTCGGATCCATCGAAATAAGACACACGCTGGGCCCATAACCTCTAGAAGTGTAAGCCATTTTGAATTTCAGAACAGTTTCAGATGGTTCGCTGTTACACACAAGTCCTGGTAGGTGACTTGTTTATAGTAGACAGTTCCACAGAACAAAATATTCTTACCGTGTCGAAACCCGGGAAAAGAACATGTGAAATTGCTCCAGAAAAGGCTTAATATTTATGAAGCAATTCTGGTTTCTGATTGCTTGGTAGCAGAACGTGAATTAATTTGATTCGTCAGTTCTTAGCAGCATCTTTTATAAATAGAATCATCCGAATGTGTGGGATCATACCCCATTAAAAGGACATTTTGATGGGATGTCTCCTAGCGGCTTCGGCTGCAGGGAGACAGGGTAGTACAAGTCAAGGATTCGTCACTTGACACTCAGCCCAACAGGTGAGGGGCCGGGAACTGGCCCAGCATCTGTTGGACTGGGGTACACAACCTGGGTAATACCTAGGAGGTCCACCTTCCCAGGCCTTGCCACCGGGCTTTCCGGTGGGGCAAGTTTGTTGCTTGCTGCCTGAGGCGCCCCGACCGGGGAATGCCGACGGGGTTACTCAGGCAATTTTTAAAATTGCAGGGGTACCTCTCCTTTAGGGGAGCCTGCGGGTATCCCACTTTCCAGGCCTTGTGTCAAATAATGCTGATGTGGGCAGCATTTAAATAAATACCCCATTAAAAGGTCCAAAATATTGCAACACGCTTAATCATGTTTATCTCTCATATTAATCATTTAGAAGACAATACACAAGAACCTCATTTCTTTTCAATATAATTTCCGCATCAGATTCTCAATCAACACTATCTGACGATTGAGCAATCATAGCAAACAAACCGTCAAACTAAATAGTTTCAAAAAATCTATGAAATAACCTTGCCCGGATTTAAACAAATTAATAATTAAAACGGTTAGTATTTTTAAACAAATTTATAAACTATACGAATATAAGACCAATCATATAGATCAACCGACTTATGGGTTTATATAATTTGTTATCAAAGAATATGTATTTTCATGCAATTGTAATTTAATTTCCTCGTCTTTTTTATTTGTAATTAAATAAAAAATAATCAAACTTCTTGAATAACCAATGATATTAATATAAAAATTAAAGGTGTTAAAATTTCAAAGCATAAATGAAAGAGAAATGAAACTGAAATTTTAGACAAATAAGATGAAACGTATGACTTCAGCAAATTATTGACTCTTTTAAGGGGATATACTTTTCCGAACTGAAAAAATAAAAAAAATAAATAAAATAAGCATATCAATATATAAAAACAAACATTATAATATGAGACATTTGAAATATATACAAACAAAAACAAGAAAAAATAACGGACATTACTCATAAAACAACAAATATTAAAGAAAAAAGATGATTTTATTAATCAGCATATTTCATATATAAGACGATACATTGCTTCGAACGTCTAAAAAAACTAACATTTTTTTAGTAGAACAGATTGCATTTGATCTCAAAACATTGCTCTATTTTTTCCAATGCATGCACTTCTTTTGATTTCTGTAAGGGGTTCGAAGGTCAACGAAGTTCCAGTTATCGTTGCAGGTTCGACACAGAGAACAGAAAGGGCGTGGAAGCAAATCGATGTGCAATCCATTTAGAGTTGTCATCAAGTGATTAACGATTTAATTATTTTTTCAGAATTAACAATTCCGATAAAATTACTGATTACGATTATTATTTTTTAAAGTTTATACATATTCAACTCTAATAATATGCTTGTTGAATATAAAGATTACCGTAAAATACCCTTGTAAGGCGTACATATAATTCCGGAAAAAAGTAAATATTTCCCTTTCAAAACAAAACCGATATCCAATAGCTCCTCGATTCTTCATAAAAAAATGAATATAGTCGAAAATTGTTTCTCGTAAAAAAATGAAAACGACAGACTAGTAAATATCTACTATCAAAATTAAAATATTGCAAAAGGAAATAAAAAGAAAGACCACAGAAACTATTCCTTTTTTCTTTCTTTTGTTACTTTTTTACAAAGGAGTCACCACTTATAAAGACCCGGTTGCCACTGAAGGATAAGAGTTAATGAGTGTACAGTAGTCAATGGAAAAATATCGTAGTAATCGTTTGTAGTCGAAATTTTGTAAATTGGATACGTTAAGAGTGTGGGCCATTATAAACTTCTTCACATTGGATTTAAAGACGACCATATTGTAATCAGTTTGAAAACAGAACAACGGAACAGAATTCCAAATGTGTGCAGTTTTAAGAAAGAAGCCTTGTTCTTGAAACTACGTTTTTACGTAGGGGAAGTCATTGACAGCTGTTTGAGATAGACGAGTGTATATCGTAACACTCATGCCAGAGGGGACCATAAATTGGAGCTCAGAAGGGCACTTGTCCTGAAAATAGCGATAAAACACAAAGAGGCTTTGCAACGCCAATTCTGTGGGAAAAAGGTTGCACAAAAGAGATAATAGCATCCCTCACTAGGCTAAGAAATCTATTTTGAACTCTGTCAAGGAACAGAGTTCATTCACCAAATGGCAATACAGCAACCCGAATATTTTGCACCTGCTTATAGGACGTCTTCCTTAGTTTTTATATACTTGGGGAGATAATTTTTATATAATTTGTTGTTATGGCGGATTTTACTCATAATGTACGCGCAAAATTATGCCCGATTTATCTACGACTGAGTGCTTCTTCTATTTGCCATATAGAAAAAAACGGGTTAAGTTGTTCGAATCAGTAGGAGCCTAAACGGATATTTTAGTCGTGCCGGATTTTAGTCGTACACAAGTCGCTTTAATAAAATTTTAAGACAATAATGTACGATTATTTGCTTCTGCTGCTGATTTGCTATTAAAGCAACTTCGACACGACTGGATTTCTCAGGGAAAAGTATTATAAAAGTATGCTTTGGTATTATTAAAAAAAAAACAATAAAATAAATTTACTCACAAGTTTCTCACGAGAGCTTATTTTTTTTTTTTTGGCAAATATACTTTTAAATTTTTATAAAATTTATTTACAAAAAATAAATTATATTTTAAATATTCTCTCTAAAGGCATATAGTACATCGATACATACGCATTTATTTACATAATAAACACCTTAAAACTGAAAAAAATATTCTTTCCCAATTCTGTGCCACGGTTTTAATTTTTCATTTCGTTAATAAACATTGTAAAAAATAAACGTGTAATTAAATCCTAAAAGATTGAGACAATTATTTGGCACACTGTACTGGAAAAAAGTATTTGTCGTTAATGGTTTAATTAGTCAAAGCAACAGTTTCAAGTATAATTTAAAAAAAAAAAACAAAAAAAAACAAGAAATCGTCGATAATAATCATAAGGTTTTCTTCTACAAATATTTTCTTGTGTTACATTGCTATAGTGTTATAAAATGCAAAATTTAAAGGAAATGCCACTCGTAAAATTTAATTCGCAAAAAAAGCAAAACTTTCGGTTGAAAGTTGTGAATGTGACTAAATTCTTTTTTTTTATTATTTTAATAATAAAGAAATAATCTTGGTTATTATTTTTTACAAAGATTTTTTTTTTTTAAGTGGCACAAGGGGTTGAAAAACAAAGTCTCACTCTTTAAGAATTTGCCAAAAATAATCACGACTGTTGCTAAAGTCGTTTCATTGTTTATTTTAATAACATTTGTTGCGCAAACGGACTCAGTAGATCGACCGTCTAAGAAGGAAGGTGTAATAAAAACCGGGAGTTTTCTTTAGTAAATATCTTTTTAGGGACAGATTTAAAAAGATAATTGCTAAATAGTAACCTCTCGAAACTTCTTAGTAAATTCGTTTTATCATTTATTACAAGATTCTTCTACGATATTTTACGCTGACGGACCCAGTCGGTCGCCTGCTTCAAAGTTGTTTTAATCAGCAGAGGCAATTAGTAGTACATTTATTGTACATAATAGTTAATCATACATTTTTTAGTGATACATGTTTTATGGCCTTTAGATTTTATTTTTTCTGGTAGTTAAAAATCGAATCTTAAAAACAATGAATATTTATCATTTTATAACGATACATTTCTACAGCAATGGTAACGATTTAACCAAAAAACAATAAATAAAATAAAAGAATCAACTGGGGATAATAGATTAGTATAAATCTTCGTTTCCGATACGTTCCCGAGATCCAAAGTTTATCCAATTCCCGGTTCCAATTTCGATTAATCCTCCCCTCACTAATCGCGATCGACTTATGACTTTTTTTTAATGAAAGTGCAGTTGCTTTCTTCATTTGTTAATATTTTGGCCGATTTCTTCTATAAAAAGACACAGATAATCCCATTTAATATCCGTTGGAGAAGAAAGACACACTGACCCTAAATTTTCGGAATTAGCTAAAATAAAATAAGCTGAAATTAAGGAAATAATAGAGAAAGAATACAATATAAGATTTCGGTTAGTTTTTAGACAAAGATTGGATCGGAACAACAAAATCCCTACAGTAAGCACATGAGCAGTAACTGTATTTCGATAGGGGCCTACAATTATTCAGTGGAAAGAAAAATAGCGGAAAGATATGAAAAGCAAGACTAAGGAAACATTGACGATAAATGGGGATTTTACACATAGAGCTATGTCGATAGATTATCTGTGAAAGGGAAAGAGAGTACGAGAGCTAATAAGTGTAGATCGAAGTGTAAAAATCGAAATGTTTTCATCTTTAACTGAAAAAAATATATAAAGGGTTTGTCAAAATTTGAATAATTGCAAGAGCGCGAAATAGTAAGGAGAAAACAACAGCAGGAATAAATTAACTAGTGAAGGGACGATTGTAATATTTTTCTCCGATTCCGATACAATTATCGATTTCGCACTAAATTCTCGATTCTGATACAATTACCGATTTCGATTCCGATTCTTCATAAATCTCTAAATATTTAACTATAAATTTGATATTTTCCACGATTACGGTAAAAACACGTGCTAAATGTCCACATATAGTCTCAGGAGCTTAGGAGCGAGGTGATCTACGGATTTTACCTTTACTGTTAGTTGAAAACCAATAAATATCTATTCTTTTATGATTATCGTCAATAGTCAAATGTTTTGTTTTCAACGGAATCAAATAAAAAAAGACAATTAAAGAATTGTTTTGGCATCGGAGAATAAGAATAAGAACAAATTTTTCCGATTCCGATTCTCCAAAAATTTCCGATTCCCGACTCCGATTCCGATTAATCGTCCCAACACTAAAATTATCGAAATTCAAAAGACAAGGAATAGACCTGGTGATGGTTGTCAAACTGTTACTTGAAGAGTAAGACAGAAGCTCTAATATGTACCGCACACGAGCAAGCGCTGAGAACACATTATGTGAAGTATCATATTGAGATAACGGCTAAATGTCCCCGTATGTTGACAGTGTGGAGAGAAAGATAAACATGTACAACACCTCGTCAGTAGTTGTGAGAAGATAGCGCAGAAGATGTACAAGAGACGGCATAGCAATATTGTGAGAAAAACCCGGTGTTATATCTGTAAGGAAAAAAAAGGATTGGAATGCAGTGGAAAATAATTTGAGATGTTCCAGAAAGAGAAGTGGAGAGCGATGATCTGAAACTATTGTGTCATATAAATATCTAATGAGAAGAAAAGGGATCAGATTTAGTATTTTTAATGAACATCATATGTGTTAAGAAGCAAGAGAAATCAGAATTAGTCTTGTTAAATGGAAAGAAACACAAGCTATAACACAGTGATATAGCAGTGCAAACTGATGTGAATGTGGAGAAGAAAGAAAAGTAGAAGGGCTAAAAGTAGCAAGACTTTAAATGAGAGATGAAAGGTCGAGGAAGTTGAAGATATTGTGGTGAGGGCCCTCGGGAAAGCAACAAAAAAATTTGACAAATGGATTGATAAAATTGGGATCCATTGCAATGTTTGATTACTTTCGAAGATTGCCTTTGTTCAGAACCGCGAATCTTGCGGAAAGTGCTGAAAGACTGAGAAACGAAGATGCTAACCTATCGACATTTCTTATTATCACCCTATCAGCATAGAATCGGCAATAACAACAGTCAGATACAAACGTGATAACAAATAATAATAATAATAATAATAATAATAATAATAATAATAATAATAATAATAATAATAATTCAGAAACTGAATAAAAGGTATAAATACATGGGCAGTATCACTAGTAAGATACTCTGGACCGTCCAGAGATGGACTAAAGAAGAACTGACAGCTCGATCAGAAAACCAGGAAACTCATGACCATACACAAAGCATTACACCCGAAGGACGACGATGACCGACTCTATGTGAAAAAGAAAGACGGTGGGAGGGGACTGGTCTGTACAGAAGACTGTGTGAATGACACTAAAAAAGAACTAGAAAAATACATAATGGAAAACACTGAAAGAATAATCATGGCAGCGAGAGACACTGAAAAAAAAACAACAGAAAAGAGACAGGCAAAGGATAAAACAAGAAAAGAAAAATGGGAAGAGGAACAACTACACGGAAGAGTCATAAGGGTGACAAAAGATGTGATTAAAGAAAACAAATAGACATGGATGCGAAAAGGACACTCAACAGAGTAACTGAAATCCTAACAACTGCAGGACATGATAATTCGATAAGAACAAACCACATCAAATCAAAGATCGACAAAACACAAGAAAACAGCAAATGCAGATTCTGTGAGCAAAGAGACGAAACTATAAACCATTTAATAAGGGAATGCAACAAACTAGCCCCAAAGGAATACAGGAACAGGCACGACCAAGTACGAAGGGCACTGCGAAGTGTGCAAACAACTGCATCTCGAACGCGCAGACAAATGGTACAAACATAACCCAGCAACAGGATCTAGCCACAATAATCACAAAATTCTATGGCATATGGACATACAAACACATAAACCCATCCAAGTAAGAAGGCCGCATGTCGTAATAATTACCAAGAAAGAAAGTCCTGCAAATCGTAGACTTTGCTGTCCCAACTGACCACAGGGGAAATATCAAAGAAAGTGAGAAACGGAGCAAATACGCAGAGCTAGCCAGAGAACTTAAAGTGATATGGATGAATAAAACAAAATCAAGATAGTACCTATAATAGTAGGAGCACTACGAACAATTCCAAAACATTTTAAAAAGGAAATGGGAGAAATTGGACATAGGAATAGCTGGAAAGATACAACGAATATTAATAATGAAAACAGCTGAAATATTAAGGAAAACCCTTGAATGCGGAATACATGAGCCATATGCGTAGGCCAGACGAGGCACTGCAGAGGACAAAAAACGCGAAACGTTACATTGAACCAAGAACATTGAAACTGCATATGTATAAGATCTCCGTCCACATTCCCATTGCCCAATTACCACCCCACCCCAAAGAATAGGCGAGGTGGCTAAAGGAGAATGGAAATACTAAGAAGAGAGCGCTGACCAGACTTCCGCTCGACAAATGCTAAGACAACTAATACCTTGGAGAGGCTTATTGCCACTCAAACTCCTACGGAAGACCAATGCCCGCTGTCAGTGAGAAATAAATGGTAATCGACTTTTGCGATAATGCAAATTCATGTGCAAATGTTCTTGAAAGAAGTGGAGAGTACTGGAAATCTGGGAAAACTTGTTGTCACTCAGCTTCCAGGGAACACCATAGGTTGTTCTCGAGAAATCATTTATGACCTGTGTGAAAGCCCCTTGTGTTCGAATAATAATAATAATAATAATAATAATAATAATAATAATAATAATAATAATAATAGCAACTACAGTAGCTTAAACCATAGGTAAAAATGACAAAATTAAAAATATCGATAAATTAAAAAAAAATCTATCTATATAAATAAAAAAAATAGATGTGTGCGTCTTTAAGTATTTAACAGGTAATGACTAAAACTACTGGTCACATAACGAAGAAATTATCAGGAAATAATAATTGTACACCATGGGTGGTTTATAACGAAGGAAATCTTTGTTTGGGTCGATAAATAACGCGTACAAACATATATCGGCAAGTGGAAATGTGAAATGTTCATTTCAACGGGTCGACATGTTTTTACTTTTTTCTGCGCATGCTCGCATAAAATTAATTTGTGTATTAATATTCAGACTAGAGTATTTTCTTCTCTATAACAACATATAAGAACGCGGCTGGTGTGCTGAATGTTTTGGTTTCGATTCTAGCTAATGCCGCCAAATAGCTTTATATATATATATATATATATATATATATATATATATATATATATATATATATATATGCCATCATGTCATGCTAATATCTACACGAGTTTAACAATATTTAAACGTATTTTACGACAAGCGAAATAAAAATATTTATTTACGGACTTGGAAAATAAAATTCGGTATTCTTTATTTTTAGATTAGGTCAACCTCCGCAATTTTCTGTTAAATGGCGACTTTTGTAGGTTATCGACTATGCTGAATACGGAATTCCTATTGAAATTTTGCACAAATAAGTACTTATCGAGATATAAAATGTTGTATTATGCATTGTATTCTTTGGCGGACATCGTTTTACGCGCGTGCGCGCGATCCATAAACATATCTACACGCGTAATAAAGATGGCCGTCAAAGAATACAATGCATAATACAACTTTTTATATCCCGATAACTAATTATTTCTGCAAAATTTCAAGGCGATTTTCGTATTCAGCATGGCCGAAACCATTTAAAAGTCATTTAAAAGAAAATTGTGGAGGTGGACCTAATTTGAAAATTTACCAAAAATTCTTTCAGTTTCTAAGACGATAAATTTTTTTGACATTTTTTTTTTTCAGGAAATCGCTCACGAACGAAGACAAAGTTGGATGAAAATTAACCATACTTTTCTTAAGTAAATCTTCGACGACAGGGGACAAATTCTTAGTACAGTTTTGGTAGAAATGCTTACTTGGGATTAATGCATGCCAGGTTCCTGTGTTTATTTTCTTCTTTCTTCATTTTTTTCATGTAATACGTAAATATTGCTGAAAAGGGAAATATTTATTGTCTTGCTTAACTTTTATAGCGTAATTTTCTTTAAATTACATTATTATTCCTGCTCCCATTAGATAATTTCCTTTTTTTCTAAATAACTTTTCATTTAATTTAAATAACTTCTCTTTTTCCATAACTAATATCTCTACTTCTATATTACTTCTTTTTTTGTTCATTCATCGATTAGATAAACAAAAACCAAAATTCTAATGTTTTCGAATGCGTGTGTTGTGTATTTTAAGAATACTTTCCTTCCACATTAACTGAATTCATATGCTTTAAGAAAAATTATGTAAACACAAAATAGAGGGTTATTTAAACAGATAGAAAATTTCGTAACTAATAAAATATAAATAACCATTAAATGTTGAGAAAATAAATCTTAATCTCAATGGCACTTTTATTTTAAAAATAATTGGTCTCTCTGACTAAAATACAAATTATTCAGTCTTTTTTTTGTTTACATTAAATACTACTCATTGTTCCCATTCGAAATGTCAACTTTTATACGTTTTCGGGTATGCTGGAAACAAATCTCACAGGTAAATCTAGGAGTGATAAGTAGTTTACCAAAAACTAATGTAATCTCTGGCATCCATTAGTTCACAACAGATTAAATTAGTAATGTGTGTTCGTAACGGCTTTCCGAATAAACACTCCCAACTTCCCCCTGTTAGGAACGACTTTCGGAATAACACTCCAACCTTAAGAACGGCTTTCGGGCTAAACACCCCAGCATCCCCATGTTAAGAACAACTTTCAGAATAAACACCGCCAACCTCCTAAGGGTAAGAATGGCGTTCGGAATAAACACTCGCAATCTCCTTATGTTAAGAATAGCTTCTAGAATCGTAAATCTCCCAGTGTTACGAACTGAATAATCACTCTCCCATCCCCCCATGTAAAAGCGTCTTTTAGAATAGTCACCCCAACCTCCCCGTATCAAGAACAGCGTTCGGAATAAACACCCCAAACCTCCCTATGTTAAGAACGGCTTTGGGAATAAGCACGCCATTTTTCCATTTATGGTCTACTTCAGTTATACGGATGCGCATTTGTAACGGGAACGATGTCCCGGGCATGCGTCGTCTAGTGGTGGACCCCTCCAGCGTGACCAGACTCGTACTGGTCCCTGGAAAACATACCTCCGCTGCTCAAGGCACGTTAAACGTGCATGACCCCAAGTCCGTGTGGCAACATTGTCCTCTTCGGCCGTCACTCTGGTTTTGTGAATGTGTCTTCGTCGTCTAGCGTCAGGGCATACCTGAAATAAACTGCATCTTCACTTATGCCGGCAATCGAAAAACAAAGAAAAAACTCTGAGGTCATTTTCGTTTAAACCAAATAAAATAATTATTTGCAATCATTCTACATTTGTTTAAAGTCGTGTTTTCGTTATCCGCGCTTCGTGATGCAGGTTGTATACTTGAGATATCAGGTTAATTCTCTAGCTAAGAACAAGATCTTTTCAAGTTAGTTCTTATTGAGATTTCTGCCCCTCGGACCCCTAGGCGGGGCGAGAGCCGATGTGTACGCTTCGCTCGCTAGCCAAAGACTGCTACAACCCTTCTATATCTTTTTCGAGTAGGCGATCGTTGTTTATATCAAAAGCATCTTCCTTCCTTTTCTCCATTATCTTCTATTCTCCCCTCTTTCTTCTCTTGTGAATTTCTTTTTCTATCCCTCTATTTTCTTATTCTTTTCCCTTTCTCTATTGTTTTGTGAACATATGTGTCAAACTAGCTTGGTGGTCTCTGAGTTAAAACACCGCGGGTCTCCGACTCCGAGCAGACATTTTGGAACCCAATTCTCGAGACTGTCCGAATCAATTACGTTAGTTAAAACTCATTCTCACCAGATCCAACTAGAAAAATAATCTCCTTTTTTCCGCCATTAAAACAGATATCATGTCTCCCGAACATCTCATAAACGCCTGTTTTAATCTTTGACACAGTATCAGCACCCCCCCCCCCGGCCATAAGCATTCTTATCTTCACCTAGCTGAACGGGACACCCGGCATCGTCCGGTGTCCCGTCACACATTACTAACTACTCAGTTGTGAAAATAAAATGGCTGTCGGGGATTATATTAGCTTTTACATTGGACATTATGTTTTTATATCTTATAAACGACTTATCAGCCTCAAGTTTAACTGTTATATTTGTTTTCAGCATAAGTAAAAAACTATAAAAGACGACATTTACACTTCAAACCGCCACGAAACTGAAATCAATCAATAAAAGGTGTACACGAAAGCAATTAGTTAAACGTAAACAGAAGTTCTCTTGCCCATTATATTTAAACGAAATTCAAACAAATTTGAATTTGCTCAAAAACAATAAATTTTATAACGTTTATGTTCATCCACCTCCTGCTGGTAGTTGCAACGTCATTAAAATATTGTTAGTATAATTCTATTTTTTACATCGTATTTCGAAATCATCCTACACCAGAACTTTACATTATTAATGTTTAATTATGATATTATTATAAGTTACTCTTAAAATAGCAAAAAAGAGAGATAGGGCTAACGAAATGTTATAGTCTGCAAGAAGTGGTTTATCTTTCAAACAAAACGCTGCTATCCTTGGAAACCGAACGCTAGACTCGGTCTTGAATCTTTCTTTCTATTTAAAATGTGATCTGAAAATCCGGTACTTCTACAATTTTGCATGGTAACAACGTTTTAGTTTTCAATTTGGAGAATATTATTATAAGGACACATTTATTTGATGATCAATCTGCAGCAATTTTCCCAAATCATCTCCTTTTTATTAGCACTGGTTCAATAACCTTGGATTAAGATCTTGATTTGCACAAATTACCATGTGGCCAGACAGTAAATTCAATTGGAGACCTGATGACAAAGGTTTTCCCAGATATTGTTTAAATTTTAATAGGTTGCTGAAAGAGAAACATTTCCCTCTAGAAATGTTAATATGATCAGTTATAATTTTTGTTAAGAGTTATCGATCCATTGATTTTGTTATTAATGAAGATCAGGCAGTGGAATTTCCTGCTACCGTCTGGAATATCACATCATAATCTGATATTAAATGAAGAAGCTCCAATTATATTATTAAGAAATCGTAATCCACCTTAACTGTGGAATGGCACGCGGTTAGCAATAAAATCCGTGAAAACTGATGTTCTGAAAGCCATGATAATAACTAGAAATTTTAAAGGTGAAACTGTTTTAATCCTCGCATTCGCCTTATTCTTTCTGACATTCCATTTCAGTCCAAGCGTTTACAATTCCCAATAAAAATTAGTTTTCTCCATGTCTATGACTAAAGCTCAAAGACAAAGCCACAAGGTTGTTGGACTTAAACTTCAAACACCTGTCTTTTTTCGTGGGCAGTTGTATGTTGATTGCTCTCGCATTAAAATCTTGAAGAACTCTACATTTAAACACTTGCTAAAGGTCACACCCAAAGTGTTGTTTTGTGTAGAGGTTCTTCAAAATTAACGCTAAACGTGCATTTAGCAGTGTTCAGATATGCATTGCGACCGATGAGACTTCCATAAAATAAAACGCACCTACATCGCATACCTCATAGGAGAGTGGAAAAAGAAGCCATTATGAATTAATGCTTTTTTTTTTGTTTATGTTTTTTTTATTGCAATTTCACCCCAAACAAGGCACATTGCCATTTTGCTGTAGGGGGGATACAATCAGGGACATAAGCTACAGAGGCACTATGTCGGGAGTTGGTCAGCAGGATATCGGTTCACGTTACACTTGAACTTCTGCATGTCAGTACAGTTGGGGAAGCAGGAACTCGGAAGCGAATTCCAAAGTCCAGCGGTTCTGGGGAAGAAACTAATGGAGTAGAAGCCTCTCTTACACCTAGGGATCTCAACTGTGAAGGGGTGGGATTTAGCTGCTTGTCGGGGGTACCTACGTCGAGGGTGAACCAGTGCTTACAGTTCGTCAGAGCATTCACTACTGAAATACTTGTAGAACAGGTCGAGGGATGCTACATTACGTCGATGGGACAGAGGCTGAAGCTTAGATGACAGTTCAGGACCTATTAGGTTGGCGACTCTCTTTTGAACCTTGTTTATATGTGAGAGACTAGTAGCAGATGCATCAGCCAAAATATGACAACAATGATCCATACATGGGCGAATGGTGGCCTTATAGAGGTACAGGATAATTTTGTTTAATCCATAAGAAACATTATGTATGGTACAGGAATATTCAAATATATTCAAATACAACCTGGCAATGCCAGGTACTACAGTTAGTTAGAAACTAAAAATATCGGTGAATAAATTATGTAGGTGTTGTTTTGCTAAGATAAACTGTCAGATTTCATGACTGAGGGAGAATAACATAAATGAATTTATTTTTAACCATCTATTTCAGATTTTCTTTTGAAATCTATTTCAGATGTTTCAACCATATCTTATAGATTTTCTCCATCACAGCTTAGGATGGATGGCGTCGATTAACTTTTTAATATACGAGCATTTCAGCCCGGCGTTGCCCGGGTGTTTGGAGGTGTATGCTGAGCAAAAAAAAAAAAAAGAGTAAATTTTTTTTTTAATTTGACCCCTATTATGACCCCTTAAAATTTATAGTTTCGGGCTCAAATCACTTTATTAAGTTAGATCCAGGTTCAAGGAATCTGTATCTAAAATTTCAAGTGTCTAGACCCAAAATTGTCGGAGGAGTTTGGTAGAGTTCTTAAAGGTCAAATCGTTGAAATTTGACCCCTTAACAGCAAAATGTCTGGCTGACACCCGTCATATCGATTTTCCCAAATCTCCGTACCCGGTATTTCAAATTTCGAGTCTATAGACTAAAAATTGACAGAGTTATTGCGTAGGGAAATGTACACAGAGAGACAGACAGACAGACAGACAGACACGTTCACTTTTATAGATATATAGATAAATAGATAAATAATACCATGTCCCAAGAATGAATACATTTAGGAATTAAAGCACTAAGTAAATTGTTATCTATATATTGATACGATAAATTTGCATTAACGCAGTACCAAGAATTCTTCATAAGTTTTGTTTTCGGTTTCGATTCTAACTAATTACATTCAAGTAATCTATTTGTTTATAAATAATTTTACCAAAAACTTTTCATTAATTTTGGTTTCTGTTTCGATTATAGCTGAAAGAACTTAAGTTGATTCAAGCTGGTGCACCTAACTCTTATGGACATATTTTTCATTTCACAATCAGAACTTTATCAGAATCGAGAGAAAATTTACTCTATAATAATATATACGAAATTTGCATAAATAAAAAATATCATATTTAAGCGTATTTTACAACCGGACTACGTCAGTCGTCCCTGTTAACTTAGATAAATACTTTTGCAGTTTTAACAAAAGAGCTACAATAATATCAGAACGTCTCCATTTACGCTGAACATCCACAGAATGCCACCATCAATATATTACACATGAAAGTGTCCGCTGTGGAATTTTCACACGTTCTGCTAGTCATTGATAATTAATGTAACATCAAAATCGCTTCGGAAAATGTGTAAAATCTCTTCCCAATCTCATTGGAAATAATTTTATTACATCTCTCTATATAGATCGATGCTCTTTCGGAGTTCTTTTAATAGTTAAGAGTATATGTGTGTAAAGATGAATCAGGCACATTAATGAATGACATTATACACGTTATTATATAATGAAAGTTTAGGATAAAGCTGCGATTAAATTAAAAAAATATGGGAAAATAAAAATGAATTACGAAATGTAAAATGAATTAGAATAAACTGTAAAATGTTAGATGATGTAATAAAAAAAACAATATAGCAAGCAAATCTTTTGTTGTTGTTTTCGTGGTGGTTAAATAGTATAATAATAATAATAATGCTAATACTACTACAACTATTACTACTATTACTACTACTACAACTACTACTACTACTACTACTAATAATAATAATGATAATAATAATAAAAGAAGAAGAAGAAGAATACGCCAACGTAGTCGTTTATTCGTTTTGATTCGTGGTGATTGTCCTAAATCTATCCCATTAAATGTCTATTTGATATCATCTTCATATTTCTCATTTTCTATTATAACCTGCACGTATTCGGAAATTAAGCGCTAAAGGTATATTTCCCAATCGCGGACCTTTATTTTTTTGTTTGTTGGGTTAGTCTTGCTTATTTAAGGCGAAGGGGCACAAGTATGAGTTTATCAGCACACACTCGATTAAAGCATTTACTAAAATGTTTGACTTTGATCTTGAAGCGGTTTCTTGCTTTATTTCGCGACTCGTTACTAAAAGCAGCTGTATGTAGAATATACTAATAAAATCAAAAATACTGATGTAGCCTGTTCAGCGTATCTTCTGACGCTTGACAAGCACTCAATATTACCCACTACGATGTAGTTCAAGGGCAATACTACATGAGGTCTATGACATTTACTGGATGTCTATAATTTGTTTTAATCAACGACGTCAGAATTTCTCCCTAATTATCACGAGTAGACATGTCAAACCACAGGCATTATAATCTGCCAAGCTCTGATTCTTTTCATTATGTTGAACCACGCTTGAATTTTATGAACTGTAAATGCTGGTGTTGCATTTTCGCACAGTTGTCCATGTCGTTGAATCAGTTTTCTTTGGAAGATTGCTTAACAGGCATACGCAGATATTATTATTTATTATGACCACCCATCGGAAGCGTACAGGATGCTCCTTATTCCTTATTAGAGACGACAGCTTTAATTTCTGTGTTTACTTTGAGTGGCGAGCAAGATTTTCAGCTGACCACAGCTATGCTTCCGCTGTTCAGTCATCAGTTCAGGCGCGACAACTTTTCGCATAGGTTATTTCCATGTATAGGTTATTTCCATGGCAAGTGCTCGTCCGAGCTCCAATCTCTGGTCCCCCCTCGCCAATCTTTCACGACAAACACCCGTCTAGCTGAAATCTCTGTCAGTAATTTCCCCCACTCTTTATCTGTGCCTAAATCAAAACGTAGATTCCATGAACAAAGCTTGTTTCTTAGAACTGCACGCCTGTGGAACTCTCTTGCGTTTGCCTGTTTCTCACCTGACTACAACTTGGATGTCTTCAAGTCAAACATAAACAAATTCCTGATGAATCGCCCCCTCTTAAGTAAGACACTTTATCAAATCTACAATACTAACGATAACTACGATACTTTCCCATTGATTACGGTACACGCAATAACCCTTATCCCTGTGTGGCTTCCAGGCCTTGATAAGTGGTGACCACCATGTAGAAAGATAAAAAAAAGGTTCAGTTCCTTGGAGAATGCGGCCTAGCCAAAAAGGCGTCAACGTGCAAGCGTATGCAAGATATGATACGCAGAGCAACGGTTTTGAACTTCGATATTAGAGATTCTGTGTGGATCCCTCTGTTGCAATGGCGACGTTTATAGCTGTAAGGAAGGATAGAGCGCAGTAACTCATGATTAATTCCTATCTTTGAATAATTTGAATGATTCGGACTACTGTTTTCATCTTTGCATAAAGTCTCAGCGGATGTAATTTCTGACCGCCTTCGGGTCTCACTTGTCGAATGTAGGAATCTTTCTGTCGAACACGTAAATCTGCATAGAATTGCGAATGGAACATTTTATTTGATACACGGGGGTAGTATGCTCTTGTTCCGTAAGTCATGATTTAATAATATTATTAAAATAATTAATAATATTAATATTCATTTAATAATTCCCAATTGTATTCTGGGTATGGGCTGCACTAGGGATTCAACTTTCAATCTACAAAAAAGTGTCAATTACAACTGGATTTTACTCAGTACTTTATACCTTACGCCAGGGGACAGTTCAGGTACGGCGATCGACATGTTGAGACAATAGAACGTAAGATGAGATCATTAGTTCGAACTATCGAAATAACAGAGATGATTAATCCCCAGATGAAATATAAAAGATGGTGTTCCTTTTGATTTGTGGAATTCAACTATGCAGTCAAATGCGATCTTGTCGTCAAGGAACGGTTGATGATGCGGAATTTCATTCTCCTAGGTGACCATGTGTCACAACATCAAAAACACTGTAGATTTATATATTCTTTTATATCCATTGGAATGTGTCCAGTATTGCCACTCTGAAACTACGCAGTTATGAAAAGTGCCAGAAACGAAGATAAAACATGATTACGTTAAGTTATTTGCCAAAAGTGTATATAACTAGCGTCGTCTTCTCCTTTGATCGAGATATGCAACTGGGAATCGCTAGTGACTTTCATATTATCATTACCTAGATTTTTTTTTCTTCCAGAGGAAACCACCCTTCCAGATTGAATGTTACACCAGGGCACGAGGTACTATCATGTTGACAAGAAAGTTATTTCGGTTTTTAACTTTTCGATTCAGATGAACATATCTCGACACAACAAAAAAAAATATTGATCGAAATAACCAGCATCAGTGAACACATTTTGCCAACGCAGAAGAGGTGTGTTTCTGCAAGTAACGTAAAAATCTTGCACTCTGGTGATGATGAAGTCGCTGAAGGTGTTTTTGATATCGCTTAGGTTATTCAAACATTGCTCTCGCAGAGAGTTTTCGAGACGCTTAAAAAAGCGGTAGTCAGACGATAAGAGGTCTGGAGAGTATGACGGATGAACCAGAGTTTCGCAGCCAAATTCGTTCAACTTCTGCAGGGTCGGTCAAGCAACGTGCGGTCGGGCATTGCTGTAGAAGAGAATTAGGTATCTATCCAACTTTCTCACTCTCAAGAAAAATACGTAGCGAATCTATTTCCGCTCTATTATTATTTCTGTGGCAAGTGCTCAATTGAGCTTCTTTCTGTAGTTCACCATCGTAGAATACTCGCAGCCCTTCAATCCACTCGTTTTCTTTCAACAATATTCGCACTCCTTCTATCCGCTCCTTTTGCCTTTCAACACTAGAGCAACGCTTAAGAAATTTTCTTAGCATCTGTCTGTGACTAAAACCGAACTTTAATTCCATGAGCAAAGTTCCTTTCGTAGAAATGCTCGTTTATGAAACACAATACCTTGGAACTGCTTGCTAGCTGACTATAACATGGTTGTTTTCGATTATTGCGTACGGACTATACGTTGAGCGGTCGTCTGAAATAAATAAACACTACATAAGTTCAACTATTTCCAAAAAATAACGATGTTGTTGAACCGGCAAACTGGCACTTATTAATGCTTATCATCGAGAGGCTCCCGATTAAAAAAAAATCCATAGGCAATTATTTTCTATTCTGTTTGAGAAACAAGTTGGATATATATATATATATATATATATATATATATATATATATATATATATATATATATATATATATATATATATATAAACCACTTCTTTAAGCATTTTTATAAGTTCGAAATCTCAGCGACTAATGACCAGAATTTAACAAATAGAAACTCGTAAAAAAGCTGATGACCTGAATCGTGGAGGGGGCTATGTGACATTTTCCCTTAAAGTCGCAACTAATGGTGATCATCCATCATCCAGAGTATATTTTTGGTACTTATTTACATTCAGAAACTGTTTTATATGTGGATATAGTAGCAGGTTGTACGATGTTGTCCGGTTGTAAAATGCGCTTAAATATGACATTTTGATTAATGCAGATTTCAGTTTAATAATTATAGAGTCAAATAAATGTTAAAAATGCACTGACTTTAACGTATTAATATATATTTGCGATCGTGTACAAAAGCTCTCTTGGGCGAACTACGATTTGCTATTATCCATAAATATATATATATATATATATATATATATATATATATATATATATATATATATATATATATATATATATATATATAAGGAAATAAAAATATATACAATGTACGAGGTGCGTTCAATAAGTTTCCAAACATTTTTTTGTACAGGCATTCATAATTGTCGTAGACTCTTGAAAATTCGGTATATTATTACTATACATTTTATGAGATGATTAACAATTGTTCTGACTTCAGATTAAAATGAATAGCTACAGCGGGTATGGAATAGACCCTACTGAAACCTGACTGTCAGAGCTGGTGAATTTCAAAAATGCAATCTGGGCGTGAGGGCACTTTAGAAGAACGATATGCAATATAATTTTGAACTTAGCAAAAAATGCAACGTAAACGTATGGAATGCTTCATGCTGCTTTTAGACCATCAGCCAGGAATTGAGCATCAGTTTTGAGTGACATAAGGGATTCAAGGAAGGCATGATGAGAGGAGTGGGAGGAGTAAAGAAATTTAGAACACCAAAGAATTCGATATATAAGGACCGTCGTGTGTCTGTAGAGAAAATAAGTGCAAAGTTTGGTATCAATGTGAGTACTATACGCACAATTGTTTGGCAGGAACTGAAATTTGTCCCAAGTGTGCTCCATCCTTGTCACAGACTATTTGCCTGAGATAAGAATAAAGACAGTTCCTCACCCTCCCTATAATCAAGACCTTTCTCCCTGTAACTTTGGTTATTGCCTAAGCTCAAGGAACACCTTAGAAGCTGTATGTATGAGACAATTGAAGAGATGAAAGAGGCTGCAACGTGGGTCAAAGAGAACTTCCATGAGACCTCCCAGAATTGTTTGAACGGTACAAGAGCATTGTAGCCGGGGGAGATAACTTCAAAAGAGACTAGGGTTTTATACGTGTACTATAAATAAAAGTATTCAGACGAAAAACCCTGGAAACTTATTGAAAGCATTCTGTATATTTTTTGTCTTTAGAATTCCAACTAACGATATATATATATAAAATATATATATATATATATATACGTATATCTATATATATGTATATATATATATGTATATATATATATATATACATAATTATTATTCAGTACTTACTACTACATATATTTAGTATATATAATATTTGTAATTATTTATAATTAATCGTCATATATCATGTTAAATTCGATACCAGGTCTACTCAGTAGCTGATAGTTATGCAGATTACGTGCTGCTATATTTAGTTGTTTTACTCTCTATCGTACTATGAGTAAATATTCATCAGTTTTTAGTTTCCATAAAATATATAAGAAAGCTTATAGAATTGGCATATAGCCAAACACCGTTATTTCAAAATTCAAACCGATGATAGTTATATTGATTTTAGTATTAATGCTGATCTATGAAGTAACGTTCATGGAGTTTCACCCTTTCCCTTAAATTTAAAACATTTTCTAGATTCAAAATCGTGTAATATTTTTTTAATTTGGTCATAGGTTTTAAATGGATGTCAATGATTATTATAAATTCTTTAACGCAGTTACTTGGTGTATGTAACGTAAATATAGTGTTTTTACGTAGACTAATATATTTCACAGCAACGGGAGTAGAAAAGGGGTTGACTTTATATGTAAAACTTCAGATGCATCCGATATTCCTGAAAATTAAAAATACGCATTAGACATTAATTTATATATATATATATATATATATATATATATATATATATATATATATATATATGTGTGTGTGTGTATATATATATATATATATATTCACTTCAAATTCAAAATAAAACTCAAACTCTGTGTGACTAAAACAAAAATAGATTTGATGTCCGTATAAAAATACTGTTTCCGATACATCGATTGATTTTCTGAGCATCGAGTGGAATTGCTATAATAGAGATCCAATGTAGTCGCTGGTTCCGTCAAAAACATGTATATATCATATATATATATATATATATATATATATACATATATATATATATACTTTTTATTGATTTTTACATAAACATTTAACTATAGCCACATATTCCTGATTATATTTCAGTCAACTAAATACTAAGATCAAGCGATATTGTTGTCTGCGTAGATCAGTTTTAATTGATTGTAGAGAAAGTTCACAGAAGTTCTAGTCTGGAGAGCAATCACGTGATATAAGAAATATTTTTAAAAAATACATAAAAATGAAAAATATTAGACAGTACAATAAGACGACAAATAAATATTACACAAAAACAAGCGTACGGTGTCCATCAGAGATACGGCTGTAAGGAAAAAAGGAGAAAGAATAAGGGAAAGAGACAGGGAAACTGAGAAAGAAAAGATGGTAACTGCAAATTGTAAGAGAGTAATAAACACAGTCAAATAAAGGGCATGCTGAAATAATCAGGGAACACGTAGAATTGCAGAAGATTGGAACTTGCGATGTCTGGAAAATGTATAATAATGTAGTGAATAAAGGACAATCAGTAATTCCCTTACTGTTGATTAAACAGAAAGCTGCATGCACGGCAACCGAAAAGGCTTAACTGCTTGTTCGGCGAGTTGCCTTCAACTCCACCCTAAATCTAACAAACAACTTCCTGTCAATTTTACTCATGCGGACGAAAGCCACAATTGATGATCTGGAAATCACCCCTTCACTTGTCCACGATGTCATAAAAAACTTAGACACCTCTAAGGCGTGTGAGCATGATCTCATCCCTGCTATACTAATACTCAGCTGATCTAACATCCGTACTTTTCCAAACCCTACAACAGATGCCTTGTTGAATCCTATTTCCCTAATAACTGAAAGATAGCCTCTGTAGTACCAGTGTACAAGAATTCTGGCGAAAGGACCGACCCCTGTCAATCATCGTCCTATAAGTCTCCTTCCGCACTTTGTTAAAACGTTCCAGGCACTAATCAATCAAGAACTAGTCTACCACCTTACGAAAGCTAATGTTCTTTCTGGCAAAGATTTTATGAAATGTTGTCCTACTGCAGGTATTTTAACAGTCATTTCTGAACACATATACCATGCACTGTAGCCTTCGAAATATCCAAGGCCTTTGACAAAGTCTGTCAAGTGTGAGATAGGTATAGTTGCTTATGATAACCCCAGTTATTACACGCATGAGGAAGAAACTGATGTACACATATCTAAGACAATGGCTGAAACATTAGAAAATGACCTCCAGACTGTAGTTGAATGGTGACATTTAATGCTAGTAAGACTAAGCTGCTCTCCTTTAACAATCACAAAAACCCTCTGCAACCATCAATATCCATAACAAATAACGCCCTACTCGAAAAGTCTTTCTTCAAAGTCCTCGGTTTAACATTCACAGGAAATATGAACTGGAATAAATACATTGAGGACACTTCGAAGGCTGCTACAAGGAAGGTGGGCTCCATCTATCGTGCTAGAAACTGCTCACACCTGAGAGTATCATGTACCTCTATAAGGCCACTATTCGCCCATGTATAAAGCATTCTTGCCACATATGGGATAGTGAATCTACCACTATTTCTCCATCTTGGATAGGGTCCAAAATAAGTGGCTGCAATCTAATAAGTCCCAATATGTCAGCTAGGCTCCAATCGTTGTCCGATCGCTGCAATGTTGCATCTCTGTGCCTGTTTTACATGTATTTTAATGGAATGTGCTCTGATGAACTCATTGCACTTGTGTCCCCACGGCGTATATGTCCCCGACAAACCCGCTTAGCAACAAAATCACAGCCCTTCGCTGTTGAGGTCGCACAATGTCAAAAAGTGTTATACCCTAATAGTTTCTTCCCTAGAACAGCTATTTCTTTTCTGCTGTCTACTTTCCAAACTCTACTCGTATGTATAATTTCAAATGCAACGTAAATGAACATATAAAACCTTCTTAGTCATGGTCGCAATTAGTAGCTTCTTACGTCTAAATGACAATATGTATTGTTTGGGGTAAATGTGACTAAAAAAAAAAGTTATGAGCCCATGGAAGAATGTGGGAGAAATTATAAGTTATATTTGTCTTCTCCAGCAGACGGGAGACACGTAAGACCTTAACAGTACACAAGAGCCGGCGGGAGTTATTAATTTATTTAGAAAATAATGAATTTATTTATTTTATTATATTATATTGCTATATCTGTATGGGTTGCTTTGCTTTTGTTTTTGTTTTTTTCAATCGAGGTCACCACTTATCAAGACCCGGAAGCCACTCGAGTATAAGGGTTATTGCGTGTACAGTAATCAATGGGATAGTATCGTAGTAATCGTTAGTATTGGAGATTTGATATTGAAGTGTCTTACTTAAGGGGGGCGGCTCATCAGGAATTTGTTTATGTTTGACTTGAATACAACCAAGTCTTAGTCAGGTAGTCCATGTAGGGGCAACCCTATATTGGTCCATATAGGGGCGACCTATATACAGTTCCCCTTTCCCCTCCCCCTTCCCCTCCCCCTTAACTTCACATAAAAACCGACCTCGTGTCATATTTTCCTTACGTGGAGAAGCAAATAAATACAACTTCCTCCATCATTTTTACGTTGGCTCATAACTTTCCACCTACCATCTATCCCCTTTTCCTTTCCCACTTTCCTCCTCTCTATATTTCTTTTTACTTTCCCCTTTTCTCCTTAACTCTGTTCTCTGCTAGAGGCGGTAGGTTTATTTTTGTGCTATATCTTGTTTGTTTTCTTATTGTACTGCTTATATGCCCCCCCTTTTTCACGCATTAAACTATTTAATTAATTTTGACATGTTTTTGTAATACTATATACCTGCTCTCCAAACAAGGACTTCTGTGAGCTTTCTCTAAAATCCAATAAGGACAAAGCTTTTGGGAAAACAACACCGCCTGATGATGTCTCTAGAAATTTATAACTAGTGGACTGAAACATACTCATGACTGTGTAACGATACATGCATGTTTATGTGGAAATAAATGTAAAGTACAGGTCATGCCAATGAATCTGGAAGATTTTTAAAATTATTTGTAATTGGAAATTTAGATATTTACCACTTTATTATACATTAATTGAATTGCCATTGTTTACCTTTTTTTAACGAAGAAGCAATGAGGGGTAGCATTATGGGAAGGGGGGTAAACTTTACCTTCAGACAACCTTATTTGAACAAATTTTGGATGAGCGATGAATCGAATTTTTATCTGGGCGGTTATGTAAACAAACAAAACTTCAGGTATTGTTCGGACGAAAACATTTGTTTGTTTCAGGAGAAGTCCCTACATGCTCAAAAAGTAAAGGTAGGGTGCGCTGTCTGTAAGAGGCTTTATGGGTCCATTTTTTTTTTTTTTTAATGAAAATGAGGTTGGTAATGCAGTCACTGTAAATGTTGAGCGGTATATTGAAATGATAAATAACTTTTTCATTCCCTAATATGCCCGTTTTGCAGTGGGTGAGCAAACTCTTTCCCAGCAAGATGCCACTACAAGTCACACGATAAGTATTTCCATCGATGCCGTTAATGATATATTTCCAGGTCATATCATGTTTTGTTTGCTTGGCCCCCTAGTTCACCCGATATGAGTGCTTGAGTCTACTTTAACGGATTATCTTCAAACGAAATTGTTCGAAAATGACTCACCTAGAATAGTTCCGTCTCTCAAAGAAATGTCATGCCATTAACGGTACCCATTTGAAAGAATTAACTTTTAAAAAAGTAGTATTGCTCCTTCATTTAAAAAAAAAATGGGAAAGAATGTAGATTTCTATTTATGTATAATAAATATGTTAAAATGTATTTTTTCAATAAATAATTAGTTTTTGAAACATTGCCGATGCATTAGTGCATCCTGTATATCTTGCTCGAGATCCCTAGCATTCCTGCAGGAGCCTCGTAAAATTCACTACATGGTTTACTTATGAATATTATTAAAAATGAATTATATATATATATATATATATATATATATATATATATACGTATATATATAGATAGATAGATAGATAAATAGATAGATAGATAGATAGATAGATAAACATGCATAAAGTTTTCTATTTATACATGCATTAATAAGGACACATGTAATTTGGTTTTTGGCTTTTATTCTTTTTATATTCGGGAACAAACAAACGTGCGGGTATATATATATATATATATATATATATATATATATATATATATATATATATATATACGTGTGTGTGTGTGTGTGTGTGTGTGTGTACGAATGTGTTATTAGATTGCTGAGCATAAGAATGTAGACACAAACCCTGAAACGAAACAACTCCATCAAATTGATGAATGTTAATAAGACGAAAATATGAAATTAATAATTTCATGCATTTTTTTAACAATCGATGCGAGGTCGATAATGTGAATACAAACACAAAAATAAAACAATAAGAAAAGCAAAAGATGAAGGCTCGCTCTATCATCAGCTTTTTTTCAAAGAATGCACAACGCCCTTCCATGCATACATTGAAAAAGTGTGTAATACTGCGGGAGATTAGTAAAGTGTGCATCCGTTTATTTACTTACATTATATATATATATATATATATATATATATATATATATATATATATATATATAAATATATATATATACATATTTGTCATTTTATAAAACTTTAACAACCACCTCACACACACACACACACACGTATATATTACAGCTTTCTATCTCACTCTATATATTTAAATCAACACTTTATCCACACTTAGACCTGTATATATACATAAAATATACAAATGAATATGTCATATATATATATATATATATATATATATATATATATATACGTCAGCAGTTATATATATACTATAAACTAATATGCAGATATCTATCCAACATATATCTGTAAATTTATATATATATATATATATATATATATATATATATATATATATATATATATATATATATATGTATGTAAGTATGTATATACTAAGTTTAATAGTATGAAACTAAATTTATCTCTTTTTCTGGCGAAGTTTCACGTCGCGTATGATCAATGATTGGATACACACACACACACACACACACACACACACACACACACATATATATATATACATATATATATATATATATATATATATATATATATATATATATATATATATACCAGAAACTATAAGCATGCTTATTCATAAATATATGTTGGTATATGAATTCAGATAACATCCACGAAAATGTTAAGATTAATGGAAAACGCAAAGATAGACCAAAAGTAATTTACAAAATAAAATTTATCTTCTGGTGAGTTTTTTAAATAAATATATATATATTTTTTTTTCATACGTTAATCACATGAAAAAAGGAGTTAGCTAAATGTCAGGTTAAACTTTGTATGCAGTGTAATTTTCAAATACACAGGTTGACATTGGCGAAAAGGAAAATAAAATTCAAACTCCAAGTGAGGGGAAGTTAAAGGAGAATTAAACCCGCAATTCAGGATACATGTGCACGCATAAGCGAATGCATGTTTGTTTAAACGGTTATTATTTTTTATTTTTTTTCCTGTTTTCTACGTTTATTCGCACGTACAAAGGTGTAAAAAATAAATCTAACAAGTAAAATAATTAAATAATAATAATGTATATAATAATGAAAATAATAATAATAATAATAATAATAATAATAATAATAATAATAAGATCCATAATAATAATACAAATGATAAAAAAAAATAATAATAATAAAATAATGAAATAAATAAATAAAACATTAATGATAATATAAATAATGATAGTAATAATAATAAAAGTGTTATAATAATAATTATAATAAAATTAGTAATAATAATAATAATAATAATAAAAATAATAATAATAAGAAGAAGATTAATAATAGTAATAATAATAATGGTGATGGAATTAATAATAATATTAATGATAATAAGCATAGTACTAGTGATAATAATAAAAATAATATTGATAGTAATAAAAATAATAGTGATAATAATAGTAATAATAACAACAATAATATTGATAATAATAGTAAAATAATACTACTACTAATAATAATAATGATCAGGATAATAGTGATAATAATACTAATAACTTTTATTATAATAATAATAATAATAATAATAATAATAATAATAATAATAATAATAATAATAATAATAATAAATATATTTTATAACATTTCACGATTTATCTTCCATAGATAATCGAGTCGAAATATCGGTATATATATATATATATATATATATATATATATATATATATATATATATATATATATATATATATATATATATATATATATATATATATCAGATTGTATTTCCAGGTCGTTCCGCTTTCTCCATTAACCTTTTGCATAAATCAATTTATACATCCTATAAAGTGTTTGTTTTCGTTTGTTGTAATGTTTTCACGCTTGTGCCTATTGACAAATGTTGATCGGGGCCGATGTATCGTTTTATCAATAAACATGTGCTCTTTTGTCCACAAAGTATGCACGTTTTTTTTTGTTCTTTCAAAAACGGATTCGTTTTTTTTTTTTTTTTTTTTTTCATACACAGGCCAGGTCTTTGTTTTCGATTAGGTTTCCTCTTCTGTCTTACCTTATATGTTTTATGTTTATTTGGAAAAATGTAAGAATAATGCGTGTTTGTATATATATATATATATATATATATATATATATATATATATAAATATATATATATATATATATATATATATATATATATATATTTAAAGGAGATTAGAATAATAGTCTAAAGAGCTAAGTGTATTTTAATGTAATAGTGAAATTACTAGTTTAATTAAAATACAGGAAATGCTCGTTGTAATTTAGATATATAATAAGCTCGATAGTTAAATGTCCTAGAGCTAATTCAATATTAAGTAATGTGATTTATAATTTAAAAATTTAAAAAAAAAATTAAATTTAAAAATCAAATTTTAATTAAATTAAAAATCAGTTTCATAAGAAGGAACAACAACAAAGTCAATTAATTGACTTTGTTGTTGTTCCTTCTTATGAAACTGATTTCTAATTTAATTAAAATTTGATTTTTAAATTTAATTTTTTTTTTTAAATTTTTAAATTATAAATCACATTACTTAATATATATATATATATATATATATACATATATATATGTATATATACTAATATAGTTTATATATATATATATATACATATATATATATATATATATATATATATATATATATATATATATATATATATATATATACATATATACTAATATAGTTTATATCCGACGCTTTGGATAAGATGTTTAAAAAAAAATTCATTAATTATTGGTTCTTAAACTCAAAAGAATTATCAGATAAAACAATTTTTGAAATATTTGTTAAATAAAATTCTTAAGATGGATTGTAATAATTATCTCCCTTGATATCCTATTTTAAATAAGAAGGAATACAAATAATAATAATAACAACAACAACAAAAATAATAATAATAAAAATAATAATAATAATAATAAAAATAATAATAAAAATAATAATAATAATAACAACAACAACAAAAACAATAATAATAATAATAATAACACTAATAATAATAATAATAATAATAATAATAATAATAATAATAATAATAATAATAATAATAATGTATTTAGTGTTCTTTTTTTTTAAATCCCAACAAATCATATCTCTTTCGATTCGTTAATCGAAAGTTTCCACCATTCTTGCTCAAATTCTGTGTTTGCCGACATCGCAGATAATCTCACTTAATACATTATATTTTAAATAACACAAATATCTGCCGAATCGTTCGCCGGCTCAAAAACAAACGGAACCTTTATATAATTCCTAACCAAGCCTATCAAAATTGTAGTACATAAACGATAGGCCTATTGTATTGCTCTTAAAGTCATATGGATTTTTTTTATTTGGGGGGAGGGTCTTTTTTAGATATTAAGATCTGAGATTTTACTTCGGAGCTTGATGACCTCTTTTTAAAATAAAAAAATAAAAAAAAGCACTAAAGATTGGACAGTCTATACAATACGTTCCGGGATTTCTTTAATTATCTTTAATAAATCGCACTGATGTTAGGTATTTTTCTTTTGGGTGGAAAAATTCTATCAAACATATTGATATACAGCCACGCGGACTAAACAGGGTTTAACTTTTGCAATTTATCACTTGCTTGTTTCCTGAGCAACCTCTTCTAGGGGAATACCGATGGTGATGCCTATGCAGTTTTTACTAGGCCGAGGTGCCCCTCATTTGGTGGGGTTGGCTGGACGTCCCCACTTTTGGATCTTGTGTCACATCCGACTGAGGTGGGCAGCATGTAAATATCTACATCAATTTTTAAATTTTGATTAATATTGAGAACATAACGACCCGTGCAGAATTAAGGTCATGCACTGAGTATTTGTCTCAGCTTATTCAATGCTGACGGTGAATTGCGAAAAAGGATTGATATGCCGTAAAAATAAAATAACAGGTGTTTAATTTTCACTATTTGTCCAAATAATACGATAAGTCTAAAACGATTTTTTTATATATAATTAAATTAATATTTTGTGATAAAGAAATCATATATAATACTTAAAGGATATAAATCGTTAAATATATAAGGTTAGTGCAAAAATAATGTCGTTTTTATATATGTAGTTGAACGTCACAAAAACATTATTTTTGCACCAGCCTATATACTGGCACTTTATTAATGTTGTCTGGATAATAATTATCGTAAATTTGAACATTTACCAACATGGTTCTTCATTTAAATTTGTCTTCTGTATTCGAACTCTTCCATTTCGCTCTCTGTTCATAAATAACTTATTTAACATAATTCGATGTGTGAGGACAGCTTTACACCCTGTATATAACTGTAATATAACCGACATGTTCTTAAATACACGTAATATAGGCTAACATCTATCAAGAAATTGCTGTAATTCTGATATCATCGCTAACATGTGCAACTCGTTCAACGTATAGCTATTTCGTAGTATCATGTTTCGACGTAAATAATCATCGAAAGGTAGATATGCCGTAAAAACTTATTCGATGTGTATAAATTTTCCAGATATTAACTTTTGACAACGTTATAAGAAAATGAAAACTCGTAATTGTATTGGATTAATTCAATAATACCGTGTCATTAAATGGCCTAGAATGTGTTGATAAGATGCAAAACGGTTGATCATAATATTTCAGTTAACACAGCCTAAGTCTCATTTGCATAGCATAAGTGGAATTCGAGACGTAGTTTGTTTCATCATTCTGTCTCATTCATTACCTTTTAAATTTTTACAAAAAAAAACAAAAAAAAAACAACGACAACAACAACATGCATACTTATTATTGATTTTTTTTTTTTTAGTCTTATGACTATCTCATCATCATCATCATCATCATCATCATGTCATAGTAATGATACTACGAAGATCTGGCAGTTTCTAAATTAATTTTAGATACGCACATACTAAAAACTAATGATGGGATTATCGTGAAAATCATATCTCCTGAATGAGTAAATCGAATTCAAAATGGCCACGGTTTAATTAAATCCTTTATTCTGCGTCTAAGTTGGTTGGTTGATTGGTTGTTTTGTTTTACGGCATACCAACCCTTTTCAGGTTATTTAATGCCGAATCTGGTGATTTTGAAGAACGGTTTTTTAATATAGTATATTTGTTTGGGACCTAACAGGTACTCACACTCCAGGTCAGAGTGGACCTGGGAGCAATGGCAATTAAAGGGTGGCTCCACACTCCCTAAAGCCTGCAAGCTGGGGCCTCACCATCGGATATAGTTTAAGGTCATATCCAGGACGTCTGCGTCTAAGTAAACGTTTTTAGCATCGGATTAAAAAGAAAAAAAGTAAATGAACGCACCTTTACGTTAAGCAGATGCATTATTTTTCTTTTTATTCTTAATATTCTGATAATGTTTTCGTTTTAATTTCATCATTTTTTTTACGGATCTATATATTTTATGGGACCTTGACATAAAAATAAGGAAAACATCCAAAACACATAATGTTTTTTTTCATTTATGCCCGAACTTTCAACATTTACGAGTTATCAAAAACACATAAGTGGACGCCATTGTTATTGTATATTTACGACAGGATCATTTTTCTAAATCTGCTGAAGCTAAATATGGTGATGTTCCTGTAGCTGTTATATCTGATCGATTAAGTAATGACATCATCTTCACTGCACAGCAAATTATTATTTACAAATAATTAACACAAACAATATTACTACCTACATTCTTGTATTTGATATAATATTTTATGATATTGCCTAAACAATAGACAACGCAATTGATACATTATTGGTCCTGAATATGACCTTAAACTGTATCCAGTGGTGAGGCCCCAGCTTGCGGGCTTTGGGGGGTGTGGAGCCACCCTTGAATTGCCATTTCTCCCAGGTCCACTCTGACCCGGAGTGGTAGTATCTGTTAGGGTCTCAACTATGGGTTAAATAGAAACCGACTTGAAAACAACAAATATATTCTATTAAAAAATTTGTCTTCAAAATCTTTGGATTCAGCATTACGTAACTTGAAAAGGGTTGATATGCCGTAAAACAAAAACAGATAACCAGATAAATTATTACAGTTTATACGGCTACATCTTCAAACACGTTTTGTTCGTATTGCCTTCTAATGCTTTTACTCCGAAATCGTCTTTGAAATTTCCTTGATGAGGTTACCTGACTCGTGCAGTTCTGGCTTCTGGTTTTAAGTTCCCACACAAGTCTCACTTGAGTTATTTAACACTTGACGACTTCTTTCACTGGGTTTCTCCTTGGATACGAGCGAAATTCACGCAATTTTTAACTTAATTTAATAAGAGAAATACAGAATAGATATTCAACATGATTGTTTAAAATTATGAAGTATAACTTTTTTAAAAATATTTTTTATTCATTTCATTTTCAGTTATATCTATTTATTGACACTTTTACTGGTGTTATTTTTATAATTATGTTATTGATTATGTATTTATATTTATTTATATTTATTGATTATTCTATATTTTATTTATATTTATTATCATATATATATATATATATATATATATATATATATATATAAGTAATCCGTTATTTTTGTATTATTTATCATATATTATGTTTCTTCATTTATTGATTATTCTATATTTTATTTATTTATATTTATTATATATATATATATATATATATATATATATATATATATATATATATATATATATATATATATATATATATATTAAAAAGAGAGAGAGTTTGTTTTTTGGAAAAAGAAATCCAGCAGAGTGCTCTATTAAAAGGAACATCCCAAATATGAGAGCGTGTTTATATTTTGTATTTTGTGTACAGAAAGTTGTTAGATTAGACAAGTCATTGGTACCGTCGGTTTCAAGGCCGATAATTAGGACAGTTAAAGATATCCATATCAAACTCTCTTCAGCCAATACTCATCTGAATAAAGAGATGAGTATTGGCTGATATCTTAAACGGTCCTGATTATCGGGCTTGAACCCCACGGTATCAATGACTTGTTTCATCTAACAACTTTCTAGAGAAAAAATACAATATATATATATATATATATATATATATATATATATATATATATATATATATATATATATATATATATATTCAAGCAAATATTATAAAATGCAACGGAGACACTTTGCTTTATGAGACTTTGGTTTAAACTTTTCGATTTTCTGTATAATCTTTTTGTATCAAAATTAAAAATATTAATAACAGTTCAATAATTGTTGCTGTCACGAGCGCTTTCGATACGTCCACAAGTCATCGTCAGGTGTTGAAGTAAAAGTGCGAAGGAGCGAAAATGAGAATTAAAATTGAAAACTCAAATATACAGTAAACGGTGATAAGTTAAAATAGATAGGTAGATCGATAGATAGATAGATAGATTTAGATTTCCATTATAGAAATATGAGATAGGGCTCAAAGGAAACTACAGTAACTTCTTATACTCTTTTATATTAAATATGCAAAATTATTATACTTATACATGGATGTTTTTAATATGTACGTGCTACCAAAACGGAGTTTTTTTTTATCGTTTAATCTGTTTCATTTTCGTTTTTTTTTTGTTTTTTTTGTTTTTTTTAAGTAGATGATGCATCTAAGCAGGCGAAAGAGGTCATATAATATAATTGTATCAAGTATTATACTAAATCACGAAAAGGGAACCTTTCACTTTCCACCAAAAAGTATTCCTAAAATTTGTTTTCTAATAATTAGGGTTTATTTTTCTTCTGAAGAGCTCCAAGTAATCGTTTCGAAATATTGCTCAACGGCATTGAAGGTTGAAATTTTTTATAGATATTGACCAGTGCTTATCTAATCTTATGAACTGAATGTTTGTCACAGTTTATTTAATATCGTCGATAAATAGAGGAAAACGTTCGATATACGGGTAAAAGAAATATAAGTCTTCACTTTTCATTATTGGTTTAAAGAACGCGACAAGTCTACAATGGTTTATAAATATGGGTAAGTTTGTTTTCTAATCATTACTGGGGTTCTTTTTTTTGTTGTTGTTGTTGTTTTTTGTTTTTTTTTCTGAAGAGGGCCAGGAATTGTGTCGAAACGTTGCTCAACGGCATTGAAACATCATTGCGGTACCATTTAGCAACATCAATTAGAAATGAAACAGAATGTAATTAAACGGTTACCGGACGTTTCCGAACAATAGTGAGCAACAAAGAGGGGGTAAATATAAGACAACTAAATTCGAATGATTCTTCCAATTTCCTTCCACCCCACTGATACATACCAAATTACTGATATTTGTAGGATCTAAATGTGTAGAAAGATAGGTTTATGCTTCGATATATTCAGTTTAAATATTAGATCAAGTGTAACCCACCAAATCAAGTACTTATGTTTTTGAAAGGAGTATGGTTCATTTATAACACCGTTTCGTATATAACTCAACACGTCTTTAAATTTGCTTCGAATAATATATATAATATAATTATTTTTTACTGTGATAATTAAAATATAAAATATAAATATATATGTGTGTGTGTGTGTGTAATATATATATGCATATATATATATGTAATATATATACACACATATGTATGCGTGTGTGTTATATATATATATATATATCTGTAATATATATATACATATATATATGTGTGTGCGTGTGTGTGTGTGTAATATGTGTGTGTGAAATATATACATATATATATGTAATATATATATATACACATATATATGTGTGTGTAATATATATGTGTGTGTGTAATATATATACATATATATATGTAATATATATGCATATATATATATGTATATATGTGTGTGTTTTGTGCATGTATATTATGTATTTTTGTCGATACCGTTATAATATATATGTGTGTGTGTGTGTGTGTGTGTGTGTGTGTGTGTGTGTGTGTGTGTGTGTGTGTGTGTGTGTGTGTGTGTGTGTGTGTGTGTGTGTGTGTGTAAACACGTGTCAGCTGTGATTTCGTTCGGAATGCAACCCCCATAAGCAAGCAGAGTTAACTGTCGCGAATGCGGATGTAAACTTACATTGGGATAGTTAGTATCGTTGATTGTGAAAAGTGGATGCCGAAATATATCAAAGTTGAAACATGTCCGCACAAGTGTAGCCATATGTATTTTTGTTTAAATAAACAAGTATTTAATAATTCTTTAATAATTATTATAGTAAATAATTATACATATACATATATATATATATATATATATATATATATATATATATATATATATGTATGTATATATATACATATATATTAATGTGTGTGAAGGTGTGTGTATGTGTGTGTGCGCGTGTGTGTGTGTTATAATAAAGCTTCGTGTTATCATAGAAGCTGCAGATACCTTTATCTATACTATGTTTAATTAATTAAAGGTTAGTTATTGCTTAAAATATTATATTATTTAACTTCGCCTTGTTTTACTAAATTATATTAAGAACCATTTATAATTTAATCATGAACTCTTATCTATCAAAAATTATATTAAAAATCTATAAGGGGGACAATCGTCTGTGAATTATGTATGAGTTATATCCCTTCATTTATGTTGTATCGCCCACCATTTGTTTGAACGTGTTTTTGTTTTTTTGTTTTTTTTTTTTTTTTTCACCTCTCTTTAAGCTATCTTTTTAAATGCCAAACATATTTGGGCATTATTGCTATCCTTACCCGAGTAAAACTTAATTACATTTATTATTTTTGCGATTCATGGCTTCCATCTTGCTCTAATAATAGAATTTAAATTTAAATAAGATATCATTTTCCTAAAGCATTTTCTAAAGTGATTTTAAGAAGATATATCAGTTTTTTTTAAGTAAATCCAATAAAAAACAATTTAAATATGTTCTTGCTGCAATGTATATATATATATATATATATATATATATATATATATATATATATGTGTGTGTGTGTGGGTGTGGGTGTGTCTGTGTGTGTGTCTGTGTGTGTGTGCATATATATATACAAATATATATTTATATAAGTATTTATATATATTTATATATATATATATATGTTTATTTATATGTGTATATATATATAAATATATATAATATCACATATATATATATGTTTATATATGTGTGTGTGTGTGTGTGTGTGTGTATTAAATATCAAAAGACTACACAAATTTTATCTATAAATTCCATTTTTATATTATATTTTTTACTTGCAAGGTTCTGTTTTTTTTTAGGGTTTTTTTAGTTAAATTTATATATATATATATATATATATATATATATATATATATATATATATATATATATATATATATATATATATACATATATTTGCATTTGGATATGTGTTTAGTAATGTAGAGTTGCCAAAATCGGTGTCATTATAAAATTATTCCTTTCAGAGATCAATAGAACTGAGGTTGGAAATAAACACTTGATCACAATTTTTTTTTTAAATAAATAAAAATAAAAGTAAAAGATTCAAGCAATATCAGACGGGAAATTTTTAATTTCTGTTCATCATAATACATCTATCATTTCATATTTAAAACAATCAATTGAAACCATATGCGTGTTTTTCTGTTCATCTATATCTGAATTTCCTATTAACATATTTTATTTAAATTATTACAATAGCTATTAATAATAATATTATATATTTGTAAAATAATACACTCAATGTAAAATAAAGTTTAAAAAAAGGCTTGTAATTGGATTCATCTTAATTGTGTGTTACGTTCAAAACATTTCGCTAAATGTAACCTTCGAAATTCTCCAGATTTGTCTTGTTGGACTCGGGAATCTTTCTATCAAAACCTGGAATCTTTCAGTCGAACTCTGGAATCTGCACGGACTTTAGAACTGAATCCTTTATTTAAACCGCTGGTGGGGGGGTAGCATGATCTGGTTACTTCAGGGCCTGTGTCGTAGTATATAATATACTTGGTAAAATTCAGTTGTAAGTTACACATTTCTGGCGAATGAGATTCCAGTTTCCAGAGGAGACGACCCTCAAAAACAAAATTGCAAGTAATGATGAACGGGAAGAAGGAGAGATTGCTACCCACCCCCTTAGATTAAATAAAGATGTCCGTTCGGAATTGCGCGCAGATCTCTGGGTTCGAGAAGATACCTGAAGAAAGTCAGAAATTACATCGGCTGAAATAAACATGTGAAAATAAAACTCACTTTTTCCTAAAATCTCAATAATAAATACTATTAATCCTTACCTCCATAATTCAGCCATTTAAATTAAAAAGAGCATTAATATATGCTTACAGCTTTTAAGCTAGCCAAACTATACGGCAAGCCATTTTTCGTATGATGATAAAATTGATTTATTCATAATTAATTTATTCATACTTTAATGAATAATTCAGAATACATTATTTAATTAAGTAATAATATAATCAATTATTAATTAAATATTCATAATGAATAATTATTTTATATCCATTAATATTCATTAATGAACAATTACACAATTCTTCATAATTTAATGAATAATTTATAATTTCATGAATATTTAAAAATTAATTAATTCATAATTTATTAATTCATTCATGATTTATTCATAATTCATATTTTGACGGACAAATCTATTTAATAACTTTTTTACGTTCTATTACTTAATTACTTGTTTCTTTTTAAAAGTATATGTTCTAATAGAAACCATACTATTTTAAAAATTTCAAAAGTAATTATGCAAATAGATGTGTCCGTCAAACTATGAACTATGCAAAAACAAAAAGAAAAGAATAATAAATAACTTCAAAATAATTGTTAAAAGACTTTTTTCTTGTGTATATTTATTTCAATAGTTATTACCTTAAATTAAACAAAATAAGTTAAACTAACAAATTACTCTAAAAACAAATTTAGTTTACGAGTTGTGTTGCATTTGCGTTCAAATGTAAGATCTACTGTTAAACCATAAATATTTTAAGTTTACTATATATTATATGTTAAAAGAGAAAAAATCTCTGCTTTGTGCACATTCGATCTCTGTATGAAACACAAGCGTACGAAAAATCGCTAATACTTATATTTAACCCCAAAACTAAGTTAAATTATGTATGTATGTATATATATACATACATATATACACACATATATATGCATATATATATATATATATATATATATATATATATATATATATATATGTATATAAATATATACATACCTCTATATACATATGGGGAGTTGTTAGTATGTGTTAATTGTATTTAATTTGTTTTCTTACTTATCAACTCATTCCATATACTAACTATTTCATTCTCGCTGGAAATTAATTATTCGTCAAAAAACACAAAATTGCCTTGCCTCGACTATGATTAGATGTTGTTTTTGTCGCCTAATGAACTCTTTTAAGACTGAAACAGTAGATGTATTGTAGCGACTAATGGTAAATAATATTTTGCTCTTTTTTGAGCACTAATAAAAACCTTGTTAAATCCAATGGTTTTACTTTTAGATATTTTTAACCTTCAACAAATATATATATATATATATATATATATATATATATATATATATAAAGATACATTTCAAATTTTTCAGTTTTAAATATATACATTTTTGTTTTTAATTGAACATGTTTAGGTATGTATCATCAGAATGCAGGGTGGAAGAAAAGTCGAATTTGATTATGTTATTTCTCACCTTCCCCCTTTCTGGGAACAGCAACTAGAAAACGCATGCCTGGAGATGGCTTGGACATACACGACCGGTCAAAAAAAAAAAAAAAAAAAAAAAAAAGGAAGAAAGATAACTTAAGCCAAAACAACGCAATTATATACACTTTTTTTTTTAATTAATAAAAAAAATAATAATCATCAAAAAATCATAAAAATCATCGCGACACGCTCAAAACTAACCATGTCAGAATCGAACGTGTCACGAGACCGGAACAGTCAACGGACGCTATCGTCTGACCCTTCCGCACAGGAAGTAGATCAAACCGGGCATCCGGGAGGATCAATCAGTACTCCAGGCATGAATGATGATAATTTGTACGAAGATTAGTACAGATGATATTAATACTAATAATACTCTAAGTGTTTCCTATAAGAAAATGGTAACAACTTAATTCTAATAAAAATAATACAATTTGCATAAGCCTTCATAAATTATAGTGTACCTTCAATGAAGACTATGTTAATAGATAAAAACTTTGTTAGTTTAGTTTGATAATCGTTCAATCGAATTACAGCAATGCAGATTTAACGACAATACAAGCAATATTGTTTAAGATCTTGGGTTGTATTAATAAAAACAGTACTAATTAAAAACACACACACACACACACACAACGATCATAAAGATATCGTTTATAGAAAAAAAAATAATTTAGTATTTTTTTTTAAACAGTCTTTCGGCTCACAAAGTAAATGGACAACACTACACACATACACGTGTACACACGTGCGTGTGTCCGTGCGCGTGGAGATATGTACAAAGGAAGAAAGATGAAGAATTGCTAAATAGGTTACATAGGAAGATAGAAACAGAAATGCAGAAAGAATTAGACTGACTGTAATATATATATATATATATATATATATATATATATATATATATATATATATATATATAAATATAATTATATATATGTATATATATAAATATATATAATTATATATATATATATATATATATATGTGTGTGTGTGTGTGTGTGTGTGTGTGTGTGTGTGTGTGTGTGTGTGTGTGTTAAAACACGTTGGGTGTGTGCGCACGCGCGTTAAACACTTCAAGAAGAGTTAAAATCATGTTTAATTTCAGAAAAGGACACACAAATTATGTGGATTGCCCTTAATCCGCCCGTTCTATAAACTTTATTTCCTATTTAGTTTTATTGAGCTTTTACTTTTAGGATTACTTTATAGATATTAAGTCTTCAATATTTGTAATATACTTTAAGTTTGCTATTTTGGATTATCTTGGTAAACTTAATTGTAATTCTTCTTCTTATATATATATATATATATATATATATATATATATATATATATATATATATATATGAAAATTTAACTACATAATTGGGCATTACATATTACTATAATTACTAATATAATAATTTCCTTTATTTTACTTTAAATTAAGTAATTTATTTATTTTATTAAAATACTATGATTTGGTGATAATAACTATTAATCTAATTAAATAACTAGAATATGGAATATTGTATATTTTATGCATTATTAAATTAAATCACTTTTACAAACATGCACAAAGGTTGATTCAATTTATGTTAAGTACATAAAGCAAACTAAAACCCAGACACACGTTAGAGTTTAAATTACGAAGTTCTTTTATTTTACTTGTTGGTTTGAAGTCATTTCCGACTTGTTTGAAGGTAAAATTAGTTCAAATCACTTAAAAAGGAAACAAAAAAGACAAAATAAGAAACGAGACATGTGTAATAGTAAAAATTGTACCTAACTGTTCTAGTACATAACTTGGATTAAACTGAACTTGTTTACCAAGTAATTAACTGATTCACTTCGTTAATATATGTAGGATGTGGTTGTAAATTTACAAGATACGTGAGCTGAAATACACTTATTTTATGTTATATATGAAGCTCGATATATATATATATATATATATATATATATATATATATATATATGCATGTTTTGAAGACATACTGTCTTTGTGTGTGTGGATATATTACTTCACCGTTAAATAAAATAGAATATGCACAAACATCTTTTTAAAATTTGTGAATTGAGAAACGGTTTGATAAACTTGTTTTATTAATCATTTAAAAATTTGTAAAAGTGGATATCGTAGATTTTTGAGCTTCTGAAAAGGTTCAGATTTAATATTTACTTCTATTATCTTATTCACTCAGTAGATATATATGCGTATCTTTCCATCTATATATATGATTCTCTCCTATTCTCTTTATTCGTGTAGGTATGTATAAATATATATATATATATATATATATATATATTTATATATATATATACATACATATATTATATAATATATATACATATATATTTACATATATTAAATATATATTATATATAATATATATATAATATATATATATATATATATATATATATATATATATATATATACTTAAATTTTAATCAGAAAAAAACGATATTTTTCCAAAAAAAATGTATTGTTTAGAAAACGAATACAACATTTACAGCAATTTCCTTAATCTATTAATTCATAGATTTTGGATGTAGGCTCATCTGCTCAGGGGAAACATCATTACCAAAATTTTAATTTTGGTAGGAAATAATTTTGCTATTTAGCAACTACCTAATTTGTTCTATCTAGTTTATTAAACAATTTTATTTGGCTGGGATTGTCTTATATAAAAATATCTTTTTGCAAATGTATTTAGCAATAAATAAAACCACTAGATTCATTAATCTGTGATCTAATTAATCTCAATATTCTGATATGGCAGAATCCTTGCTCAAAATATTTTGTTTATTGAATTTCACCGAGCTTATTTTAGGAGATCTCTTATATCCCTAATTTACTAGTATATTTAACAAATAATTATATATATATATATATATATATGCATATATATACATACACACACACACACACACACACACACACATATATATATATATATATATATATATATATATATATATATATATATATATATATATATTATA